>NW_024386786.1:78491-588491 GCF_900408965.1 Simochromis diagramma | reverse complement strand
GGTGTCACGAGGTGGTGATACAGTACGGTGTGTGGATTCAGCAAAGCAGCATCTACAGAGTCAAACTCGGAAAATAAACTGTGGCGCCGCTGTGCTTTCCTGTCATGACATCCTGAAGCACAGCAGCGCGCGCTAAAAGACGCTTGTGGCGTTTGCGCCCGGTGTCGCACGGTGCTTACTGCAGATCTACGTCAGCCTCCCCCCACCCCCGACTCGCCACTTCAACTAAAGTGCTGCTGTTGCTGGGTTGCCTTGTACCCTTGTCTCATCTCCGATGCCCCTCCCGCCCTTTCCGCCTCCGTCCGTCTCCTCACAAGTCTCCGTGCCGGCTCTCGTACTTGTTGATGATGTTCCTGCAGCGGCCCAGCTCTTTCCTCATGTCGGCCACCTCCTGGCGAAGGGCGGCGTTCTCTCGCTCTAGGAAGGCCGCGCGCACTGAGATCTGGTTCTCCTTCAGTCGCCGGGCGTCCCGCGAGCGCTTCGCCGCCTCGTTGTTTTTCACTCGCCGGCTCCAGTACTTCTCATCCTGTCGGCGGCGGCGGTGTGGTATGTTGGGGTGTGTGGGGAGGAAGGTGGAGGGAGGAGAGAAGAAGAAAAAAAACAAAAAAACAAAAGAAGAGGAGAGAGTGGGATGAGAAGGTTCAGTCATTTGATGAGGGACAGGGTGGCAAAAATGGGAGAAAGGAACGAAAGGTGGAAACAGCTGAATAGTCACAGGTACAGAATAACAAAACTATGACTGCCATTTTTATAACGTCACCATGATGACACTCAGTTATGAGCAGCATGACTGTGGTTGGATTCAAAAGCATAAAACATCCCAAACACAGGTGTGACGTATACCACATAAAAAGTGCTATACTTCTTATCCTAAAGCTTGTAGCTGCACTAGATAAATTAAAATGTTTCAGGGGTTAACATTTACTGCTTCTCAGCAGTAAATGTTTGCTATGGCAGCGTAGAGAAGATGAACATTCATTAAACAGATTTACAGAGTGAAGAAAGTAGTTTAGGATAGCTGTGGTTTATATATATATCTATATATATATATATATATATATATATATATATATATATATATGAAATACTCCTTTAAACTGCAGTTAGAATTACCAACAACAGCTTTTCTGTGCTTTTTATTGCCTGCAGGTCACGGTGTAAAATAAGCTACTCTATGTGAATGTGTGTGTGAATGGGTGGATGACAGGTTGTGTAAAGCGCTTTGGGGTCCTTAGGGACTAGAAAAGCGCTATACAAATACAGGCCATTTACCATTTATTTTATTTTACTCTAACTCTTAATTTCTTATATTAAAACACCTTTTCATAAAAAAGAAAAAAAAAAGCAGACACACATAGATGCATAGACATCAAAGCCTTCTAGCAATCTACTGATCTGCATACACAAAAGACCAATAATATTCATCTTGCAATGACTACAAAAGGAATCAGTTTGACGGAAAACACCAGTAAGTGCTTGTGAAAACATTATCAATAACTTTTTATGAGGCATGTCATTCCTAATGCAGCTCTCTTCTGACCTGCCGAGCGCCTCAGCCGAATGAATAAATACGCCGCGGACATGACCTCCGGCCCCACAAAAGCCTGCGACGTTACTTTGGGGATTTTTTGCCAGGAAAGGAATTTGTTGGCCAATGAAAGTCTCGCAAGAAGAAGACTGGAAGCGGCCCTGATGTTGTGTTAAACTTTGGGACCCATAGAGCAAAATAGGAGGTCAATCTGAGAGTACAACCTTGTAGAGATATCTATCTGAAAGATTTATGCAGTGAAGCAAGCCCACATGCTTCACTGCCTTCATGGAGAGCTTTAATAAGGATCTTTAACATCTGGTTAAAGTTAGCATCATTCCACAATTAAACACAGCTATTATTGTATCCCTCTGCAACATTTTTAAAGAGATCTTGGGAATATTGCTGCTTTCTGATTTGTGTAAATATAAACACTAATTAGATCCTGGATTATTTCATAACTTTTAATCCAAGCCAGACTTTCCTGCTCATGAGAGCAGATAAATCTTAACCGTAGAGCGGAATATTAAAGCTCGTTTATGAGAAGCCGTTCTCAACTTCATCTTTAACTCTGGCCGGAGATCATTTTTCCAACCTTCCTATATATGATTTATAAAACCGGCAACGGCTGAACAGAGCAAGGTGAGCGCCTCCATCTCTCCATAAATTATAAACGCCTCGGGAGCTGCAGCTGCTCCGCACTGAACTATGAAAGCACGAGCCATTGATCAGAGACTTTCCTAGTGTGCAATGAGCTGAGTACAAAATATTTCAGGATTCCCGTCAGGAGGCATCAATACCAGTGGGCGTCACGCTCACTTCGTTTTTTTTTCTCACTCCGCACAGGAGCTGTCAGAGCCGTGGCCTTTTGTTATGATGAAGTTTAGAGTTTAAAATGAAACAACGTGGCTGTGGCTTCTATTTAAGACAGATGCTGAACGAAAATGTGACCTTCTGCTGAGCTATATGTGAATCTTTATGCAGGTTTTATCTTTAGGTATCTTTACAACACCTGAGATTTACTAGTGGGGCTTATTTTTAATTTTTATTTTATTATATTTTAAGTATTTAATTTGATTTTACTCATTTCATCTTATAAAATAATTTGTCCCAAACTCTATTTTTGAATACAATTAAAATTGCGTTCTTGTGCTGCAAAAACAATTTTGAAATTGCAAGTAGATTTTTAAAAAGTAGACTCTACAACTAAATTTAAAACGGGAAACTGGTCCATTATGGATATATTTAAATTTTACTAGCCATTAAATTAGAAACACAGCAAGCAGCGGAGCATTTTCTTTCCCCAAACAGCTTTAAAAATCCTTTCCTGCAGTGAATTTGGACGTAAAGGAAACAAAAGGATTGTGGGAGATGTAGTACCTTCTGCTCGTCAGGAACCAGCATCTTGCGGGCCTTCTTGATCATCGGCTGAGGTTTCAGCTCGTCCTCCGTGAAGCGGTGCCGCCGTGGGTCAAATGCCTCCTGGCCTGGCACGCTGGACAACGCTAGGTCCGCCGGGTCAGGGTCAAAGTTCACCATGATGTCGCTGCTGCCGTTGGTGCCGGCTGGAGGTCCAGGGGGGGCCGGAGGGCAGGTAGAGGGGGGTGACGGGTCCTGAGGTACTGCCTGACCACCTGGAAGAGAAAGAAAATGTTGGTTATCTCAGATCAAATGATTAGCTTGTCAGCTAAGATACCCATCTATAATCAATCTTCCAGTTATCAGCTGAAGCCCATCACAGTTTCTAGAGGATGAGAAGTGGAGTACCTGGACAGATTAGTGAGTTAGTGAGCTTCTAGTTGCAGGAACATGTTATATATATAATATACATGAATCCACACGGTTCCTTATAAAATAAATCAAGTTTCAGTGATGTCAGCTATATTCTGGCATCCCTTAAAAATTGTCTTAATCATCATACTGGAAATAAAAAGTTCATGAGAATTAAAGTACAACATTTGCCATCAGAACTCTTTCTCACATGTAAATTTGCTCGTGCCACCCGGAAAACTGACATGAAAATCACTTTTTTTGTGTGTAACATATAAAACAGAGGGTCGCACACTGAGATTAAGATGAGTCACAGCACCAGGATCATTAAACAGCTACTGACAGCGGACTGTGACATTAGCCTGCAGGCTGTTCTCGCCACGTTAAAGTGTGGACAGGACACAGATACACAAACATGACATGAGCACTGATGATGTTTTCATGGTAGCGTTTATCACACTGTAAACATCCAGATGAAGCAGATTATTTGAGTTCTTCAGAGATGCTTTTTCTCTGAACTTCTTTTTTTGTGTCTCAGATATTTATATTAGATCTTATTACATAACTAAAAATCATACTGCCTCTTAATTTGTTATCGGTTATTAAAATCCCTGCCAGTGCATCATTTTTATGGTGCCATTCGTTAATTGTTCATGTGTTACTTTTGCCAGTTTAATTACATTTTTTATGTGGGCAATATGTGACACTTGTTGTGCGAATAAACTAAAAAAAGAGACAAGAAGGGAGCAGAGAGAAAGAATACGAGCGCTTGTTGTCTTAATTGTCTTTCCAGTGAACAATAATCTGCACTACAGTCCAAAATCAGCAGCTTAATTACTCGTTTAGCTGTCCAATCATCAGCATCTAGTTTTATCTGCAGATTAGAGCCCATCTGCCCTGACCGAGGACGGTCGCACGCCACAGAGATGCGAACTGAAGATGACGACATGAAACAATCCCCACCAATCAGGACACTGGAAAAACACTCTGTTAAATTGTTACTCCTTTAAATATAATACAATGTAATTACATTTAGATTCATTTACACACTTACATTTGTTCTCGATGGTCACAGTGAATTTATCAGTTTTAGCTGATGTACAAACATGACTACACTCTGAATACAGCCTGACATGTCTGCCCTATGAAACACCAGGAGACAGACTTTTCAGCTTTAAACTGTTTTTAACCAGCGTTTTTTTATTGTTTTATATTTATTTACTGACATTTTGGATGATGGTACCTTTTATTTTATTTTATGTTTTTATTATCCTTATACATTTATTTTATTTATTGATGTGTTTTTAGTTTATTTCCAGTACGCTCTGATTGTTCTCAATTTATTTCACTCTACTTCTTTTCTACCTGTAGAGCTGATATTTCACTGTCATTTATTTGATGTTATGTCCTTTGAATTTATTTTAAAGAGCTTATTATTGTATATTTTTGGTTATGTTTTAATATCGTTTGTTTTGTCTTATATTCAGCTTTTATCCATCTGAATTGCACTGACTTCTGCAAACTTTGACTTATAGTGTAGATCAAACTTTCTGAACTCAGAATATTTTAATAATTTATTGTTTTTATGGGATGAAAAATAAACAGCCCCGGGGATGGACATGGATAAGATTTTATTGACACCGATGCTGCTATCAGCTCTGCCTGTGGGTGATTTCTGACCACTCTGCATGCAAAAAGGTAACAGCCTCTCCAAGTCTATGTATAATCTTCATTTTAATAACTAAACAAGAAACAGATGCATCTAAAAAATACTCATTTTTACAATATGTCAGTGACGTGTTACTTCATCATGATCCATCACAGTTCACAGGTTATTGTAATGTGCCTGTACGAGGAGGGGGGGGGATCTTTTCTTGCCTTCTGGGCTGTTTTGCACAAACTAATGAAAGTTCAAATCCAGTGACAATGACAAATGATATTTGATCATTTGAGAAGCAGCTTTACACTAACAGTGACATCAAAGTCAAATGTATCTCACTTCACTAAAATTGGACCAATATCCTGAGAGGAGTAGCGACTCTTTCATTGGACGGACAGATGCATCGCTCCTTCGGCTAGATAAAAATGAATCAGCGTCACTGAATTCTAAATATCTAAATCTGCAGGTGAGACAGAAGCTTTAGAGAGCTCCGCCTACAAGCAAATAAAATCAAGATAAAATTTTATTTAAATTCAATAATTGAGGTTTCGATGTCCAGTGTTGCGCTAAACATGACAGGACCTCTGGAAGGACTGAATATACAAAGATATGCACTTATAACTCTTTTGGGCGATGAAAATATCTAATTCAAGTATGTTCAAGATCATAAAAAAAAGGTTTTGGGAAAAAGCAGCAAAGCACGGGGAGACGTTTTTGTCTCAGTGTTTAAATCCCACTCAGGTCAAACCCCTCCAGCTTTAGTGTTTGCTGTTGGACTCTAGAGGCCGCTGGCTGCAGAGTCACATGTGCTGCACACTCTGCCTCTCATCCTTTATCCAGAGAGCAGCAGAGAGCCAGGAATGATTCCCACTGAGATAAGCATAAAGAGGATTATCCCATACACAGTGGACAATATATTCAAATGCTTTTCCCCATTAAACCTGAACATATCACCGTTTCTTCTACACCTTTAACAACGCGCTTAATTCTTCACATTCGACTTCAAATTTCGACGACAAGAAGCATCTTGTCTCTCCGTAGTGATGCCAAGTCACCACCAAGTGTCACCATCGAGCCAGGAACATGTCATACTCGATTTACGACATGCAGAAGAGAGGAGCTTTTTTCTTTAACCCTTTGCAGTGTCTGATATTTAAAAGAACATCCTAGTGCTGGCTAAAGATTTAGAATGATTATGCCTGAGCCACACATTTAGACAAATGTGGTTAGAAAGGAAAGAAAAAAAACTATTTGAAGAGAGCAGATGATTCAGAGATGGTGCTGCAGTGGACTTTTTTCCCCCTGTGTTGACTCCAGCTGGCTTTACTCAAACGCCACTTTTACATGAGCTACCAAAGCACTAAAAGGGGGTTCAAATAATTAAGAATGAACACAATTATTTAAATGTTGGGAAGTGGAAGCGTGGCAGAGTGGGGGAGGGGGAAAAATCTGTGGAAGCGATTCCTGGATGCGGATATTAAACTGTGTGGCAGTGAAGCTTTTTCCCTGCAGCTATATTTCTGAATGTAACACTATAATAGAAGAGCGGCTCTATTTTCAGCCAGCTGCTTCATTTCTTTCCCGTTTCTGATTGAAAAAACATATTCCCCCCCCCGCAAATGTTTCTTCCTTGGAATAGAGGCATAAAAATGCTAGTTGAGCAATCATCCGCCACTACGCAGACCTCCACTGTGGCGACATTTGTAAGACGCTTTTTTGGAGCTCCAGGCTCGGCGCCACAGATTATAAATAACTTCAAAGCTGGTGACCAAAATCAACCAAAACAGCCGTGGAAAGATTTCAGACACTTGAGCAAATGAAGCAGAGAAGAGATAGGAGGCAGGAAGAGTGAGGAGAGATTGTGAAGATTTAGCATTAATAGAATGACATAATTTTGTCATATGACAGAAAACCTCTAAAAGCCCTCAGCTGTCGCAGCCTTTGTGCTTCTGAAGCATTTCTTTCCTTTTTTTTGAAACGTGGGAAAGACATGTCGGTCAGAGCGGCAGGACTGACACTGATTTTCTACTCAAACTGCTGCTGTGAGCAGTCCCTCATGTTTTCATGTCAGCCACAATACCACAACCAAATCCTCCACGGGCTCTGGGAAGTCAGGCTTTATGACAGGCAGGAGGCGGGACATGTGAGGTAAGCGAAGGGTCAAATCGCCACACCGTGTTCTCCCAATAAAATCCAGCTGAAAACACTTGACTACACGCTGAGCGTGGCGAGTGGGAGGCTGTGGGTATGTAAACTTTCTGAATGGTGGCTTTTTTCAGGTTTCAACTTGCGCTGAACTCGGAGATAAAAAAAAAAAAAAGTCTTACGACTGTTTACATCCAATCATGACTCCACGCTGATGTCGATCTGACATTCGCCTCCACTTTTACACAACTTGTTGCCAAAACATCCCACAGTTGTTGTTTGTTTGGTTCTTTTTTTTTTGTTTTATCTGAAATGAGAGGCTGGATTTACATAAGCGTCCGGTGTGACACGCATGCATCACTATGCTCTGCCCTCTGCAGCTGTTATTCTTCAGAGCTGCTATTCTTTGCTCCGAGCCTGAGTGGAAAAGATGACTTTTTTGTGTATTTGGTCATTTTGGTTTTCCAGTGCCCAATAGCAATCAAACCAAGGTTTGTATACAAAAGTCACATGGGCCCACAGACCCAGTGGTTTGTTTACTGGATCGAGGGTAGGCGACATGTCACCCTGCAGAGTTTGACACTTTGGCAGAGGAGACAAAATGCGACTTGAGCTCCAAACTTTGAATTTCACCCATATCTGCGCCGTTATCTAATGACACCACTGTCATCTCCTAAATACATGAATTACAGAACTGACCTGCACAAGCTGCAAATAAATCCCTGCAAACATTCATGATCTTAGTGTAGAATCTGAAGGCGTAAACAACGGATGGAAAAATCCAGATGGAAACTTACAGTTATAAAACTGTTTACTAATTTCTCATTGTTGAAACATCTTTAGTTGTAAAAGTGAGGGTCAGAAAGTAGACGAAGAAAGTAAATAAAGCATGGAATAAGCAAACAGAATCTTATAAAAGATACAGCTTTGAATCCATATAAGTAATTATTAATGTATCTGTTGACAGTAATACCTCTGTGGAGGAAAACACAGCTATAGTAACGCAATATTTGTTTTTAGTGAAATGGGACACGTGCTAACAAATTCTGTGCACAAAGTGTGTGGCTGTGTAAACGTTCTCTTAAAGTGTTTCACGAAAAAGAAATTTAATTCAAAAGATCCCAGTCTTCCTCCTACTGTGGCCTTCGCTGGAAATCAAAAGCATGGCTTCTTCCTTTGTGATTTGTTAATCAAACTTGAATCACAGGCACCATCAGTAAACATATTCAAATTGGATTTCTCAATCAAAGCAGCATTTGAGGCGTTTCTGTCTCTATTTGGAACCCGAAGATTTAAAAATGAGCCCAACACAAAACTGATGACGGGTAAAGTGAATAGAACTGATCATATTGTTAAAATGCATTCCTTTGACTTGGTTCCTTTGACTTGTACCATCCACAGTGGATCCTTCCACACTCAAACTCACCAAAACTGCTCAGGAACCGCTGGATCAACAAAACAAAGAGCCCAAAGTGTCACCAGTCCTCCAAACTAACCAGATCCCTCTGCAACTGAACACCGTAGGACAGCGGTCCCCAACCCCCGGGCCTCGGACCGGTACCGGTCCGTGAGTCGTTTGGTTCCGGGCCACGAGAGTTGAGGCTCAGGTGTGAAATGTATGGCTTTCAGGGTTTTTATCGGTTTTCAGCGTTATTTTGTTATCGTTTTTATCATTAACTCGGTTTTCCTGGGTCTTTTCACGTGTGTTATGAATAAATCTTATTTTTTTCGGTACCGGTACTAGTTTTATTTTGTTGTATTTATCTGTATAAACTGGTCCGTGGCGCAAAAAAGGTTGGGGACCGCTGCCGTAGGAAGAGCGAGAAAAGGTCTGATCCACGGAGGCTCCTCACCCAAAGGACCCAAAGGATACACTACCTATATCTGATGCCAGACAAAAGTAGCCACACCTGGGCCTCAACAGGTCAACAAACACCTACAAAAGGAGTGTGGTTTTAACATGGTGATTTGCTCTGCATAGACCTTACTGTTCATTATTTTGACAAGGCACATTCTTTATGTCTGTTTTTAAGCTCATATCCATCCAACTGTTTTCTCCAAATATCCAATTTAGGATTGGAGTCGAACCCAGGACCTTCTTGCTGTGAGGGTCTCCATGCTACACCAAACTCATATTTTCTTATTTGCAGTTTGGCCACAGGAAATGGCATTAAAAAAATGATAATTATTTTTCTATCTGTCATTATTTGCATTTTTTCCAAAATAACAGCAACAACTAAAAAAATGCCCAATAAAATATTAAAACACAGAAAAGATTTGAATTACAGTGAAAACATCCCGTCGCTATAAGCTGTACGGTTCTTCATGCACAGTTGCAAACCCTCATCATTTCTAAATGCAATGCACCATACTGTATATTCCAATCTCTTCTATCCTCTGATCCATCTGTTTGCCCAGGAAGCAGTGAGACCACCAAATAAACTGCTGTTGGCTTGATCTGTGTCTCTGGCAGCTGGACGGAGCTGATCCTGGATAAGTCTGCCCAAAGCCCCGTCCTAATAACAACCATTTTGGGCAAAAAGTTGAAACTGCTCCAAGAACACGACTCCCGCTGCTGCTGGGTAAACACTTGCCAAGCGAGGATTCGTCTGGCTTCATTTCCTGTCTGAGAGCGGGAGCCATTTGGAGGAAGCAGCCACTGACTCGCGGATTCCCTCTCTGCTTTCATTAATTTAGCTGAGATTATGCGTTTTCCTCTCTCCGCATGTCACTGCCTGTCAATCTGTCATCCTCCAGCTCCGGGCAAGGAGTTCAACTGAAGTGGTTTTGGATTGAAGCAAGTTGTACCCAAAAGATTTGCTAAAACTCCACAAATATCACATTTAAATCCGACGTTTCTACCTGAGCACCAACAAGAAAGTTATTACATTAACTCCGACGCAGTCAAGACTTTTCAAGGTCTCTGAAGGTCCCATTTCATGAAATTCAAGGTTTAAGATTAGCCCTTTCATTTCTTATTCATGTTGTCGTCAAATCAAGAAAAATGCCTCGTTTTAAAACAGCTTCTCCATCGTGTGAAATCTCCATCGCAGGAATCGCCTCAGGACGTGAAGAGCTGATCCTCGGATGGAGCGTACCGAGGCATACTGATGAATCTGGGTGATGTATTTTAACTTTAAAAACATCAAAAACATTTTGGTCCTCTTCTAAGACAGCTAAGATGGGGTTTTTTTTATTTTCACAGTCAAACAGAATTTTCATAGCGGAACATGAATCAATGATCTTAAAAAAATTGAGGAAAAGTGTTTTAGATTCTGTCCTTGAGCTGCTTGGATGTTCAGAAATCGTACCGGGAGGAATCAGCTGTCGTGGGCAGAGACGCCCACAGCAGCAGAAAATAGACAGGTTGAGGTTTGAGAGTCAGGTGAGCAACGCTTCCTCTTGACTAATCTCTTGTTTGATCTAACTTTACTTTCACCGGGTCCACCTACACGTAAAGTGGAATGCAACAAACTAAGAGCTGCTCTGTGTGGAAGAGGCATTTTGGGAAATGTAGGAAAGCTTAACAGGCGGAACAAAATCTGTTAGTACGGCACAAAATCCTCCTCGTGCACGCATCGTCGACAGCGGCGGCGACAACTTCTGCTCTCTGACGCAGAACTTTTTCCCTTTCAATCTTCTCCTGTTTCAGCAGCTTCTTGTGTAATAAAGGGAAACAAAGCAATTACCAGGAGAATAGTAATTATGCTAATTATACAAGGATGGAGGTAACAATTAACATCTATTGCAATCACTGTAATTGAGTCGATTTTTGTGTACGCTTTCATTGGTTTTCCATCCTCGGCGAGTTTTCATTACAGTGAAATACGGCACTGTAGTTAAACTGCAATTAGAAGCTCTGCTAACTCTGACTCGCATGTGTCCTGTGCACAGATTTTGCTTTAGCTGTTACTCTGCTGTTACTTTTAGCTTTATATGACAAAGACACGTTGCTAAAGATTTTTTTTTTGTAGTCATTATTGTTGGTTTTCCCAGCACCGAAGTGAGCCTACATGGCATTTTATTGCTGCAACCCAGTCGCCCTCTCTTGTGCGTCTCAGTTTTCATGACTTGTTCTCAAACTGCACAATAAAACAGGCTAAATGCAAATGACTTCTGAAATGACGCAGGATATATTAGCTTAATTACCAACACGGTCATGGTGCTTACATACACACTCTATGCAATGCGGCAAATTCACGGCATGTGATGCAAATTCATGTTAATACGAGTCAAAATATTTCAACTTTAGTCAAAAATTTGCCTCATGCTGTGTCGCAAAACACATCAGCTGGGACTCTACTGATGCAACCGACAATCAGAAACAGAGGAGGAGCTCTCCAACACTGTTCGAGGGCGGCCAGTGCTGCTAGTTAAACTCTGCCTATATACAGAGAGAGGAAAAACTGGAGAGGGCTCGGAGTGAAACTGTAGAACTTCTTAAGTTCAGAGACTATGTTACTGTAACTTGACTCCAGCTATCAGTTGCACTCCTCTTCATCAGACTGGCTGTTAGGTGCAAAGCTTAATTTATACTTCTCTTTTCATCCATCCATCCATCTTCATCCGCTTATCCGAGGTCGGGTCGCGGGGGTAGCAGCCTAAGCAAAGAGGTCCAGACCTCCCTCTCCCCAGCCACCTCCTCCAGCTTGTCCGGGGGAATACCAAGGCGTTCCCAGGCCAGCCGAGAGATATAATCTCTCCAGCGTGTCCTGGGTCTGCCCCGGGGCCTCCTCCCGGTGGGACATGCCTGGAACACCTCGCCCAGGAGGCGCCCAGGGGGCATCCTTGCCAGATGCCCGAACCACCTCAGCTGGCTCCTTTCGATGTGGAGCAGCAGCTGCTCTACTCTGAGCCCCTCCCGGATGGCCGAACTTCTCACCCTATCTCTAAGGGAGAGGCCAGCCACCCTTCGGAGGAAGCTCATTTCCGCCGCTTGTATCCGCGATCTCGTTCTTTCGGTCACTACCCACAGCTCGTGGCCATAGGTGAGGGTAGGGACGTAGATCGACCGGTAAATTGAGAGCTTCGCTTTTACACTCAGCTCCCTCTTCACCACGACTGACCGGTGCAGCGTCCGCATTACTGCAGCCGCAGCCCCAATCCGTCTGTCGATCTCCGGCTCCCTTCTCCCATCACTCGCGAACAAGACCCCGAGATACTTGAACTCCTCCACTTGGGGCAGGAACTCATCCCCGACCCGGAGTGGGCACTCCACCCTTTTCCGGCTGAGAACCATGGCCTCAGATTTGGAGGTGCTGATCCTCATTCCCGCTGCGTCGCACTCGGCTGCGAACCGTTCCAGTGCGAGCTGGAGGCCCTCACCCGATGAAGCCAACAGAACCACATCATCCGCAAAAATCAGAGATGAGATTCTGAGGCCACCAAAGCGAAAGCCCTCCGCCACTTGGCTGCGCCTAGAAATCCTGTCCATAAAAATTATGAACAGAACCGGAGACAAAGGGCAGCCCTGGCGGAGCCCATCACCCACCGGGAACGAGTCCGACTTATTGCCGGCAATGCGAACCAAGCTCTTGCAACGGTTGTATAGGGATTGAATGGCCCGTAGCAATGGGCCAGACACCCCATACTCCCGCAACACCTCCCACAGGACACCCCGAGGGACACGGTCGAATGCCTTCTCCAGGTCCACAAAACACATGTAGACTGGTTGGGCAAACTCCCATGCACCCTCAAGTATCCTCGAGAGGATAAAGAGCTGGTCCAGTGTTCCGCGACCAGGACGAAAACCGCATTGTTCCTCCTGTATCCGAGGTTTGACTAGCGGACGAACTCTCCTCTCCAGCACCCTGGCATAGACTTTCCCAGGGAGGCTGAGGAGTGTGATCCCCCTGTAGTTGGAACACACCCTCCGGTCCCCCTTCTTAAAGATGGGGACCACCACCCCGGTCTGCCAGTCCACAGGCACTGCCCCTGATCTCCACGCAACATTGCAGAGACGTGTCAACCAAGACAGCCCTACAACATCCAGCGCCTTCAGGAACTCGGGGCGGACCTCATCAACACCAGGGGCTCTGCCACCAAGGAGTTGTTTAACTGCCTCAGTGACCTCGCCCCCGGAAATTGGCGGGTCATACCCCTCATCCCCAGACTCTGCTTCCTCCTCGGAAGACGTGTCAGTGGGATTAAGGAGGTCCTCGAAGTATTCCTTCCACCGCCCGACAATTTTCTCAGTCGACGTCAACAGCGCTCCGCCAGCACTATACACAGCGCAGGTAGAGCACCGCTTTCCCCTCCTGAGACGCCTGACGGTTTGCCAGAATCTCTTCGAGGCAGTCCGAAAGTCTTTTTCCATGGCCTCTCCGAACTCCTCCCACACCCGAGTTTTTGCTTCAGCCACTGCCCGAGCCGCATTCCGCTTGGCCTGTCGATACCTGTCGGCTGCCTCCGGAGTCCCACAGGCTAACCAAGCCCGATAGGCCTCCTTCTTCAGCCTGGTGGCTCCCTTCACCTCTGGTGTCCACCATTTGGTTCGGGGATTACCACCACGGCAGGCACCAACCACCTTGCGGCCGCAGCTCAATGCAGCAGCTTCGGCAATGGAGACGCTGAACATGGTCCATTCGGACTCAATGTCCCCAGTCTCCCTCGGAATGCTGTTGAAGCTCTGCCGGAGGTGTGCGTTGAAGATCTCGCGGACTGGGGCCTCTGCTAGACGTTCCCAGCACACCCTCACTACGCGTTTAGGTGCACCAGGTCTGTCCAGCGTCCTCCCCCGCCACCTGATCCAACTCACCACCAGGTGGTGATCAGTTGACAGCTCAGCCCCTCTCTTTACCCGAGTGTCCAGAACATATGGTCGCAGGTCTGGTGATACGATTACAAAATCGATCATCGACCTACGGCCTAGAGCATCCTGGTGCCACGTGCACTTATGAACACTCTTATGTTCGAACAGGGTGTTCGTTATGGCCAAACTGTGATTAGCACAGAAGTCCAATAACAAAGCACCGCTCGGGTTCAGATCAGGGAGGCCGTTCCTCCCAATCACGCCCCTCCAGGTCTCGCTGTCGTTACCCACGTGAGCATTGAAGTCTCCCAGCAGGACAACAGAGTCTCCAGGTGGAGCACCTTCCAGCACCCCCCCCAGGGACTCTAAGAAGGCTGGGTACTCTGAACTGCCACTCGGCGCATAAGCGCAGATGACAGTCAGGACCCGTTCCCCGACCCTAAGGCGCAGGGAGCAAACCCTCTCGTCCACCGGGAAAAACCCCAACGTACCGGCAGCAAGCCGAGGGGATATAAGAATACCCACCCCAGCCCGCCGCCTCTCACCAGGGGCAACTCCAGACTGAGACAGAGTCCAGCCCCTCTCCAGGAGACTGGTTCCAGAGCCCAGACAATGCGTAGAGGTGAGCCCAACTATATCTAGCCGGTACCTCTCAACCTCACGCACCAACTCAGGCTTCCCCACCAGAGAGGTGACATTCCATGTCCCTATTGCCAGTCTTGGCAGCCGGGGGTCGGTCCGCCAGGGCCTCCGCTCCTGGCCGCCACCCGGCTCACAATGCACCCGACCCCTATGGCGCCTCCTGCGGGTGGTGGGCCTGCGGGAGGATGGGCCCATGTCTCCTCTTCGGGCTGTGCCCGGCCGGGCCCCATGGACTAAGGCCCGGCCACCAGACGCTCGCCCTCGGGCACCCTCCCCGGGCCTGGCTCCAGGGCGGGGCCCCGGTAACCCTATCCCGGGCAGGGTAAACTGTTCCCTCGATATTCTCTTCATGGGGGTCTTCTGAATCGCTCTTTGTCTGGTCCCTCACCCAGGACCAGTTTGTCATGGGAGACCCTACCAGGGGGCAAAAGCCCCCAGACAACATAGCCCCTGGGATCCCTGGGACACACAAACCCCTCCACCACGATAAGGTAGCGATTCAAGGAGGAATTCTCTTTTCAATTTGATTCAATTAGATTTTTATAGCATCAACTCACAACAACAACGCAACAAGGCGCTTTATATTTCAAGGTAAAGACCGTAGAATATCACCAAAAAATCCCCAACAGTGAGAAAATCCCCTGAGAGCAAGCACTGAATCTTTGCAGAGCCTACGATGTATGTGTGAACATCACAAGGTACAGGCAAGTGAACACAACATCCAGACCTTGTGCAGGGAGATAAAAATAAAGTCACAGTTTCAAATGAATTCATAGCAGTGACATTGAGCATTGGAACTATTTTCCCAACCCTTTAAACCTGATTTTTCCTTAACAGCCACTTTTGACAGTTTCAGTCTCTTCTGTAGATTACCCCAGCAGCATATTTATGAGCTTTTTTCTCTTATTCTGTTCTGACTTTGGGGACAAATATTTGTAAAATATTGTGATGGCATAGGCCAGACTGGTTATATTTGCTACACATACACTGTATGTACACAGATAAGAGGGAACCAGCCTCAGCAGAGAATTATATATAGAAACCAACCAGTAGAAAAGTCTGCAAACATACAGAGATGGCCACTTAGCTGCAGCAAACAGAGAGGAGTGATGTACACGATTTCCACAGGCAGTAATAAAACGCCGATACTTTCTCTCTTATTTGGTTTGTTGTTGTTGTTTTTTGGGAGTTTTTTCAGTGAAAGACTCATGTTCGCACACACAGTTATGATAGGGTTTACTAGTTTTACTGTAACCTCTATTTGTTCGTTTTTGTTACTATATCAGATGAACCATTCCTGTTATTGCACACCAGCTGTTTTTCACATCAGTTATGAAAAACAACTTAGAAAAATTCAGAGCAGATACACCAGTGAAAGAAATTTATCACAAACAACACTCAGCCATTAAACTCCACATTGAGGGTGCAGTTAGATGGTTGGTGGTCTCATTTAATGTTAGCGTTCGTCCTGTTTCTGCTTGGTTTAACTTTATTGTTTGTACAGGAACGACGTGTTCTTCTGCTCCTTTCCTTTTACTCAGCAAGTTATGATAACAATCGAAGAGTCCAGCCAGTAAAAGGTGTGGTAGCAGATGTAAAAGCAGTAGTGGAAACAAACTATGAGATACAGCAAGTGTGTTCCTCCAGTTGGGAGCAGTAATGAGATAAAGGTGCAGAGCAGCGATTCATTTCCTGTTTGGTTTGCTTCTGTCACAGATGACACGGACATGAACTGTGAGCTCTGCCAGCAGCTGTTTTTAACTCAAGAGCATTAGCTGGCAACGCAATACAGACGAGGAAGTGCGTTACATAAAGCGGGATCCCCTCCCTGCAATGTAAACGCTGAGGCAACTATTCACACTCCTCATCGCTGCTGCTGTCTGCTGCCAAGTTTAACTTTTGCCCATCTGGGTTAAACACATCAGGGAATCTATACAACTAACTGCAAGGTTTATCTTTCACGTAATTTACAGATATGGCTGCTTGACACACTCACACAGGGCTGCAGCTAACTTACTTTAATAATAGGACGTATTTGCCTGGTCGATAAATTTACAATAGCAAAAACGATGGCTACTAAAACACAAGTTTGAATATTAATCAGAGTTCAAGGAGAAATAAAACTTCACATTTATGTAAAAGCACAGACGGGATATAAAAGACGGACGTGCTCCCAGTGACAGCGACCCACTGATTAGTAAAGACCTGTTTTGAAGCCTCAAGCTGAGCAGTTTCATCCTCACTTAGACTAAGGTGATCACAGGGTAGCAGCTTGTTGATTACAAGACCTTTTCATTTAGCATAAAACGTCTATTTTATGCTAAATGAAACCATCATTCATAAAATAATCATCTTGTTGCATTAAATAAGAGCTAAACTAGCAACTGAGGCTAACAAAAGCCATCACACAGGAAGTGAGATAATGCAGGCTTAAGGCACTTCCCTTAGCTTCCGTTTACAGACCCAAAAGTTAGCTCCATCTTTTATGGAAGTCAATGCTTAAAATTGAATTAATTTATCCAAATTATAAATTTTGTGCTACAGCCGGATATGAATTTAATTTAACCTCCTAAGACCCGAACTCTTCCACAGCATGCATTTTTTATTTCTCTTTGATACTTTGGGCATATTGGGGCCCGATGAATGCAAAAACAAAGTTTTACCAGATTTTTTTTTTTTACATTATTTTAGTTTTTATGAAAAATAAGAGCCACATATGAGGATATTTGTTTAAAATTTTGATAGAACAGTAGCAGTATTATGTCCTCGTAAGTGGATATCAGGCCCTTGTAGAGCAAAATTGAGTATTTTGGTCTAAATAACCCAAAATGTGATGTCCACATATGTGGACGCCAGGTCCTAGGAGGTTAAATCAGTAAATTACTGCAATAATCAATAATCAGTTTTGATAGTTAAATAACTTTTCTCACTTTTTGTTGGTTCCACTTTCTAAAGAGTCAGAATTGAGTAGTTATCAAATTAAAATTCGGCAGGCTTTGGACACTCGCATGTTTTTTATGATAATGTTAATGAAATTTTTGATGCACTCTTTTCAATTATAGTTTGGAATTTTTTTTTTATAATTTTTTAAAATTTGTAGTCTTATAATTTGCACTTTCATTTTCATGTTTCATGTTTGTATTTTTAAAAAAAGATTTCAAAACTACAAATTAAATTAAATTAATTGCAGGTAAAAGAAATAAACAGACCTAGGCGTTTTAACTTGGAGCGATTTTTGCGAGTGTCCCATGATTCAGATCTTATTTTTGTCTCCACTCACTGATTCTTGTGCATCTGGCTTTTGTCTCCATGTCTCACTTCACTGTCAACTTCTGAACTCACACCGACGCCCACATACACACCCAGACGGGCTCAGACTCGCCGCTGCACGCACAAACAAACAGAGCCGGCCACGTGCACGTTCACGAGGGCGAAGAAACGCAACACACACCTAAACACACATGCCAGAGACAATTGAGTCCAGGTGACACACCCCGGGAGTCTTGTTCCTATTGTCAACACACTGGCTGGGAGTTATGTCACAGCAGTTTGGATATAACGGTGACCTCCTCTTCTGCTCTCTTTCCAAATCACTGCTCGTGCTCTGCCAATGGTCAGATCTGATTATGGCACACTGAGCACAGGACATGACTAGACATGTAGAAAGACCCCCACGTGGCACGGGACTTTGCAGGTTCCTCGTAACCCTGAAGAGCGGCTGTTGATTGAAAACAGCATCTGCCGTCATGCTTCGTGCTTGAGATGAAGAGAGGTTTTCTGTGCCAGAGTTTCCTTTAAAGACACATGCACAAAAAGGCTTGCCATAAATATTATGCAAACTACAACAGGACTCAAATCCACTGAAGTGAACATAAATGTGCTTTGTACAGCTGTGCCACAAAGAAAATAAATCAAAACATATTAATGCTGGGACATGCGGCTCTGTATGAGGAGGCCCACGATATTCTTTTGACAACAGGAGAATAGAGAACAGCAGAGAATAAAAATGTTTTCCATGTGGCTGTGCAGATACTGACTGTCCTCTCTAAGGCTTTTCATTGTTCGTAATATACTGACTTCTAATTGCCGTGGAGGAAGTATGCACAGTAGGCATCCCTGCATTGTAGTTGCTTGGCAGAAAAGCTACCATAACAAACTGAAGAGAACCCAGACTTTCAAAAGGAGCCTTGTGGTTAATGTTTGAAGGTAAATTCAGCCGCTCGAGCACCCACGAATGAGAACAATGTAACCCTGGTGTGATCAGCTGATTGACAAATCTTGTTGCTGCTATGAAACATTAAAAGTGTTGAGGATTTTTATTCTATTTCTGATTTTACTAAATTATATCACACAGCAGCTGTCACCTGACAAAGTGCATGTCAGAATAACAATGTCTGACAAACTAAAATAGGACATTAGCTCACTTCTGAACTAACTGCTCCCTTGCACAAATTTGCTCTAATTTATGAGCAGTTCATATAATAGTATGGTTCATTTACCGCTAGCAAGCGTGCAGAGAGCTCCTCTGCCTACGCTGAAGTTTCAATGTGTCCGAAGCAGACTATTTGTAACAATCCATGTCAGATCTGAGCCTCTTTCACATGCTTGATGTGATTCTCATGCGATGTCCAGCTTTATCAGAACATCATAATAAATCATTAAGTGTTCGGACCTCAAAGCTCAGTAAAAATAAACACGGAGAACACCAACAACAGTGACCGGGATCACTGGAAGTTTCCGACTTGTTGGGCCACCACTACTCGAACCAAACAGCGTACAATTCAGGCAGCACTCCAGTTCACACTGGAGCCGGACACATGGCACTTAGCAGTATGAAAGTGATCAGATCAGACATAACCAGTGCTAGCCAGATGTTCAGATGGAAAAGAGCAGATTGTGAACAAAACGTTTTCTCGTGGCTCAGTCCTTCTCCCTCCTAAGCTCAGATAGTAAAGAATAATAGCACTGTTTAAGAAAAGCTTGCATGTGCAGTATGTGATTAGCCTCTTCATCTCATTGAGGGGAAAGAGGAGGCGGATGGTTGTCACCGGTGTGTGTGCAGCTTTTACCCACAGAAGAGGACGACCGAGAAAAAAAGGGGTCGTGTGTTTTTAAAGGTCATTCGCACTTTGGTGAACGCACAAACAGAGGATTTGGAATCAGAGCCAAACTCGTTTTGATGGAAGGGTTTGTTTCTTGGTTTCTTTGGAGTGCTAAATTCTTATCGTCTAGATGGGGAAACATTATCTGGGCATTGTAATAAGACAGAAATGTGACTCTATCATCTTTAGCCTTTTTAAAAAATCATACATGCACTGCTTCATGAATCTGCGTTAGCTCTGCTGCCCTTAAACTCTCTCTTTCCAAACCTCCTCATCTCCGCTTTGCTTTGTCCTCAGTGTTTATTCGTTCTGTAATCTTCACTGTTTCCTCTCCCACCGCTCTCCTCATACCTCTCTCTTTCCTCCTCCAACCCCTCCCTTCCCTTCCCTTCTCTCTCTTTCTCCCTCTACAGCTCTCCTGCCTCTCTCGCTCTGATGCTTTCTGCAGCGGCACGTGACGTGGCGGCCGCACATGGCCTGAGCGTGTGAGAGACAGAGAGAGAGAGAGAGAGAGCGAGAGAGAGAGATTTCAAAACATGCAAAGCAACTCTCCTGACTGAGTGCTCGCTCTCCCCCTCCAGCACTCCTCACTCGCTCTCTCTCCCTCTCTCTGTGCAGAGTCAGTGTCTGGTTTTAACCCTTCTGTCGCCGGGATTAATCACAATCCTGAATGTTAAACCGCCTGATGCCTCAGCCTGGTGTTATCCTGCATTCTCTCTCTCGTTCCTTCTTTTTTAAAGGCACAGGAGCCCATTTCTTTCACTCTTTACCCGGCTCATATTCTATTCAAATTCATAATTTATCATCTAGAATTAGACATTTCATTTGACTGGTGATGATTTCTGAGGGGTCTATCTTGGATTCTGCCAGTCTAGATGCTGGTATTTGGTTTCAGCTTGAAGTTAGACAGCTCTCTGGTTAAAAGCAGATTACAACTCTTATTTATATATATTGTTCTGAAGGCCAGGGATGACCTAATCCGTGCTTAGCTTGTCTCTCTGAGGGAAAGTGAATGCAGAAATATGTGCTGCAGTGGCTGGACTGCAGACTGTTAGCAACATATTCAGATTGGCTATAAGAACTATAGATAAAATGCACTTACATTTATTTCAAAATGCAAAATGCTGTAAAATAATTGTTCTTATTCAAGCTGTTGACCAATCATTGTAAATAAATAAAAAGTCGCATGTAAATCTGCTTAAGCTAGACTGATGTTGTTGCTAAAAAGACAGCGATTTTATATGATATTGTCTTGAGATCTTGACTCTATAAAAGTTTTGATTTTGGAAACACTACTGAAACCATCCCATCTCAAGCACCACTTACTTCCCTTTCAGAACTTTTAACATGAGTTACTGCATCGAGTTACAAAAAACTGCAGCACAGCGGTAATTTAGAAATAATGGCTTCATCACATAAGCTGATTTCTCTCATGTAAAATGCGCCACTCAGGTTGAATCTCATCAGCGTGGTTGTTTTAAGTTTGACAAAAAATAATATCCATCCAGTCAATTTCTCCAAGCTTATAAGGAGAGAGTGCAGCTTACTGGTGCCATCCTCCACAACAATCCCAGTTTCTCATGTGGCCCCTTGGGAAAGTTAATTCCCCACCCCTGATCCAGCTTCTACTGCTTATGCCTGACTAACAACTCCAGCTTTTCCAGAGGACACAAGTTTTTCCAGCCTTGTTAATAGACATAATCACTCCAGTGTGTCCTTTGCCTTTCCCGGGGTATTCTCCTTACTCTGAAGGTATTTTACACCAAATGCATTTCACCTCTTGCTACTTTTGCAAATATAGCCAGTGTTTCTGGTCCATTTCACATCTGCCAAATACTCTGCTCTGACAGCCAATGGCATTGCTGTTTCCTTCCATAGCACGATCAATAGCTGGAATTATGTAACAGAAGCATTCATCAGAGGGACAGCTCAGGTTGAGTAGTTTGGACACACAGTTAGAGAGGCGAGGCTGAGATGGTCTGAGCATGTGCAGAGGAGGGATAGCACATATACTGGAATACATTAGACAAAGGACAGTGGATATGGAACTGCCAGGATGGAGGAAACCGGGAACTCCTCAGAGGAGCATCATGAATGTGGTGAAAGAGGATGTGTGGCAGAGGAGGATGTCTGGGATAGAGTGAGATTGAGGAAGATGATACACGATGGAAACCCTAAAAGGAACGACTACAGGAAGAAGAAGAAGAAACTTTCAGAACTTACACCAAAGTCTGACAGTTTTCCTTTTTTTCTTCAAGAATCAAACATCACTCTGCACACAAACATGGACAACAAGCTTATCCTCGATTTCTGACTGCCAGTGGATTCAACATAGTCGACAGTCTACGGTAGAATCTCAACCGATTCAACTAAATTATTTGGGAAAATCAAATCGTTTTCAATTGGTACAGATCTGTATGCGCGTCCAGTCACCTTTCAGAGGAAGATAATTTCCTTATTCCCTCAGTCACTACCAACAGCCAAATGTAGGGAACCAGATCAGGTGGGATAGTCTCACCTTCACACCCAGCTCGCTCTTCATAGCCGACTGCAGCTGCAGTCCAGTGCTCCTCCATGTCTCACCACATTATTGTGCTGGAGAAGGTGTCAGGCCACCTTGCACTTGACAGAGCAACACTGAGCATGTGAAATGGTGAGGGGCTGTACTAAATGTAATTGTACTTATGTCTATTGATTAGAAAAACAGGACTGAATACTCAGGTTGTTGGCAAGCACCTAAGACCACCCACCCATGGGCCCCAGAGGGTCTGATCCTGAGAGCAGTGGCCAAAACTGGCTTCAGAGCAGTGATTCTCAATTTCCTGGACCAAAAGTACAAAAACACCCTACTTTTTTTTTTAAATCAGCCATCAACAGCACAAAAGAGCCCCAGTTTTATTTTACAAAAATCACAGTTTGGCACGATAACATCAGCTGAATCTTCCATTTAATTTCCAAAGAAAAATCATATTCCCTCAACTTAGTTCCACTCCATATTTTTCAAAGTCATTCACTCCCACCTACAGTGGAAAAGGAAAAAACACACTCCGACTGTCAACAGCGCCACAAATATCCAGCATCGGCTCTACGTTCAACAACATCACATGGTCCTCATCAGAGGACGGTGTTTGTTCAACTGTCGACGCCTTCAGCTGCAGCGCTTTGAGGAATTTTCAGAAGTGCATGTGTTGGCTTAAAGCCGCCGAGCTTTAATGTGAACAGATCCAAACTCCATCTGCTGATGAAGACTCGGCGATGAGGTTAAAAGCTAAAGAAAAGCCTTCAGCTAGGATTCATCATCCATCCATTAACTATACCTGCTTATCTTTTAGAAGAGAGCTTCTCTCTGATCCACCACTCTCTGTATAGTGGTGCCTTATTTCAGTATTAAAAACACCCTGAAATAGGTACCACACTGACTTGTGAGGCCATGCACGTTGTGGCTTTTACCTCCCAAGCCAGACAGTGATTGAGCAGTGCCTCATTTGGGTTAATTTTACGTTATTACGCACAGTAAGAGAAATTTGAAGGCAACTACCCATCTAATAAATAGAGTTCTACTGCGTTTCCACATAAGGATGAAGCATATTTAAATGTAGACTCCTCAAACTTCAAGTCTAGTCCACAAATAAATCAAATCAAATCAAAGTTGCCAGTTTAGGTGCTAGCTTATTTGCCTGTTTAAGTTTCTTTAGATGCATTAAAGCCATATTCCCATGTTTGCTTTTATCTGCACTTCCCACTCAAGCTTCACCACTTCTGCTTTCAGTGTTGCTCTCCTCATGCGTCTGTCTGTCTGTCTGTCAGCAGGATTTAAAAACTGAACAGATTCCCATGAAGTCTGGTTGACAGATCAGCCTCAGGCAAAAGAACATCTGATTAGATGTGGGTGGTTATTCTGATTTTCATCTTCACATTTCTTTCCAAGCGTCTCGTGTTATCCTTCCTCCACGTGTGTTAAACTGTCTGTTGTGACAAGTTGACATCAGCGAGTCAGATGTTTATTTGTCAAAATTCTCAAAAGCAAAAAAGTTCATTAAAAAACACCTTAGCTGAGAAAACATGTGCGCTAGACGCTTTCGCGTTGCAGTTCAACAAGTTCATGCATCTTCAGAGTGAACTGACCTGGAAGTGTTGAAGTAAAGCTGCAGCCTGATTTAAAATACAAGCAAAGGTGAGTCATGATTATTTACTTGAAGCTATGAGGCAAAGGACAGCTCTTTAAACAGGAAAAAAAGGCGGAGCAGCGCTGCAGCATGATAAGTACCCTGGTGGTCTGTCTTTCACTTCTTATTGTTTTTTTCTAATAATTGCACTGAAATGAGAATTTCCTGCTTTTGTGAAGCATCATCCATGAGTGGAAATCAGAATCACACTGCAGGCGATTAAATCAAGGTTAAAGTAGACCTATTCTCTGAGCCGCCACATAAAATATACATCTCCATCCATATCTCAGTTTCTCTGAGTCTGATTCGTTTCATAAACCTAAGCTAGTGAGGTACCCGTGCAGAGGACATTTGCAGACGTCCCGTAAACATGCAGGTAGTTATTAAGGTTTTGAACAGCAGACGGCTACAGGAATGCGCTTGCTGATTGGGTGATTTTCTCAGCTAAACATGCCAAACAGGAAAACTGTGGGTTGTTGCATTCATCCAAACAGCATGAGTGAGTGATTGAAGTCATTTATCACAGGAGACAGAAGACAATAAATAAATACAACCAGCGCCCCCACCTCCCTGAGAACCCATCATATTTCATTTTCTATGTAACACTATGATTTCTACATAATGAGGAGAACTCTATTTTCTTTTGCTTTCATTTTAAACACTGAAACAAAACAATTGGACAAAAATACTGTTTCCACCACAAACATAATAAAGCCTTAAAGGACACGATCAAAGGCTTTCCTCCTTCAGCAGCTGAACTGTGAGGCGTCTCCAGAGGACCATGTGCACAGCAAACTATGGTGATTTCTTGCAACTACACAAAATCAAGTGCAAGTCAGTTAAACCTAACAATCACAGTTTTATTCAGAAGAATTTGTTCTTTTCTTTCGTTCTTTTTTTGGGGAAGGAAGATGGCGATAGACATCAAAATGCTGTTTGGTCTTGCTCCGAGGCTCAGCTGAGGCTCAGCGGACGGTTTTCAGGCTAAGATCTCGAATCAAAAAATGAGCCTGCGAGGTTTGAGGCTGATTCTAGGGAGGAGATGAAATAAACAACATTGCATTCTGCAGCTTAATTGTGTCCACGTCCCACAGTTTCCTGATCACAGGTGCAGTTTTATGTGTGCCACAAAGAACCCCAGTATGAATATTTCGGATTTACAGCATTTTAAAGAGGAAACAGGTGAAAAATGTCACCAGAGCTGCTTATAAAACCCCAGCTGTATCCATATTTTTGTGTTTTCCCCTCCCTCTGAACTGTTCTCCTTTTTGCCCAGAATGAATTAAAATCAAAGTAAAACATGTGCATGTGGATGAGATTATTATTTCCAGTCTATTTTCCATCTATTTCTCTTGCTGATTCTCTCTCCCCCTCTCTTTGCAGCTCTGTAGTAATACTTCAGCTCCACAACAACCTCAGGGATTTCTGGATGGATGCATCATCCTCAACCCAGTCACGTGTTTATAATTCAGAATAAAAAGCACGAGCGCGCACACACACACACACACAAATAGATGAAAGCATGTTCACATTAAAGCCCACATAGTTGCATGCAAATGCCAAAACAGACGGCATTCTCATATGCATGTGTGAAGCTCAGCATACTGTACATACACACACCAAAAGGTGGAAAGACTAAAGGCATGCATGTACACACACACACACACACACACTAATGGTGTGTATTCATAGACTCGCACAGAAGCACTCAGGGCAGATATGAAGATTTGCAGCAGTGGTTTTCTCTCCTCTGTAGCTGCAGCTCTATCCTGGCTGAACCTTGTGAATCTCTTTCTCTGTATCTCATTTTCCAATTGTTCTCTCTCACAGTATCTGCAGCTTGTTTGCACAGAGAAACATCTCCTGTCTTATTGTTTATGACTCAGAATGAAAGAACAAACACAATGTCCCAGGCAGATTTCTGAGAATCTGATCCTGCTGGGCACCTCATCTCTCTGTTTTCCCCTCTTTCCTGTATCCAAACCCTCTTTCTGCATACTCAGAGCATTCGATTCTAGTATAAATAAAACACGGGGGGAAGCTACGCAACCTTCCCTCAAAATGATCTGATCATGGCGGCATTTTCTAAACAAAAGGGAACGTGAGGAGCAGCACCTGATATGAGCAAATTCAAACCTCGCAACGCCCACAGGTGGGTCCAATGTTTTCAGATTCACTGTTCAGACCTGCAGAATATTATTTTTAAATTCTCTGGGAGCTGACATTATGTGTCAGGCTGAATTCTGAGTGCATGGTAATAAAAGTGATGCAAAGCTTCAATGAGCAGCTGCAACAAGCTGATAGAAAATATATGAGATACTGTCATAAAGTGTGTGGGAGAACGATTTCATTTCCTCCCAGATATATATACTGTGTTTTCCATCCTTTTCGTTCACTCCAGTTAACTCTCTGCGCTTTGTATCAAATACAAAAGCAATCAGCGAGTGTATTCACAGAAGAACATGAAGAGGGTTAAACAGGCATGTTTGGACAGCTTCAAATCTCATTAAGTGTTAAGGTAATTTCATTTTTATCCTATGTAGTTGTGCATGTGCATCAGTAGTTAGCTAGGTTTTTTAAGGCTGGGCTATTTAAAAAATAGCCACTGTGCTTAGCTATAAGTTTGTAAAGCCCCAACCATTTAGAATTCGAGCTCCAACCACCTTGGTTTTTGAGTGTATTTGGACAAGAGAGTGGAGTGAAAAGATAACAGCTAATGCTAACAGTGTGCCGGGCAGATCGTTCAGGAGGGTAAGACAAGGATTATGAAGCTAGAGGTCACGATTTTGAAATTCCATCATGGTGGCTTAGCTTTTCATGAGCTCCACAAGGTTAATTTTCTGCTGCTGTAACTAATAAAAGCAGTGTTGCATCTGTGTGGGTAAAATGTAGCAACTTCCTGTAAAATGAATGAAATTGGCCAGATAAATATGAATGTTAAATAAAGTCTCTGTGTTATCCACCAGTCAAGAACACAGCATCTTTGTCCTGTGTTTGTGTGTGCTGCTCCCACACCAGACACAACTAGCAAGTAAGTGGACTCAACATTCTCACATAGTGACGCATTTTCTTTCACTTGAAATTTGCTTGTAGTTTTCTCTGGATTAAAAGAAACCAAGCTGTGAGAAAGCTACAAAATTACAAACTAATCAACTGCTTTGGTCCAAAGCAAACAAACTGTTGGTGTGAAAATACCCTTAAGCACCCCAAAAGCTGTATAATCTGTCTGATTATTGCATTTGAAATTCACCAAAAGGCACGAACACCACAAATGTGGTCGAGAGAACCATTTCAATGATCCAAGAACGTCTTATTTAAACCCTTAACAAAGTTCAAATTTGTGACTGAGAAAAAAAAATACCTGTACAAGAATGAAGGAGGAAATCTTACATACACAGCTACATTTTAAAGCAGGCTGTAAACAGGTTTGTTTCTGCTGACATTTTAAAATGGGAGTCTATGGGGACTGACTCGCTTTTACAGTCAGCCTCAAGTGGACAAAAGAGGAACTGCAGTTATTTGCACACCTGAATCTTTAGCTCTGAAAAGTTCTGCTTGGTTTTAAACATAAACACTGGTTCAGAGGATTATGTGTAATGCGAAGGAGATGAACCTGCAAATAATAACCATGCGTTTCAGCTACAAAACATTTTAGCATCTTTGAGCTCATTGTTTTGGTTTATTACATCATCGTTACTGTGGTTACAGCTAATATTAGAGCTGTTTTCATCCACTGTAGGCAGAGACAAAAACAAAAATTTAGCTGCAAGCTGTGAACAACTGGCTTTTGAAAACAGTGGAGTTAAGCAGATAAAGAGGCAGATATTTCCCCCAGGAGCTGTAGACCACAGAGGAGCTAAAAGAAGAGTGAGTAGTGGACTTACATTAATCCGGTGTACAGAAATGCATCTTCAAATGAAAGCTAATGCTGCTCTGTATCATCTGGATGTACAAATAAACAACTGTTTGGTGATATGTCATATTCATACCCATCTACAAAGCTTATAGATTATGGAGCAAGAGCAAAGAAAGAGACTATGCTGGCATATGATATATGATATAAACGCATTGAGTTAAAGCCTTAAGTCTTCTTGATACAGCAGACACATGAGAGATTGTTATATGACTGTGCTTGGCCTTTGCAGAAGAGCATTTATGCATATTTTTAGGTACAGATATGGCAAACCGTCCAATCCACAGGGTGCTGTATGCAAAGACGAAGACAAACACTTTTTGCCTTCATTTATGATCTCACAGATTAGACCCAGCTTCGCTCTTTGTCTCACCGGTGACATTTTGACGACAAGACGAAGCTTCACAAATGAGTAAAAAAATGCTAAAATAATTGTAGCATAGATAACACAAACAAAATTAGGCTTTCTTGTTCCGTCTCCACACATCTACTTAACATGCTCATACAATCATTATCGTATAATGGCTGAACGTTTACAAAGAATGTGGCAGTCTGTTGTCAATAAATCACCACAAAATTAGCTGTGATGAATCACTGGATGGCTCGTGGGACAAAAAACATGACGGTCAGCGTTAGAAAGAACGGCTTTGTGGTTTCAATTAGTCAAAACTGGAAGTTGTCAGGCTTGTGAAATCTCAAAAAGGAAAGAGAAAAAAAAAGAAAAAGACAGATGGACAGAAAGGTTGTTCTGATGTTCTGGCAGTTCTGGTTCACATCAAATGCAGCAGAGAGAGGAAACAATAAATTATGAATATATAACGGATGATAACAGCCTGGTGGAGAGAACCGAGGAGGGCCAGAGAACAGGGTGTCAGCCATTCATCGCGCTGAGATATAATTAGAGAGAATCCTGATCTGGTTATTGTTAGAGGCACCGAACGCTTGAGTTGTGCGAGTTAATATAATGCATTGTGGGCCTCGATGCTCATTAGTGCCAGATCACATCGAGGCCTCTTGCACATACAGCTTCATATATGTCTGAAGGCATTAGTTGCAGCACAAATGCTGCCTTCTCACATGAAGATGTTTTAAACTCACTGCAGAAAAAGAAAAGCTTGCTCATTTTTAACTTTGTTAGGAATGTTTTTAATGATTCATAACAATCTTAAAAATATATATTTTTAAATATTTCCCCTTATAACCTCATTCTTACGGAGCCCCGCAGGGAACATGGGAGAAAAAAAATTAAGACGGACTTTTGCGAGATCTCGCAAAACAAACTCGGGATCTCGCAAAAGTTTTGGCCGCATTCTTCGGACGCCGGCTCGAAGCCGACCGGGAGGTCGAGGCACGATGTGCCAGGAAAGCGGTGTTCCTCCCGGCTGTAGTAGGTCTCGACCTTCCGTTAGCTTCAAGCTAACGGGAGGTTGAAGGCCGAAGAATGCGGCTAAAACTTTTGCGAGATCTCGCAAAAGTTTTGCGAGATCCCGAGTTTGTTTTGCGAGATCTCGCAAAACCTTTGCGAGATCTCGCAAAAGTCTGTCTTAATTTTCTTTTTCTCCCATGTCCCCTGCGGGGCTCCATACATTCTGGTTAGTAGTATTTTGACTGGTAGGTTAAGTAAATAACCTCTGGACAACATATTAATTTGTGAAAATTGGTAAAAAAATAAATAAATAAAATATGACTTTCTTAGTCATGAAAATCATCCATCCAGAGGTAATGATACAAAGTCTCCTTTTTTCTGACCAGGAGGGCAAAATTCAGCTAATCATCATACATGGTAAACAATATCTGACAAGCTAAATAGACTAAAAAATAAAATAAAATAAAATAAAAGAGCTAAATGGATTAACAAGCAGCTTGCCAAAAAATTGCAATACCTCTAGTGGCCACTTGAGGCAGGCTCCAAAGCGAGCCAGTCCTCATGGACACCCACGATAAAAAGTCCTGCTTTACAACAGAAGTAAAAATGTTTGCAGCCAGGTGGAAAATGCTTTTAGTGTCTGTGGATGGTGTTTGGCTTCATAACAACTGTACAAGGGTTGAAATTTTTTATAACTCAACCTTTAAGTTTTTTCCAGA
Source organism: Simochromis diagramma (assembly GCF_900408965.1). Taxonomy (NCBI): domain Eukaryota; kingdom Metazoa; phylum Chordata; class Actinopteri; order Cichliformes; family Cichlidae; genus Simochromis; species Simochromis diagramma. Next base: position 558,729 of record NW_024386786.1, on the reverse strand, counting down.
CCTAACATTAGGAACAGGGTTAACCCTTAACTGCAGCTCTGAACAGTTTGTCATGCCTTTAGAAGCATTTTAATGCAATTATCTTCAAAATTACATGACTTGATATCTGGTTAATTTTTCACAACAGCTGATTCAAGAAGTCTGCTCTCTAGCTGTGGCTCATTAGATAATAGTATGTTATTAGTATGTTACTTAATTAGTAACATAATTAGTAACTTAATTATAACTAATTAGTAGCTTTAAATTTCGGTGATTTTACTCCCATTGACACCTATATATAACATCGAGCACCTAGCCATGCAATCTGCCTTTATAAACATTTGTGAAAGAAAGGGCCGAGCTCACTGGATTTGAACTGGTACTGTAAGACTCCACTGTTACAACAAGTCAGTTTGTGAACATTTCTTTCCTTCTAGATTATAAATGATCAACTCGTAGTGCTATTATTGCAAAGTGGAAGCATTTAGAAGCACAACAACTCAGCCATGAAGTGGCAGACCTCAAAGTTACAGAGCTACTAAGTGCTGAGATGTGAGGTGCATAAAAGTCTTAGCGGACTCAATAAGCGCACAGCTGACATTAACATCATGATAAATGTTTGCCAGGAGCTTCATGGTATAGGCTCCCATGGCTGAACAGCTCCTGTAAGTGTAATGTAGGTAGCCCAGTTTGCACCAGTACAGTTTATAGGTGCTTGCTAACCAAACTTGCCAGATTTAGCTACTAACTTACTTCTCCACCTTAAAAAAGACTTCAGATGGGAGTCATGGATGAACTAGCAGGAAGCATTATATTAATTTCCCATAATGCCCATTTTAATGGGTCAAAATGTATAAAACTGCTCAGCAGCAACATCACATTCAATAAAACTGTGTTATAGATGAGCCTGTGAATAATTTTGTAGCTCATTTTGCTAAATAATGTCACAGAAACTACTTTACAAGGACCAACTGAGAACCTTCAAATGTCTATTTTATGCCTGACCACAACAAACAAAACCACAAAATATTCAGTTTACCATCCCACTATAAAAAATAAATAACATACAATTCTCACACAAGAATTAACTAAATGTAAGGACTGTTTTAAAATTCCCAATCACTCACCATGTAGACACTCAGGTCCTCCCATCATGCTTTGCTGCTGTTGAGGTGGTGGCGGCTGTGGTTGTGGTTGGACGGTCTCCAGTCCAAGCAGTGAAGAAGAAGAGGATGAGGAGGACATGGAGGAGGAAGAGGAGGAGCAGGGCGGAGGAGAGGTGGGAGGACACTGAGAACTCTGGTTAGGCACCGCAGACTGGGAGCTCTGGGAGGAGAACACAAACAAAAGCAGAAATTGTAATCAGAAGAAATTTGGCTTAAAGCGGGAGGAGCTAAAACAGCTTGTGTCAAATAGAAGATGAACAGAGGTGCTACACAAATACACAGGATAAGATGAATGAGTACTATTTTCAATGATAAATCATGCAGTGCTGCTCCAGCAGTGTCCAGGAATGGTTCTTTTGAAATCTCATTAGTGCTTTAAGGATTTCTTCAAATTAAAATAGTTCATTAGCTTATAACAGAGCAATGGCAGTATAAGGTTAGCTTAAAGTCCAAAGATTAATCTCACAGTGTAGTGCATGGCCCTACGATCGTGACTTATTCACAATTCAGAAAAAACAATGGGACTGATAGACATTAGCCAGCAAACTAAGCAGCTAGCAAGCTGTGCAGAGAAAGGTTAAAGGTGCGCTTACATCATGCCAGCATGATTTAAACTTTAAAATCATGCTTCATATTTGAAATATTCATTAATTATCTGAATTACAAAGTGCGTCCAAAGGCTCACAGCAGGATCTTTTCCTACTTTTACATTGCATTTCAATATTTTTTACATTCCTTGCTAGTCTGTTGGACTGTTTCTATGTTATTCCAGTAGAGTTATAATATATTACAAGGTTTAAGAAAAATGCTCTACAGATGCCACAGAAAGCAGAGATGATGTCGCTCTTTACATGATGTATTTTATTTCGCTCATTCCTCCTTTGGATGCAGCCGCAGGCTGTGAGCAGCTGCAGCTGCTAGTGAATCCGTGGCTATAATATGGTTACTGCTCAGACTACTGCAAATGCAAATAAGAAGAGTGTTCACTTGCAATGCATGCAGAGCCTGCACTGCAAGTGAACACTGCGAGTAGCTAAAAATTAAATAAACAGGAAAGTGTACGTAGTTTTAAAAAAACATAACCGTTGAAATCTCCAAAAAACAAACTGAACTGCAGTTAATTGACTTCCAGTGATCGTAGTGAAGGTCATTTCAGTTTATCAACACAAGTCTCTGCAGTTCCCACCAGAATGAGTTGCAGAACGCCAAAGATGTTTTTCAGGTAAAAAATATATATATGATAAGAGTAGTGAGAGACTGAACTGCTCCATTTGCCACCTTGGCTGCTGACAACAAATTAACACTGAAGGGTTACAGCGAGCTAAGAATGTTTATCTTGAAACTGAAGCCGCATTGTAACAAGAGCATTTCCACCTTATTAAGAATTCCTGGAAACACTCCTGCACTGCAAGCATTGAAGAATCAGCTGGCTCCTTTTGTGACAATGAAGACTAAACGATGACTGGCCAGATAACTGGTAAACTAGCACAGTTTAGCATTAGCTCACTCATCTGAGGTTTTCTCTTGAGGAAATGATGATGTCCCTGCAACTGTTTCATTAACATCTGTGCTGAATAAACATTAAATTGTCTTCTTCCACTATAACGTCTTTTGGTTTGGTAAAATTGAGGTATGATTCATAAACTTGTGATTTTTGATCTCCATCTATTTTACCTGCGAGGGGATCTGGGCAGTAGCAGAGCTGGGCCCATTGCTGTGCATCCCCATCCCATTCTCAGTCAGGAACTCCTCCAAGTCCATGTACTGCAGCTGGAACAGGCCTCCATCACACGGCAGGGTCCTCTCCCACAGCAGCGGGCCCAGGAAGGCTGACTGTGAGTTAGGTCGCAGTGCGCCGGAGCCTGGGGTTCCTCCCACCCCATTTGCTCCACCGGCACTGACACCCAGAGAGTCTTCATCGGAGTCCAGAGGCTTGTCTTTGTCTGAAGAGAGAAGAGAGTGAGATATCTTCCATTAAGCTGCTATTAGTTCTGTTGTTTCGTCTGCTCTGACTAAAGTATGCAATGAAACTCATTCATCCTTCTTTTTAAAGTGTTTGCAACGATAACTCACATTTGTTTAGCATCAGACAACAAACATTTTCAGTGTTTTCTTTCAAAAATGGCTCAAACTACAAAACCCTGAAGTTCTCATCCACATATTTATGTAGTTTAATTGCAGTCCTTTGGTGGAATCTGTATCACAAAGGACTCTATATATTAGACACCTAAAAACGTATCTGTGCATGTGCTATTTTGCAGATGCACAGATAGGTTTGTGCATCTGCACAAACTTATCATGTTCTTCCCATGATGACTCAGCAATGGCAATAGAGCTCAGGACCCCTAAGCATCGTTTTTACTAGTGCAGCTGTGAAGGTTCATAACCTAAAACACTGCTTTCAGTTCCTTAATGTAAGCAAACAAGAATCTGGGAAACTACTGGTTTTTCCTTTGGGGGACTCTGACAGATTTTCTGGATTTCCACTGTCGCTAGCAGATGTTCAGGCCACATCTTCTATTTCTATCTGCCAGACATTGTTTGTGAATGCAGATGAATCTTTAGAAAAACACTGAATCGTCATCATGCATTGGTTATTCAATGCAATTCAGTAATTACCAGCCCTCTTTTGTTCGCCACATAGACCTTTTAAATGCATACAACCAAAGCCTGCTCAAATATGTCTGGTCAATAGGACTACAAAAAGTCTCCGAACAAAACCCAGGAAACTTCCCAGAACACAAAACACAATCGAGGTTAACCTCCTGCCAGCCACTGTATCACTGACAAACCACTGAGGGGTAGGGTTAGGCTGTACTTCAGCTACGTGTTTTTAAAGACTAATTTCAGAAACTAGACAACATTATCTTCCATGCATTTAAACGTCTTTTATATGATTTCCATCTGAGAGGTAAAAGAGGTAAAAACAAATCCATATAGATGGACCACTGGGAGCCTGAACTTAACCCTAACCAAGTCACTGGTGATCGAATGGATGTTAAGAGGTTAATCAAACACAAGTGACAGCAAAAGTAAGCAGAAAACCAACCAAAACAGTGCAAAATGCAAAAATCCCTAACACCACCCACAGTTTCCTGGTTTAAAGACCCGTCTCTCTCTCTACCATCAGTGGTATCATCCAGTTCAGAGCAACAATGTCACGTGCTCCAGCTGGCAGCTTCTGAGGAAACATCAGAATGGTTTCTTTAAGATAAGAATTGCTTATCCTGAACTGAACACTGCATCCTAAACAGTTTAACATGGATACAGGTAGTATTAAGGGGTGTCCACACAGGAAGAGACTAGCATGGATGTATCACTGAATGTCAATGTCTGGGAGCGAAAGATAAAGTTGATATAACTGGCTGAAAAACACATGATAGCGTCACCTACACCCCTGGTGACCTGCCGTCAGCTACAAAGCAATGGCTTCATGCTTATTTCAAAAGAATCCTTTGAGAATTTGAAGTAACATCTGATCGATATACAGCCTGAGGTTGGTTTCTTGTGCAATTCAGCTCACTGCGGCTCAAAGAGGATCAGACTGACATGACTTTTGCTTCACAAAGCATGAAAATAATTTTAAAAAGAGAAGCCACACAAGCCAACAAAGACCCAACAAAGGCTTGTGCCACTGCCTGGCACACATGTCCTTATCACCCTATAAAGCACTTAGCCACAATCATTAAAAGGCACCTATAAATAAATTGAGCGACCTTGCACTCTGACCTCATCGTGAAAGTCCGATGGAAAGATTAACCATCAATAAACCATCACCAGAAAAAAGGGATTGTTAAAAGAACAGGAAATAAAGGGAAGCACTTCATGGAAATATAGACAATGATAGCTTTGTACTCTGCCCCTTTGGTTATATTGTTCAAAAGGATTACATTGCCAAAAGCCCATATTGAAGAAGTGGCACGCTGAAGAATAAAGCCCCATAAAACAGCACTAAAAGAGCATATTTAACAGGGCTGGAATGACACAGAGACAGACTGTGAGTTGTGAAGAAAAGTGAGAGGCTGGGGAGAGTATCAGTGAGGCTGGAAACTTATATTTAAACGGATTAAAGTATATAAAGACGTGAGAGATCACAGCAGTGGATGGACAGATAGGTACTCAGAAGGTGGGAGGAGTAGAAAATAATCTGTCTCTGGCAGTATCTTAATCATCTGGCTGCCAGTGTAGTAAATTTAGCTACAACCAGAGCACAAAACTCACAATCTTTGCTTTGTGGAGACTGTTTGGTTCTGTAGTTTAAGATGCTTCAAAGCTAATGTTCATGATTTTAAAATAAAAAGAGCAAAAAAAGAGAGATGCAAAATAAATTTAAGAAGAAGAAGACAAATAAGTGAAGTATCCCAGAAACAACATTCAGGTGGAACATTTGCAGCCTGATTTATGACTATTCCTTACGTTTGGTGGTGCAATCACCATAGCAACAACAACCAATCGCTAACAAGGCAAGCTAAGCGAGTTTTCATCGGCCTGCCTGTTGTGAAATTTGTTCGTAGATAGCGGGCTGATTTTTCACCACAATGATCGATTTCTCCAATGTGTTGATGCCAAACTGCAAAAGCAGCCACCTCACGCTCTCTGTATATTTACTTGACCTGATTTGACTAGTCTCTGTGTGTGTTAGCCCTGTGATAGTCTGGTGACTTGTCCACTGTGTACCCTGCCTCACGCCCTGTGACAGCTGGGATAGGCTGCATGCCAGCACAACTCTGAAGTGGATAAGCGGTTAAGAAAATGAGATGAATGGATGGATGATGTGACTGGTAGCAGTGGTGTCGGTAATTGCAAAGTTGAACTTCTCTCAACTTTTCAGGGCGACCAACGTGAAGGAAAGAACTCACAATTCTATTTGGCGGTACATATTGTCATTCAAAATAAATGAGAATCCGGCCTAAATGCCTCCAGGTCACTTAAAGTGACCTTAAATTTTTCCAGGAAAAACAGCTCCTTTACAGTTAGTTGATTTTGCAACTGATCTAAAGCCGACGGAGAAGCAAATTGGAACGTCCTTTTTCCAAATCTAATCCAAGCTTTAGGGACAGACAAAAGAAAAAAAGTCTTGGGATCAAAGTCAATGACTTCTTATACTTTTTTGACAGATGTAGGTCAGTAAGTGAGATTGGAGCAGGCCGAGAGCTTCCTAATAAGAAATAAAAGGGCAAAGCAACCATCCAACCTGAGCATACAATATGCAACGATGCATAAGCTTTAAGGTTTGCAGTGACTATCAGGCTTTGTGACAGACAGTATCTAGCACATGAAAGCATTGCAAAAACACATAAAGGTGGTAGCAGCAGATCTTTTTCTTGCATTAAAATAAACATGGTATACTCTCAAGTATATACTCAGTTCAGCTGAGTCAAACTAGCCGCAGTGTCGAGCAGACACTTCTAAGATATCACAGGAGCTTAAGTGAAGTAATTCAAGTGCAAAGGAAAATGAAAAGATAATCTAAAAGCAACAGAGGGCAAAGTCATTAAAAGACATGGGGAAATCCCTTTTCTGTAAAGCAGCGTGAGGAGGACCAGAGGGCGAATGGATGGGAGGAATAAGTGGAAGTGACACAGCTTAATCAAAGTGACACTTTGAACTCAAGTGGACAAGTCATTAAAATCTGACAGACTGCGAACTGACCCGCAGCACAGCAGAGAGGAGAGGAAACGTGGCAGTGGAGGTTTGGAAGAAGAGATGATCCATGCAAATAGGAGTGAGATGTGCAAAAAGAAGAGAGAGAGAGAGATTTACAAGGGGAGGAAGAGGAGAGGGATGCAAATAAATGGCTTTGGAAAAAAAATAAGTCTGGGTGATGAGAGTAAAAGATGAAGACAGAGAGGAAGGGAGACAAAACCTGAGAAAATGTAAATCAGCGGAGGGGCCGCTGTTGTGAAGCGAGTGGAAGACGAGAAGAGAGCAAGACAGGAAAGTGTGAGAGGGAAAACTCAAAGACGTGCAATACAGGGAGCGAGAGAGAGAGAGAGGGAGGGAGATGTGCTAGATAGAGTGGGTGTTTGTGAAGGCGTCAAACAAAGCTAGCCGGGGGGGGGACACACAGCAGCAAGGCACAGGGCTGCATTGTGGAAGGGGAACAGCAGCTAAATCAGGGGCAAAAACATCTTCTTTATGCCCCTGAATGCCTCTCCTCTCATTAGGAGGATACTGTACTGAGCTGCTTTCTGACTCCATGGAGAGACTGTCAACTGTGTTCACCATCATCTCCTCCTCCTCTTCCTCCTCCACAGAAAGGAGCTGTAGTGGCACCAAAAAGCCACCAGGGGCCAACAACATGCAGGGAGCCACTGGACAGTGCCATTCCTTTGCCCCCCCGACCCCCTCTGTGAATGTGTGTGTTCAGTTGTATCTACACTCATGAGGCACTGACTCTTGACAACCTTCTGTTCTTGTGAGGACATGTTTTTTATCTCTTCATGTTAAATAAATGTGTTTTAATTGAGGTTTAACTTAATTTACTGGTACTCAGCGGAAGAGAATCAATGCAAATCGCTGCCTCGCAAGTGTGCGTATGCGTGTGACAGCAGCTGACTGGGAGTTATAATATCCCCACAGCAAGAGAGAGGAAGGAGAAGCAGGCTGGTTAATATTTGTTGTGGCAGCTGGAGGATGGGAAATAATTCAATCCCACTCAGTAACCTTTATTTAAACAAACCAAACGACTGCTGCTTCTGCTGCTTTGGCTGGATTTTTGATGGCATCCACTCCAGATTGTGTTTCTTTTTTTACACCCTCTTCTTCCCTCCTCCTCTTCCTCCTCCTCCTCCTCCTCATCTAGATCATTTCACTTCACCACCACCAAATGCAAAAGGGAAGCGTTTAATATAAAAATGCAGCAGGCCAGAAGGAGGAAAGCTTGCAAAGAAAACAATGTCCATGTGAGTGTGTGTTGGATAAGCAGGGCCTCCTCTGTGTTTTACAATCACACCTACCCACTCAGTCACATGCACACACACACGTTCACACACTCATGAATAATCCCTGTGACATTTCTGCAAAGAATATAAGCTACTGTTTATTGTTTGTTTTTCAAATCAGAGCTGCAGCCCTTTATTTCTTTCAATATATCTTAATTATCTTCTTCTTCTTTTTTAATCCTCATGACAGCAGCTGGTAATGTGTCCAAAACCCTAACATAATCAGCTTAAAATCAAGCAGCCATTTTTCCACATATGAAAATGTGGGGAACAAAGACCAAATCTGGCTTTTTCAGTTGAGTAAAGGGATTGAAAACGTGGCCCAATAAGTCCCTAATCACAAATTTACAGATAAATTTTGCAAATGTGTGAGAAAAGCTTTGTAAATAAAGTTTATCTTTACTCTCCTTTAGTGCACTTAATGTGGACATTTCCTACATGCATCACACAGACATAATACAGGCCTATACTGCGCTTGCAATACAATGAAATTGGCCTCTGTACGGCTGAGGTATTTCCCTAGTGGCCCTTTAAGGAGTTTGTTCCTATTGGATCCCTTACTCACACGCGCGGAAAAGCGTACACGTGCCCACACTCACCTTTCATCTCGCAACAGTCCTTGGGGCCTCTCTGGTCTGCCTTGATTGGCACCTGAAGCAGAGATTTCAGGTTGGTCATAGAGGTCAGGTGTCCACCTTGGGGGCCACTTCCAGCCGGGTTGCTGGCCCCAAACTGGGGGCTTGTGGCCCCGGCAGGGAGATCCGGTGGTAGGAGCTGGGTGAGAGGCCTTGACATAACTTCTCGGGGGGAATAAGAGGAGGAGGAGGAGGACAGGAGGAGGTGAGGGGAGGAGGAAGTGGAGTGGGGCAACCTGCAAGAGACCGTAAGATCAAAATAATCCACTTAGTGATGCTAATTGACGGGCGCGCCTTCAAAAGGTGCGCGGACAGGTGACGCGTGTGCGCTCAGGGTGTCCACCTGATTGTCGCCAGTCCCATGCAAGAAAATGTGCGAAAGAAAAAAAAAAACGAAACAAAAAGAAAAAAGAGGGAGGATTTATATCCAAAATGGCACCATGTTGACCGAGTCTAATTCATCCTCCAGGAGTAGCTGTCAGTCGGTTAGTTGGTCGGTCGATCGCTCGGTGAGTCCGGAGGGAGCTATAAACAATATTAAGAGAGCAGAAATAAAGGCAGTAGAAACAGCGGAGTACAGTCGACTCGCGGCGGTGGGAAGTCTCCAAGACAGAAAAGAGCGAAGAACAAAAAGAGGGGCGAAAAAATGACAAGATGACGGAAATAAAGAGATCCCCCGGAAAAAATAATAATATCCAGTAGTATGAGAGACGGATAGATGGGGCTGATGGCTCTTATTTTCCTCTCTCTCCCTCTCTCTCCCTCTCTGCCAGTCAGCTGGAACCAACACGGGCCGCTCGTGTGACGTCACCGCTCACGGGGGAAAGGCGCTTGGGGGCGTGGATCGTTTGCATACAGCGGCAACGCCCACACAGCCCAATATGACCACGCCTCTCCTTCCCGTGTACTCAGAGTCTCGGCGCTGCATTTATGACTAGTTTAAAATTTGGTAAATGTGAACTTCAAATTATTTTGCTCTTTCTCCTTTGTTTTTTTCAGGGAAACTGAACAAAACGTTTAATCTCATGACAAAAAATAAGTCCTGTACCCGATGTTGACATCCCCATGTATAATAGAGGTCCTTCTGGTCGTCCACAAACAAAAAACTATTGACCACGGACTGCAGTCAAGAAATTAAATGAATGTCTATGACTGACAGTTAATGTGGCTACTAATTAAGAAATGTTGAAAATGTTTCTGATTAAACGATCACACAATGTTAAAAATGTTAAAAAGCAAGGATGCAACTCAAGGATAAATTATATTATTTTGGTATCAGCTTACAATACATGCTAGATTCAAGCTGAACAAAATAAACCAAAAAAAAGGGAAAAACACAAAACAATTAAGTTAAAGTGCAAACATAAAACATAAAGGCCTAACAACGTAAATGCATAAAATAAAACAAAAGCTAAAACGATGGCAGCTAGAAAATATAATATAAAATAAACTTTTATGGAAGAAAATATGTTAAATTTCATAAAAGTATGAAAACAACAGATAAAAATATGGTAAATGTTATTAAAAAATTAAGCAAAATAACATTTATTTAATAAAAAGAATAAGAAAATAATGTTATAAAAATGTAAAATTACAAGATTACTAAAACGCTACCGCTTCTCGTGAATGCAACACACATTGACACTAAAACGTGACGCCTCCATGAAGTTTCAGCCAATAGCGGCCGCATGAGATAATTCCTGGATGGCCCGTGAACACGCCTCGCCCCGCCCCTCTTCTCTCACGCTGTCACTTAAACAGCGAAAGCAGAGCCCGCCGCGTGCGTGTGTGTACTAAAATGAGATGCAGCTCCTGAAACGTCAGGATGTTTACCTTTTCCACTTCCTTATCTGAGCAATAAAGGAAAATACGATTACTTTTACCCCGAGTTCAAACGCGAACAAACACAAACGGTCTTACCATTTACTCCACACTAAAAACATATACACGCTATTCTTTTTAACAAAAGAGACACTTAAATAAAGGGCCGCCCTATTATACTGGCAGTACACCGAAACCATTAATTTATAACTGTTTCCTTGAATATTGTGAGTATGTTTTAACTCATACATAAACTGTTTGCTGCGAGGCTTCAAAATAATAGAATAAAAGTCATTAAATTGTCTCAAATCTGATAAAAAAAACCACCCGAGGAGCAGCGCCTCGTCTGTTTTCTCCCTGTTGGATGTCCCTATCTGACTCTCGCGCTCTCAACAACAAGCACATGGACCCGGCACGCGCCGACTGTTGCCTACCGGCGACTGTGCAGCGCTGCGATTGGCTGAATCTAGGTCACTCGCTGCGGCTCTCAGCGCTCTATTGGCTAAAAATAGGTCACAGTCTCCGCCCACAGATTTCCCCATGCCATGGCCGCGTGAGAGCACGGTTGGAGGGAAGGAGGGGGGTGTTTATGTTTCACTTCTGAAGGATCCATTAAAGATCATGTTTACCTTTTCATCGTAAATGTTCCGAAGGCACAGACAAACTAAGGCAAAGTAAACAAAAAATACAGCAAGGACTTCATAAAACAAAGACAACGTTAATAAAACGGATAAACAGCAAATAAACAATAAATGATCCAAAAGCTCTTAATTTTGTTTACACTTTAAAACCATTTTTAGCAGTTCAGTGATTTTTACTACAATGAAGTATTTTTGCTGATTATTAATTATTAATATTTCCGTCATATTTTGAGTGTTTTGTTTTGTATGCTTTTTAGTTACATGTTTGAACTTTTTTCCTATGTTACCAGACAGATAAAGTTGAGTTCTAAATCTACATCAGTGGATTTCATACCAGTCTGTATGAAATTCTTCATTTTTCTTATTCTTCGATCACCTGTCTCTATCTCACCCCACCCCTATAGTTCTCCTCTGTCACACCAGCACATCTGCATGTCCTCCACTAGATCCATGAACCTCCTCTGTGGTCTTTGTCAACACCTTGTTGTCCAGTATTTCCACTATCTCTCCTCTGCACATGTCCGAACCATCTCAGACTCACTTCACTAACTTTGTCTCCAAACCTCTAAACCTAACTTGTTCTTAACTCCACTTAAGATACCACCTCCAACTTGGCTTCCTGTCTTTAGTGTGAAAGAAGCAAAAACATTTTTATTATCATCTTCTTTTTTTATCCAGGCAAAAGTCAGTTTAGCAGACACGTAACAATTAAAAAAATCATATGTGTGATTTTGGCCTTTAGAAAAGAACCCAAGTGTTTTGGCAAGCATTAAATTACTATAATAAACTACATAAAAAGCGGGCTATAGCAAAAATAATACTATTATTGCTATTAAAGAGCTCTTTTCGATGTGAAACATATCTCAAAATACTGGTGTAATTTATTTTGTCTTCTAAAACAAAGTCATTTCTGTTTAAATGTTAGCCATACGCTAGCATTGCAAACCAAACTAGCAGAAGTCATTATTACAACATCTTGTAAATGAACGAAAAATGCAACTGGTTTAAAACGTGACTTCTGCTGCTGTCATTCATGGTTCCTGGAAGCTCCTACACATCTTATGTTATGATGATATAGTGATGTTACACATACATGACAGGAATGTGTGAATAGTAAGAAGCCAAAATAATCTGCCTCACACACAGACACGCACAGAGCAGCTGAGTGCGTGCACGCTGGCACGGATCAGCAAAAAGTGTGAAACAACAGCTTGACTCCACTAATGTGTGATCTGAGTTTCATGAGGCGTTTCGAATCAAAATTATTTTCCCCTCATCCCTTCCTCCAACACTTGGGACTCAGCCATGTTTTAAAGGATATTTAAATGCTGCCATCTAGTGACTGGTTGTTGGTATTGCAACAACTTTAAAAAAAACACCCCACTTCCCACTGGTGTTTTTTTAAGGGTTTACACCTAATAATTCATTCTAAGATTTTGTGACGTGCAGAGGAGTTGAGAGCGGGAAGATCAGCTGAGTGTGCGTGAAAGAGCACACCTGTCTGCGTGTTTCGGGTGTTTAAGGCTGGCTTTGTCACAGCTGCATGTGAGTCGGGCGCTCAGCTTGTGCCAGGCTGTTTTCAAAGTGTTTTCTCACAGGCAGCATGAGAGAGAGACCACTTCACGGTCCCTGCAGGAAGAAAGTGTGGATAAAAATATCCTCAATCCGTTAATTGTCTAAAACAAACTTTGAGGGGATGGAAGTTTTTTTTGTCTTTGTGCGAGAAACATGATGGACGCCCACTTAAGTCCTATGCTGGACCTTGACCGTGGGGTTAGGGTTATATCTGAGAGGTTTAATGGCAACTGTGACATATTTACTGCTGGAAAAACAAACTTTAACAGCATGTTTTAAGTTGTGGAATATTAGTCTAAAAGAAGAGGAAAGTTATTTTAGATATATTCACTGTCAGTTATGTAATTTCACTATTGCACATATGAAGTGTAATTTAAGATAAAATGCCATACCACAAAGCTTAAATAATCTCTGTTTCTTGAACAACCACAGTTACTAGATTGCAATCCAGCAGTACCTTTGGGATGTATTGGAACAGCAAATTCTCATTGTAGATGTGCAGCTGACAAATCTGCAGCAGCTGTGTGACGCCATCATGTTACTGTGGACAAAAAATCTCTTGAATGTTTCCTTGATGAATCTATGCTATGAAGAATTAAGGCAGTTCTGAGGGCAAAACAAGGGTCCAGCCCAGTACAGTAACAGTGCAACTAATGAAGTGACTGCAGAGTGTATGTTTTCAGTTGTGGACTTCATGGTTTAAAGATGTGACTAATTAAAACACCATTGTCACATTTTGGGAGAAACCATGGCAATGAATGTCTTTTTTAATTTAATTTCTCATGTAACTAACCGTTTCCTCAATGCTATCTACATCTCTCCAACTTCATTTGGATTCAACTGCAGGTAAACTTGTTGAAAGATGTTGAAAGCTCAGTTTTATCAGTACATTGTTGGCATGTAAGGGAGATCAGTTAAGCATGTAAAATGATGCACTTTCCTTTATGCTCCATTTACTATCAAATGAACCAACATTTCAGGAACATTTAAAATATACATCCTATAACATGTCACTTAACTAAAAAGAGATGAGTGCATGAAACAGAAGATTTAAGACAACAATCAATGTTTCAGATTTTTTTATTCGATTTGAGGGTTTTCAACAACTCACTTTTAGGCAATGAAAAGGATAGTAATTTAGTAATAATATTACATGTTTTAGTTTTACAGGTAAAAGAAAACACATCTGGACAGGACCTAAGTAATGAACTATGTGTACACGCTTCTGTTACAAAAACGGGGCATCAAGTGTGGCAATGAGGGAGTAGGTAAAAGGGGGCTCAAGGAGGAGGGGGGAGGATATCACATCGATACATATACTCATCCCGCTGTTTTACAAAGACAGACCCTGACTCGTTCCCTCCCACCCAAACATTAGCAACAATGATAAAAGAAATGATACTCGGTGTAAAAAAACAAAAACAAAACAAAACAAAACAAACAAACAAACAAACAAAAAAAAAAAACCCAGCAAATAATCAATATATAATAAAATATAATACGAATTGTACAGTACACTTCGGTTATTTCTCTTCTTCCTTTTCAAATCCTGAACACACTAACAGCTCCTGTTCTCACTCTGTTCACGCTTCTTCAAAAAACATCATAAAGTAGTGTACATTAAAAACAAGATCAACACTTCGTTTGTCCCAACTGTCTCCCTTCAGTTTCTTTAGACAAACAAACCCTTTATTGTCCCAAGAAGCTCATTAAAAATGACAAAATAGTGTCACATCAGGATTTCTTTTTTCCATTAAAGATAAATTTATCTTGAGGGCAAATTTCATCTCAGTATAAAAAGAGAGTTCTTACACGGGGGCAACAAATAAACACAGACCAAGAGACAGAGACGCTACTGTTTACCGGTGAATAATGTGAACGCAAACTAGAAATAAAAAAAATAGAGATGCACCGATATTTGGAGGGATATCAGTACACAAGAAGGCATTTACTGATATTTGTGTGTTGTGTTGCGTTATTTTTGTGCTGGCTGAGTGTGATGAAGAACAGAAGACTTTAACGGAACTTTATGCAAATCTCTGTTGGAAAAACAATTTGAAATTTTCCAAAATGTAATAAATAAAAAAGTGATTGTGTATCTAAAAGATTTTATATCTAAAAGCCACTTATTAAAGTTATTAAAGTGGCTTTTAGTACTTTCCTCTATCGCCACAAGATGGTGCAGTGAGTCCGTGTAACCTGGCAACTCATTACAAACATCCACCCATCCCTCCACTTGAGAAAATATCAAAAGTTAACAACTGAAAACACCAACCGATAAAACTGTGCCCCCTGGTGGTCAAACCTGGCAGAACATAATTACAGGGGGAAAAAATAAAAAATAAAAATCAACTTTTGTTTCATAGTTGAGCTGTGTAATAAATAAAAACAAACACTAAAATATATAGATATAAATCTGCATTTCTTTTGGTCAAATTGTTAAATATCGGTGCATCCCTACTACCGGAGATACATCCCCCTCTACAAAAGGCATCCAATCCACATTTATGCCCAGACACTGCTGACCGGGGATTTAAAACAAACAAACAAACAAACAAACAAACAAACAAACAAAAAAAAGAAAGAAAAAAACAAAAACAAAAAAAAAAAAAAAAACAGAAACATGATGGACAGGAAGCCGAATCTGTTTTTAATAACAGATGCTACTAAAGTCATGTGGTCTTGAGTTCCTTCACCTTTGGGGAAGAGGAAACAGCCTGTGATGGTGGTTCTGATTTTGGGCCTTTTGAAGTCCACTTTAATTTATCAACCACCGTTGCTGTGGTAAGTTAGGATTGTACACAGGAGGAAGGCTCGAGGTTATTACTGTAGTTACACTAAACCCCATACGTCCACCTTTTTTTTTTTCCTTTTTTGTTAAAAACTTGCTAGCTCTTGCTTGCTTCTTGGATTATTTAAAAAAAATAAACATCAAAAACAATCTAGTCTAAAAAAAAAAAAAAAAAAAAAAAAAAAAAAAAATTGTTTACTGACTGTAGTCAGTCAGAACCGTTGATCTCTCAGGCTGGACCAGACCTGGGACTGGCAGCTGGACTGGTGAATGTTCATCATCTGACGATGGAGATCTCATCAGTCCCCAGCTCCCACCCCCACTGCTGGTGGTCGCCCGGCAGCAGAACTTGTGGCGGGCGAGTAGCCGCGGGTTCCAAAAACTGTGTCGGCATTTGTGGCATTGGAATGCAGCTTGTTTAAGATGCTGGCCCCTGTGTTTCAAGGCTTTGTATAACGAACTGGTGCGCCTCTCACACACCTGGCACCGCAGACGGGCGTGGCGGCCTGAGTTCCTAGGTGGGTGCCTAATGGCGTGATGGACCAGCAGAGAACCCTGCTTGGCATACATGGTGCTTGGGCAGATGGGGCAGGGGAAGCGTTTGATGGGGACGTCCATCGATGTAAGCCCCGTGACCCTGACGGCGCCACCGCACCATGACTTCACCTTCATTACACTGCCCTTTATCCTCAACTGTGCCAGGAGCTTTTTTTTGTTGAGCTGAGCCTGTAGTCTGCCCCTCTTCTTTCTCAGAATCATCAGCTTCCTGCGCGTGTCTTTACTCAGGGGCACGCCCACCAGCTTTCCGTCCCTCATGATGCTGTGGATCACTACTCGCCGTTTTTTCTTCCGGTGCTTTCTTGTCTGCCCATGACGCTTTTGGTAGTTTTTTGGGCGGTAGTAAAAAGGGTGCGGGTGTTGCTGCTGTTGTTGCTGTTGCTGCTGCTGTTGTGGTGGGGGCGGAGGAGGAGGAGGTGGTGGCGGTGGTGGCGGCGGCGGCGGCGGTTGTTGTTGTTGTGGGTTTGGTTGTTGTCCGGATGTCCCCTGTGGCATGTGGGAGGAAGCAGCGTAGTTGGGAGCTGAATTAGAATCGTAGAAGAGCGGGGAGTATCCAGAGGGTTGGTTCTGATTCACGCGCTGACCGTTGCGGTCAATGCCATGCTGAGACAGCTTGTGCCGCACTAAGCTGTTAGAATAAGCAAAGGCTTTGCCACACACTTCACAGCGAAAAGACTTCTCCAGCCCCACCCTGCCGCCATGGACAGTCTGCTGATGTGCTGTCAGGTGGAAATAGTGACGGAAGGATTTCCAGCAAACGGTGCAGGTGTAAAGCCTCTGTGATGGCGTGCCAGACGTTGGAGACTTTTCTCCTTGAGAGCAGGAGGAGAAGAAGTCAGAGTTCCCTGTGTTGGCGACTTGGCTGATGGCGGCAGCAGCACCTTTTATTCTCCTCCCCTGGTTGTCGATTTCTCCTCTTCTGTGCAGCTTCCCGTGTCTCACGAGGCTTTGAGCGTAGGCGAACATCTTCCCGCAAAGATTGCACTTGTAGTTCTTTTGACCCGAGTGTACAGTCAGATGCTTGGTGAGGTGGAAAGGCTCACGGAACATCTTGCCACAGACGTCACACGCGTGAGGCTTTTCCCCTGTGTGGACACGGTTGTGGCGCCTCAGAGTCTCCGCCCTCCTGAAGCGTTTGCCACATATCTGACATCCGTACGGCCTTTCCGATCCGTCGCCTGGCGGTGCTGGGCTCCTCCTCCTCCTGACGATGGTATTGGGATCCCTTTTCTCTCTGGGCTTCCGCGGCCTCCTGGGCTTTGTGTGCGGCTGGCTGGGGTGGGTCAGCGGCATGGTGGAACCATTCAGGGTGGAGGTGGATGACGGTCCACCTAGGTTACCAAACCCCAACCCCCCCAATAGGCCTCCAATGATATCCCTCCTCTCTCCTTCCCGGCTTTCTGTGTTTATATCGCACGAGGCGGCGGCTGCAGCAGCGATGGCTGACATTGCACTGCTGGTGACCTCATCTTCTGAATCATCCAATAGGGAAGAGAGTGGAAGGTGCGGCTGTTGTTGCTGTTGATGGTGGTGATGTTGCTGACTTTGTGGATGGGGGTGAAGAGTTGGGGCTAAAGGGGCCTTCCGGAGGGTCTGGCTGGTCATTTCATTGGCTAATGTGCTTTCTGAGGGATACAGAGATGAAGGCTGGGATCGTCTGTAGTCGTCGACACCGCTGCTGTTGTAGGGCGACTGGCTCTGGTAGCGATTTCTGGAATAATCTGTTGCATATTTGTCACTGGCCATCGCTGCCCCATCACTTGAAATCCCTACGCTGTCACTTCTACTTTCCATTTTACTGCTGCTAGGGTTGGAAGATGCACTCCCTGCACTGCTGGCCCTGTTTTTTGAACTGCGTGGAGGTTTGCCACAAGCACCTGAAGCGGCATGGTTCAGGAGAGAGGTGCTCTCACGAAAACAACGCCCACATGCCGGGCAGCGGAAAGGTTTCTCGTCGTGGATCTTCTCATGTCTCGTAAGTGACTCTCGACGGTTGAAGGACTTTTGGCAGATGCTGCAGACAAAAGGCCGGTTTTCTGAATGGGTGACACTGTGCTGGATGAGGTGACCTCTCTTTTTAAATCTCTTCCCACACTCGCCGCAACAGAATATCCTCTCCGGGCTGGGAGAGTTACAGTCTGACTTCCTGCTTTGGCTTTCTGGTGTCAACCCATGGCTGCGGAGATGCCTTCGTAGGCTCGAAAGGTGGGTGAAGGTTTTACCACACTCACCACAGTGGTAAAGGGGTTCTGGTTCTGTCTGGCCTGATGAGATGCTGTTATGATTTTCTTGGGATTTTGACAGCTGTTGGTTTCCGTTGGCAACGAGCACAGAGGTGGGATTTGAGGAGGTGGGAACAGATGAGGAGGAGGACACAGTGGAGGATGACTGTTGCTGCTGCGAGGATGGTGAGAGGAGAGAGGGATGCTGCGGTTCACTTCCGATTCCACTTAGCCTGACGCCCCCAGACCCTCCTCCTCCTACGAGGCCCGATGAGGAGCTCTGACTGTGCCCACTCGAGCTGCTGTTGTGGCAGTTGCTAACACTACTGCTGCTGTGACTGTGGCTGCTACTGTCCGTTTTCCTCTGGGGCAGATAACCCGCCATTGCCTTCTTTCTCCTGCTACCCCCACTCGATCCTGACGTAGACGAGCTGTCTACAGACTTTGCTCCATCATCTTTAGAGAGGGACAGGTGCAGGGGCAGCGGGAGGGGGAGGCCAGCCTCTTGCTGCATTAGCGATGCTATCTGGTTAGAGGAGAGGACAGGAATGCCTTGGAAATCAAAACCGCCCAGTGGGGCCGGCTGCGGGGCTGGGTGAAGAGGGTGCGGGTGGTGAGTGTGGCTGTGTGGATGAGATAAGGCGTGTGGGGTGAGTTGCTGCTGTTGCTGCTGAGGCTGTGGAGCTGTGTGGCTGTGGGAGGAGTGGAGTGCAGGAGGAGCAGCCAGTGCTGAGTTTGACTCTGAGGCGCCTTGCCCGAGGCCCAAACCTAGGTGGTTGTGAGTGCCCTGCTGGACGAGGAACTGCTCTAGGCTGCTGCTGGTGGGAACACCAGACAGGAAGTACTGATTAGCAGCAAGCATGCAGCTGAACTGCTGGTGGAGACTGCGAGGATCGGACTGGCCAACTAAGGGGACCGCAGTGCTACCAGAGGGGTTGTTGGAGCCGGAAGCAGAGGTGGAGGGTGAGGGTGAGGAGGAAGAAGGGCCAGAGGAGGGCTGGGGCACAGAGAGACCTGGATGGAGCGGGGGAGGTGGGGGTGCAGGTGTGACAACCCCCCCAATGACTCCTGCGCTTCCTCCACTGCTGCTCCCACCAAAGTCGAAACGTCCCATCCCAGAGTGGAGCTGCTCCTGAGCCAGCGCTGCCTCAGCAGGGTGAAAAGGCCGCAGAAACTGGGGGTACCCCGACGAGGAGCTCCCGCTGCCACTGCTGCTACTGCTGCTCATCTTACTCGACTTCCTGGAGCTGTGAGACGACGTGGACGACTGGCTCTGGTGGGAGATTGATGGAGGAGGAGCACTCATTTTGGCAAACAATGATGAGGAGTCTGCAAAAGCATTGCTCCGTGAGGTTTGGAGGGACCCAAGGCCGAGGCCCGACAAGAGGCTTCCAGATGTGTCACCACAGGGTTGGTGTTGTTGTTGCAGCTGCTGCTGGTGCTGCAGCTGCACTTGCTGTTGGTGGCTCAGTTGTCGTTCTAATCCAAGGCCTTTGAACTGGTGGGCTTGGTGTCCACTTAGCATTTCTAAAATGTCCATGGGGTACTTGCTGAACTGAAACATCTCCCAATGCAGCTGTGACAATGCACTCAGGGGTGGCACAACCCGTTTGCAGCTGCTGGAAACAGCAGTGAGCCCTTATCAAACCTGCGGCGGTCTGATTTTCACAAGTAGTCCTGCTAACGTCCAACAGGCCACGATAATCCACCGAGAGCCTGATTTTCCTTACATGAATGTGTCGCTAAAGAGCGAAGCGTCAAATGCTTCTTTAAAAAGAAAAAAAGAAAAAAAAATGTCATAAATATACTAAACTATAATAAAAAAGAAAACAGAGTCTGTAGTGTTTCTTTAGAATGTTCCATAGCAGTCCCATAAAGTGGAGTGTGTCCGTTATTTCTGTGCAGGCTGAACCATTGTTTCACTGGCCTTCCATCCAGTCAAGGAGATCTTCGAGGAGCCTGAACAAAAACAAACAAAAAGAATAATGTCAGTAATTCTGTATAAATTAAACAATAACAACATATTGTTTTTCCTGCCCTCAGTGCCTCTCCCTTAGCAATTACAGTGTGGAACTTGATACAGCTAGGACAAACAAATTTTCGCAGGTATCAGTCTCTTGCTTCAGTACTGATTATTTGCACTCATGTTACCCTGATGATAGTTTTTTGGCAGTGAAGAGATGACCTGTTTGTTTCTGTAGCTCTAGTTTTTAGTGTTTTTAGAAAAGCAGACTGATTTTACTGTGTAAAAACCGGGTCACTGGCTTCCTGTTTTATCCACTCAAGAGGATCAAAGCAGCTGTTCTACAATTATTTTTGCACAACTCTGGAAATCTTGGAAAGCGTACTGCATTCAATGTTTATTCAACCAGGTAAACTTTTCCTCAGCTGGTTTTCTAATCTCATCCAGCTCGAACCCAGTGAACCTAATGCTCCACAGCTGCTGTAAATTTGAGTTTCTCAGGAGATGATTTCCTTTAAATCCTTGTTGTGGCCAAGCTGTGAAACCAGATTGTAATTTGTTTTTGTTGTAGTGTGAGAAAGCAGTTCCAATCACAGTGTTTAGTTAAAAAAAAAAAAAAAAAAAAATCATTACTGGCAGGCGGAAAAGCGATAAGCCAAACATGGAAATCCAGAGAAATAAATGTAAGCAGGATAGAAATCATCAATCCTCAATGGTTCCTGTCTGTGTTGCAGATAAACATTACAGTCAAATAATCAGCATTACAACTGAAATCGGAGAGGAAATGAACAAGAAGCCATTTTGATTACTGACCATTCCAATTATTTATTAATCAAGAACTCAAAGCCTTTGTCTGGTTGAAGCAGAGTCTTCTCTATTTGAGCTAAATATAAAAATAAAAACATGGCACATTTGGAGAGATCACATAGACAAAGAGTCACATAATTCCCAATTCAAACTTTAAGACCTAAACATTTTCACAGAACAAGAGCAAATTCGTTGCAGTTGGTACCAGAAGTAAATGTGTTTACATGTTCCAAAATATCACTTGTGGGTCAACAGGAGCTGATTATGAGCGTTTTGTTTCAGAAATCAATTCTTATGTGACTTGACTGCTTCAATTCCTGTTGATGTACTTTTAAAAGTTTCTCAGTCTTGCATCTCTTTTCCTGCCTCAGCGTTGTTAACTTCTACTTCCTCTCTCTTCTGTTTGTGACAGTGTAAGTATGTGTGTTAAGAGAAAATGTAATACAAAAACCCTTAAAACCGTAATATGAATTAATAATTCTGCCTAGACACAGTAATATTTACTTCAATCAAATATTAGGACATATTCCAGTTATGTGTGTCAGCCTGCAATTTTTTTAAAATAAAATTTAATACTATAAGAGGAACCGTACCATTTCGCAATTTAGAGACACCAGTAAGGGTGACAAATTCCCTGAATTGTCACCCTTACTGGGACTCACTGGGAATTCAGGGAATTCAGAGATGGCTCTTGTCCACCTCTTGCTGGATAAAATGACTTCCAACACATACAAATGCACACACACAAAACGCCCATCTCTCTCTCTCTCTCTCTCTTTGTATGGAGTGACGTGATACTGATGTGATACTGTAAACTCTAAGGAATGCAATACGTCACAACATACACAACGTAGTACTGTACAATTCAGACTAGAACTGCTCCATTATAGCAAAAATTGCAATCCTAATTATTTTGTGACATTATTTAGTGTGATTTCTGTCTTGTTAAAGCGGATTTCCTCTCACATTAAATACAACTCAAAATGAAAACATATACAAAAAGATATGAAGGTAGTGGAAGACAGGTTTGTCCGATAGGTTATGCCCAGGCTAGTGAGCATTTTTGATTGTGAAATCTATCTGGCAAGGACGACTGCCAGTCCTTGTAGACCCAGAGCTGTGGGATGTTTGTGGGTTCAAACAGGGAGTGAAGAGAGGCCCAGGCACCACTGAACTCTAGAAATTTGCATGGAAGCCACAGGGATAGAAACAGAGAGCCGAAGTCAATAATCTAACAACATTTCCAGAAGCAGACTGGATTAGAGACCCTTGGAGACAAAGGCATCTGCAAAGAAAAGTCAAAGATCCTTCCACAGCCTCACCTTCAGAAAGCTTTTACAACTTTCACTTCTTCTAGATGGATTTAGTTTCCATCATATCTTAGTTCACTCTGATCTAAACTGTGAGTGAGTTTGAGGTTTTAGGGTGGGCACTGATGCAAAAAGGGGGGTGGGGGCTTGATTTACAACAAGGGAGAAGGAGAGATAAGTACTGAAAAATGAACACAAACACAAAGACTGAAAATGAACCAAGCAAGCACTTGTCTGATATTTGAATTTTGCATGTGCAACATGACAGCCTAAAAGAAGCACTTGACTTGAAGTAAATTACAGCAAATAAATCAATAACCTACTGATATGCTTTCCTTTAAAAAAGGAGAAAACATATTTTAGCTCCATAAAAACAAAGGAAGAGGACAAAGTGCACTCGCTCATATTCATTTATCTCAAAAAACACAAATGAAACTATTTGAGGCTGTATCGTTTGAAACACCAGTTTTCTTCATTCTTCAACTTAATACTGCCAAAAACATCAGCAAAATGACACTCCTGTCATAATCTAACGATAATGACACCCTCTTTAATTTAACTAATGATGCTTCTCGCGTTCACTGCATGCAACAACCCGCCATCATTTCAACCTCTCCAAAACATCAGCCTAAATAATTCAAGTCGCTACTTCTCCTGTGTCAGCATCGCATTTTCTGTCTGATACTTCGTTTTGTTTTGGGGGGTTTTAAAACTAGGGTCAAATCTGCTTTTATTTCTGACCTTTTTCTAGCTCTGCAGTGAGCGCTCGACGTGAATGAGACTCCCCTGAGACAGAAACCACAGAAGCCAAACGTCTTTATATGCGCTGTCACATCTGTGTACAGTCAGATATAAAACCAGGAAGGATTTTGTATGTTGTCTGTACAGACAAAGCATAATGATCATGCATTCAGTTTAGCTGCATGCAAATTGTGAAATTAAGAAAACAGTCATTAAGTAATAGGGTAGTGAGAGTTAAAAGCATCTAAGCCAAAAAAAAAAAAAAAAAAAAAAAGCACCGACGTAGGTCTGCTCGATTAAAGCAAAGCTCAAATACTGGGGGGGGGGGGGGTTGTTCTCACAGCTAAGGAACACATAACAAAGCCAATTCCAATCCCATGCCAGTTCACAAGCCTAGAATGCACATGCTCAATGTATTTACAACAGTGGAAAATATCACACAAAGCATCATTTCCAAATGATCTGTGTCTCCAGCCAGGCTACAAACAATAATGAGACTTATTAGTAAAATAAATCTAATTTTGGTCCTTAAAATGTTTTTGGTAGCGATCACTTTCCCAAAGGGAGGCTCTTTGTTAAACCCTAATCTTGCCTCCCCACCCAAACAGTTCAGCACAACATATGAAGATTACCCAGCTGCAAGCTATGCAAATGATAGCAATGTAAAAAACTACAGCAATTCAACCCTGGGTTGCAGGCAAGAGTATACAGTTGTTTTGGTCTTTACCATCATTTCAGTGATATATCATTGCAGGAGCTCAGATTCACAGTTTATACAAAGGGAGATGCTGCAACAATTTGAAAAGATGAGAGTATCCAGTTAAAATTAAATACATAAATAAAATAGCAAATCCAGCAAGCGTTGCTTGTCAGTATAAATTGTGATAAAACTGTTGTAACAACAGTTGGTGTGCAGCACAACCAATGCAGTGTCCATAATCCAGGTATAAGTGTGTGCCATTTTTTTGAAGACTGTAATTGGGTGGCTAAAAGTGTCGGCATGCATTTTAGCCACTTGTACGCTCAATTTGATTTTTACTGTCACCCCACTCAGTATCCAGCCAGAGGCAAGGGTCGGAGTTGAGAATGTTCCTGGTAACTAATTTACTAGTCATATAAATGACAGAAACAAGGGACAGATGTCTAAGTGAGCTGCAACCACAATGGTGTCGTAAATAAAATAATACGGTTAACCAACTAGTATTTTGGACACCAACTAGCAACAACAGCAATGTTTAAATGTCTAGTTGACTAGACATTAAACGTCTAGTTGCGCACACTGACCATTAACAAAACACAAGTCCTATTTTATCCATTTATGGAAAATAACAGGCACTTGGGGCAGGGATAGCTCAGTAGGTAGAGTGGTGGCCCCATGATCGGAAGGTCGAGGGTTCGAATCCACTGAACGGCTACCCTGAGGTACCGTCCCTACACACTGCTCCCCAAAATAAATAGGAAAAGCTAGTTTACTTACTTTAAATAAAGATTTCTAAATCCACATTAGCTTATAGTGTTCATTAGTCAATTTATATTTTGTTCAAAATAAAAACAAACCTCTGGTTAATAGGAGCAGAGAATATACCATTTTCTTTCACATTTTAACTATGCACACAGGTGGTTTGATGAAGGCCTTTTACAGGTTCTTACTGAATGTAAGAACTTGAGCAACATGCTTTAGTGGCTCCACTCAATCAGTTATGTTACACTAAAATATTTTAAAAACTGCCTGTATCTGGGGTGAATACTATGAGGCAAGTTCAACGTAGTCAGGATTTCTCTGTTATTTGGTTCAACAACAGCTAAAACCCAGGTCAGAGATAACAGGTATCCCACTGGTGGTTATCAGATTTGTCTGTCAACACAGGCTTTCCAGGCTCTGTGCACTTGTGGTGGACGCTCATTTCACTCTTGTTCTGCACAAAACTCAGAGGAACATACAATAGAGAGCTATAAACAATGTAAAGCATAAAATGGCATAATGGTGCTGCAAAAAAAAAAAAAAAAAAAAAAAAAGCAACAGCAACCACAACACCAGAAAATCTTAAAATTTGTGAACTGGTAAAGTTAAATATTTATCTCCTGAAAAGTAAAACAGACTTGGTGGAACATTAGGATAAAAAAAAAAAAAAAATAAATAAATCATATTTACATGTTTTCTGCTTCACTGGGTCAATACATGCAAATTCCCGTGACAATGCAAAGTAGACTGCACTGCTTCACCTATCATCAGGTGGTATTACTAAGGAAGAGCTCAACTGAGTGCATTTATTACCAATAATGTCTGCTGAAGGAAAGCATTTAGAAAATGTCTTCTGGAAATTATCATCACAACATCTCACAGCAGGAGCTGTCATTAAAAGGTTAATTTTGTCATCCAGCAGCCCCAAAACCACAATACTTATAATGCAGTAAGAAACAGCAGCAATAGCAGCAATTTAAGCCATTTTTAATGTTTAAAATTTAACGTTTTTGATTTGTTTGTTTTTTTTACTTCTTAAGTCTTGTCTCCCTTTATACCCAATTAAACAAAAATTCAAGCAAATAGATTAACATTAGATATTGAACAAAAATATGCAGCCAAAGTACACTTCTGTTAGGAGGTAAAAGGAAAGATGGTGGATAGAAAAAAAGAGGCATTAAAAAAAAAAATCCAGGTCCAGTTATTCATAATGGATATAAACAAGTAATAAAAAGCATTATTACAGTGGGACAGAGTTCCCGTGTGTAATATTGTTTCTTTCCACGAGCATCAGTTGTTTGAAGGACACTAGGAGCTGCTACTGCCTTATACATTTATATATATATTTATATATTTATATATTTATTTTTAACTTTTTCATTATGGAGAAATTTGCAACGTTAGGTACCAGGGAGGCTAGCATCCTAATATTTTTATGAAACCTATTTTATTAAATGTCATGGCAGCAAACACTTTGTTTTTAAGATTTAAATCCAGTTATAGGAAATAAATCGCTGCAGAAACGCGTAATTATTCTAAGTTGCAAACCGAGCACTAGAATTTGCACCAAAAAAAGCATGCAAAGATTATTCAGATTTTTGCGGAGTTTAACATTACTTAGATCTCCTTTAACGCATCAATTTTTAATGTAGCTGACACAAGACGAATAAGACTATAGAGCCTTAATTGAGAGCAGGGTGACTGCATGCTGCTTGCATCTTACCGGCTGATCCACAGGTCTGTATCTGGAGCACCCTGCTGGCTGGACCACGGCGCTGAATGAGGGAAGGAGGACAGTCCGGGGAAAACCGGTGACTTCAGGTTCACAATCTGGAATAGATGAACCGATGACCGAGTGGGTCAGACTGATGGAAATAATCGTTTCCAGCCACTCGCCAGACTCTGCTAGCATCCGTCAATCCCTCAGCTAGCTAACTAGTGATCCTGCTCTAATCGTTAAAAAACAACAACATTGTCTCGCTGTTTTACTCGCATTTTAACATATACTTAGTTAAATTAAATTTTTAATTACGATAGTTTTAATTATTAAAAAAAACACTACAAAAAGTAGGTTAAGGTGATGCTAAATGAGGTCCCCTGGTTGTCTAGCCAACAACTAGCAATGCTAAAGCTTAGCTCGGACCGTTAGCTCGGCAGCTAGCTCGTTAGGCGACACAGTCCTGCTGAGAACGGCTTTTGTTTTTGTTTTTACCTCGTAGCATGCGACGTTTGGGTGCGAAAAAACAGGCTCAGGACCAAGGAAGTAAAAATGTGAACACATGAAGGTGGCTGTGCACCGCGAGAACGGGGTCCCTAAAGCCTGTCAGCGGGGCCTTTTTCTTCATCCAGGGAAAAGCGGAGTGAGAGGCCTGGCTCTCCATCGGCCCGGGAGGGCTGCTTTTCTCTCGCTAACAAAAACTGTTTCCGCTGGCCTGCCCCGATAAGTCCATTGTCTGTGTGACAGTAGAGTCATGCAGCTGGAGTGGCTCACTGCTCCTCTTCCCTCACACGGAGCCTTTGTTTTGTTCCCGTCGTGTTATTCCCTCTTTTCTCCCCGGCTGGTTGCTCTCCGCCCCGTGTCAGCTTTAGGTGTCCCCCCCTCTGTAGACGACGGCTCCTCGGATGCTCCTGGCCTTAAAATGGTTGTTTCCTGTCTGCATAATGGTTCCGGGTAGAGCCAGGCGCAGGTTTTAGTCTGTCCGGCCGCGACCACATCCAGCACACCGCCGCCACCACGCTCACATCTACCTCTTGCCCAAAATCCGTATCCTATCCAGCATGATGCTCAAGAATAAATAAAGCGCGCGCGTGTGTATGTGAGCGCGAGAGCGTTCATGTACGTGCGCGTGCATGCATACACTTTACACTCCATTAAAAAAACTGCCTTCAAACACCGTAAGCCATCAAGTCCCTTGCGTGTCACTGTGTGTGTGAATGTGTGTGTTTTCACACCAAGTGTGTGAAATGTTAATTAGTCAATTAAAGATATCATTAGGGTGCATGCTGCATAACATTACAACGTGTGTGTGTGTGCGCGCGTCATGGAAGTGCTGCTGTGTGCCTGGTGCCTCATTTGCATTCAATTAAAGTTATTATTATAGTGTATTATTCTTGCCTATTGCCTGTGTGGGTGTGTTTGACTGTGTGTTTACTCTGCTGCGCTGCTCGTGTTGTGGGCACATGGATTTGTTTGCACACTCACATTGTGGGCAAGGGTGTAGGTTTGATTTAGAAAGCAGCTGAAGGAAGTCAAACGCTACTCGCCTTAAATATTCAGAAAACTTTCCTGAGGTTTCTTGCGAATCTGCATCTGTAAAAGGGGCGTGATTATCAACATTTTGTTTTTGTCACCTGGTTGCTATTGTATTTGTTTGTTTATGGTGAAACCATGTTGTAAAAGTGTTTTTGGCATGAAAAAAGGAAGGTGTAGCAAGTTAAAGCTTCAGCTTACATCTTTTCAGTCAGTAAGCCGTTTTTCCCCGTTTAATTCAGTTCTTGGTGTGTGATTACATCAGGAATCGGCTCTGAGACATTTTTTTTTTTTGGCTTGGTGATGGACAGGTCGGGTCAGATGAGGTCAGACAGCAGTCTTCATGGACTATGATGTTTACAGATTATGATTACAACCAATTTACACAATGTGGCAACACTGTAAAGAAGAATGGGCTAATATTCCTCCAAAACGATGTGACAGACTCATAAATCCAAGCAAAAAAATTATTGCTGCTGAAGGTGGTTCTACAAGCTCTTGAATTGTGGGGTGAGCATAGTTTTTCACACGGCTGCAGAGAGTCCTGTGAAAACTTTCTAACTCACATGACTATATTTATCAAGTTCATTTTTATATTTTAGTCTGTTTCCAGATTAATTCCTTATTTATAAATAAAGGCATTATTGCATGGTTTTAATATTCATATTAATACTTAAAGAAATGCTTTATTACCCTTTCTGTGACCCTTGTGGTCCTCTACAGAAAGGATCTCTAAACGCCAGTCACTATTGAATAGATTCATAAGTCAGCAGTTTTATATGGTAGTGCCCGTTTACACCATATTTTTCATCACTTTTGCACAATAGGAAGGGGTTAATGCTTTGTCCAACTGTATATAAATGCATATACTGTTACTCGTGGGTCAGTCATTTCAAACTTAGACTGTGCATCCAAACTTTGTTTAAATTCTGTCAGTGTAAACACTGCATACATGTTTAAAAGTGCAGTACATAGTGGCCTCTAGATGCACGGTTGGAAACCACAGTCAAATAAATATCCATCATAAAATCTCCCTTTGCATGTGAATAGGAGAACCAGTGTTAGTGGGTGAAACTGCTGAAGGCAGTCCATAGATTCAGTGTTTGCTTTACTTTAGACACAAAGGACACTGTATGGAAAAGGTTTTGTAAGTGTGCTGGTATATTATGGTTCATTGTAACTTTATTAAAACTTAATAAAATAAACACATAATTGTGAATATTTTATTTATACTTGTAGAGCCTCTTGAATTCTACGCAGTAGACCTTTAATGAAGACTGGATGAGATCATTTAAGGTTTTAATATTCCATATAAAAGAGAAAATGTACTGTGTCCAAACTATTATATAGAATTTGTTTGGCTCTTTTTTTTTTTCTTAATTTCACACTGAGTTATATTCAGAATGTTAAAATGTGGCTTTAATAGAGAGCCCCTCAATGTAGGTTGAAAGAAGACATGCCATAGAAACAAGGGTGTAGGTTTGATTTAGGAAGAAGAGAAGATATGCAATAGCCTGTGTCAGCTATATATCAGTTATAGATGGCCCTTGAAAAATGTAACCAAAATGTAGTTTCTGAAGTTTTCCTTAACAACTTAAATATCTATGTATGTAGATAGTTGATGTAAAACCGATCTGTAACTTTTAGCAGAGTTCAAATGCATTTTTGTGGAGTTTTTTTCTTAACCCTGAACATCTCATGTCGATGTCTCCATACTTAGGAATTTATGAAGGGTCAATAATTCTGGAAAAAAAAACGGGAAATTTTCATTCCAACTTCATTTATTCAGAGGGCCTGTGACTCTGGGAGAAAAAAAAAAGGGGGGGGGGAGGAATGAAATCTACTAAAAAAAATTCGTAAAAAGTAGAGGGAGTCAGGATCAACATTAAATATATTAATAAAAAGTTCTAAACATAAAAATGTGACCTAAATATTAAAAAAGTAATATTTAATCACACCACACAGGAAAAACAAAGTTTAGTGGTATTTAATTTTATTGTTATTATCAATTAAACAGTATGATTTCTACAAACGCAAGAATTGATCACCAATAACAAAAGGGTTGCACATCTGTGAGACCTTTGTCTGGATATTCTTGGAAATAGACATGTAAGGGGATGTAATAAATAAATGTATTATACAATTTGAGGTATGCAGAGTAGCTTCGAGAATACAAATATGCCCATGCCTGCCAACACCCCCCCAGTGGTTAAAACGCACACACTCACACACACACGCACACACACACACACACAAGCACACAAACGCACACATACAGGCACACAGTTTTATCAGGGGACCAATTAACTGAACATGGATTATAACATCTGCATCAGACTTTTGAAGGTATGAGGAAAAATGAGCGAGACATTAAAAATATAACTGAATTCCCACGTCATTTACATCCACCCTCCCTTCTTATTTTACGCCTCGTGCTCGTTTATGGTTCTAAAATCAGCCAAATCAGGTCACTTTACATTCTGCTCCACATCGGCAACAACTGCTCTCCACAGAAAAAACAACCTTTAAATGCAATTAGCGTTCTCCTCTTTCGGCGGTATTGCAACCTAAAAAAAAAAAAAGCTGCTTTTTATACCTTCTGTGCCTTTAAAATAATCTCAGATGAAAACATTTCTTGTAAAAGAGAAACAGCTTTTGTGGACATATATTAAAGGTACTTTTTGTAATTACCCTTGGGAGAATTTGATAGAGGTTTTCAGTCAGGTCAGATACTGAAAATGCTCATCTAGTTGGCGACAGTCACGGTGGTTACGTCTGATAATTTTGGACCTATTTTTTGATCAAGACAAGGCAGTCGAACTGTTGGTTGGTCATAAATAAAAATGTTCTGTTTTTGACTTACCAGGTTAAATAAAGGTAAGACTATTTGTACCCCATTCCAGCTTCACTTGATGCACCCAAACAGTGCATGTTTTATATATAAAGTCACAGTGGTTGTTTCTTCACATTTCTTTTTCATAGTTTTGTTCATTTTGGAACGTTTTAAAGAATTTTTAAACATCAAAGTTTACAAAAAGTACCTTTAAACTCAAATTTCAGTGACACAAACTTAAACACCAATAAATTAACCAATAAATTCTATTAAAACACCAAAACCTGACACAATATAAGCCTTCAGTAAGTTACATTTTCAAATGTCTGAAAAGTCCTCACTTTGATGAACATAGCTCGACAAGAAAAGCTAACTGAATGATGTCCCTTTAAAAAAAATGAATTTTTAAAAGAACGACAGGCTTTGAAAATGTCATTACAGCTTGATATGAACACGCAGTGACTCGAGTGCTGAAGACGTACCCCAAGTTTGGTCCAAAAAAAAAAAAGGAAGAAAAATAAATAATAATGAGGTTCAGCATTCCTAAGAAGAATAAGAAGACAGAAAGTTACACGCACGGGCACACAAACTAAAACAGACGCATGTACATGTACACACATACACGCCGTGACATCATAAGTCAGCACTATGACATCACCAACACTGGCTTCTGACACCGTCATGCGTTTCTTCTTTTCTCTATGATTGCATCAGCTCTTTTTTGTTCTTGTGTATACAAAGGGTTTTTCTTCTTCTATTCTTTTTTTTTTAAATTCCACTAGAAAGTTTTTAATACTGAAAATCCAGGATTATACATTAAAACTCACAGAGATTAAAAAAATAAATACATGTTTAAGTAGAAGAGAAAGAAAGAGAGCTCATGATGATAGCGTTCATAGTGTCATTGAGGGGGAACTTCTACATAAACCATTAACACGTGAGCACATGTATTAAAACACTAAAAATGGCTGGCAGGAAGCTTCACACAGTAATCAATCATGTCTGTCTTTATCGAAATACAACCCGAGAGTGGAACCTTAAACAAGGCCTCTCTTGAAACCCCAGAAAGGGTAAATCCAGCCAGCGTGGCCAGAAGGTCCATCTCACAGCCAGAAAACCAAAAAAATGTACAAAATATGACATCATTATGGTCAACGCTTCTCCCGCAGCTTTTTAAAATGGTTATGTGTCTTTACATGGTACACAAAAGTTCTTTTGCTTTGCACAATTTCCTTGCATTTAAATTTTTTTTTCTCTCTAAGCAAGAAGAATAAAAATAAAAAGATCTGTGAAAAATATGCACGAGCATGCCTCCCGACTCACAGGAAAAAATGAAAATGAGAAGCAGAGACTGTACAGAGCATAGACACACAAAGATAATTCATTTTAGCCCTTGGTGTGAAGTGTCCATTGTCCCCCCCACCGCCTAAAACCCATTTGCCACCCTTCCCCTTCGTACGAGGTGAGCAGCTGAACTTGCAGGAAAACGTGTGGTGCTGTAGACGTACAGGAGGGTTGGTTTAATACCAATCGGCGGCAGAAGCAAAACCCTCGACCCCTCTACAAGCTTGCCATGAAAAGTTTTGAACAGTTCAGGGTTTCCGCCAGAAAAGTTGTCGACCCCAGCCACCATTTAACATTGCTGATGTTGCACCTATAGCAGAAACATTTTGGCCATTTTGTTGAGCGATAACAAAACAACCCTGTTTCTGGGTCCAAATGTAAAATTATTGGTGTTAAAATGAGATTTTTGGCTTTTGAAAATGATTGCAGCTCCATCTGAAATCTTAATAACTGCCATCCAAAATCACTTTACCAAAAATCAGAAACTATTTAAATTTTTTCCAACAAAGTGCCTTTTTATTCTCCAAAGCTAGCTATCCTAGCCATGAGCTAACGGTGTCTCAGACACAAAATATATAGCGTGCCGACTAAAATTTCAGTGTAAGCAGTCAACTTAGGCTCAGGACTTTTTACATTTTTCATAACCTTGTGTCATGGATGAGGCTCAGATGTTATCTTAGGTGAAGTGCGTTCCATTTTTATTACCTTCTTCCTGTCAATGAAATCATAGGAAACATAAAAGATGGACTTGGCTTCCTGGTCTGATTCAATGAAGACATCTGTCTCAGCGAGAAACCTCAACTTGGACTTTATATTAGTTTGTTTTAGACTAAACATAGCTCTATATGGCAAATGGCACCAGTTATATGTCAACTAGCTTAGCTTCACTTGACAAGATCAACTAACTTAATGCTAACTCCAGCTTAGTAAACCTTCTTTTTCATGATTGCTGGAATGTTAAACTTTACTGGGAGAACGAGCGCACAGATCCTTTTATTCAAGCTTGGAATTTAAGTTTCCTCAATGACTCTTTTCTTTTGGGACCCAGAAATGCCCAATGATGTCAGACTTAATATGCAGTTAGCTCTCACTTTATATCTCTGGATACAAATTGAGTGTTTTTTCCCCACTTTACTGTGCTATACCACCCACAGAGCCCATAATATGGTTATAGTTGTTCACTTATGGCTAGGAATCATGTAGCTTACTGTCATTTGTAAATAGTAGATATCCACCAAAGCTAATGCTTTAAGTTTAACATTGTTTTTTATTTTCTTTTTTAAATTGTTGTACTATTAGCTGATCTGAAAAATGGGTAACAATAACACCAGGATAATAAGATACATTAGCTAACATTACAAATGTAGCTTTTATTTATAAAAGTGTGGGAGATGGTCAATTAAAAAGCTGCTAAGTCTGTGGTAGACTGGCGGAAACCCTACAGTTGCTGAAGAATGTTTGGTCAGTCAGTCAATGTATGAGATTGGCTCAGTTCAAAACTTTCTTAGCCTACGAATTACACAATGTTTCATAGATGATATACACCCACTAGATTTCACTGTACAAGAGCATAGTTAGCTAAAAATCATACTGCAAAGTGGACTTCACTTGTAAAGCCCGGTCACACCAGAAACACAGGCGAACATCTGGATTCAAAATGTTTTAGAAGTAGCAACTTGAGACATTCACAATAGCTCCTCAACCTTCTTTATTTTTATCCTTCCCTTTATCATTAACTGGCACTTAGTTCTTGGGAGTTTTCGTGAAATGCTGGTGTGACTGGGCCTTTATGGCAGCGCTTTGACTTGCTTTTCGTCTCTAAACGGCTCATTTTATTTATTTATCTTTAGCTTGAGTGAATCGAGCTATAAAGAAATCAAATGAGAGTTAACTGCTGCATTATTTCAGCAGTTTTACTTTGATAGTCCAATCACGACTAGAGAAAGAAATGACAGACTGATCACATGACCAGTCTTTACATTACAAAGTGGCTGGCTAAAGGATAAATATGTTTTCAACTAAGTATACACAAAATCCTACAGGGCTCAGTTATGCTAATATTATTATTATTATTAGTAGTAGTAATAGTATCAGGTTAATTTCATACAAAATCAACTTGTTTGGTTTTAAATACTTGTATAAATACACTGACAAGCAAACCCGTCTGCCTCTGCCTCGGCGCTCTGACATCCACAGTGGATTCAAAGATGGATGAATTTCTGTCGGAGCACTCGAGGACTCAGAGGACAGCGCAACAAAACTCAAGGACAATTCAACAAATTTGACTCAGTGGATATCCTTCAATAAAAGTCACAGCGAATACCCAGCAGCCTTTAACTGCTTTTTTCTTTTCTTTTTTTTTTTGCTATTTACTTGGGCATTTGTCTTCTCTTCACAAAGAATAGGTGAAATTTCTCTTTTCCAATACACAAGTGACAAAGAGAGAATCAATTGGCTTTACTCACTAATGTTGCCATCCACCACTTTTTATTTTATGAAGGGGGCTGTGTGCAGCTGAGAGCAGCCCTGTGAGGGAGCCAGCTGATATCAAACCACTTGCTTGTTTCTTTGCCATTTCCTGCTCATATCTTCACACTAAAAACCTCGCTGCTTCCCTCTCTTCATCTGGTCTTCAGCTTCTTTTCATCTGCACCTCTTCTCCACCACTCTTCCTCTCACACTGTCACCTCATTCTTACTCCCAGTCCGGAGTCCCTGGCCTCCACCTCCTCCGGGGATGAAGTGCAGCTGTTCAATCGTGTTCTGCCTCTTGCTGGCGAAAGCCATACGTCGGGCGTTGGGGTGGCCTCCACCTGTCCCGCCGTGGGAGTCCCAGCCACCGTGCATGCCCATGCCGGACATGGCCGTGGTGCTGCGGTCGTGCTCGTGGCCTGATGTGGGGTGGGAGTTCATCTTGATCATGTGGTGGCGGTCCATGGATGGCGTGACACAAATGTTCTGCTGTGACTGAGCCTTCTGGTGGTGGCTGAGCCGGCCCATGGTGGGAACCATCCCGGTTCCTCCCCCTCGCTCACTCGTTCCCGGCAGCAGACCCATCGTCATCAGCCGGTCCTCCAGACGGTCAGGGGAGACCAGGAGCCGCTCATGGGACCTGGAAACACAGACTTATTGTCAGTGTCATAAAAGTATTACAATATTTGAATATTAATTTTACTGGAAGCTTTATGATTTGAAAATGGTATAGAGTACTTTCCTGGGTATTGGAATTGAATTCAAAGTTCTAGTATCACGACAACTCTAAGGGGGACCATCTTAAATTGTGGAAATTTGAAGTATAATGCACTTTTTCAGCTCCATGTTTTTATTTATTAGAGTAGCTTTGCATGATGATAATGCTTAGTCTATGGGTATTCATGGAAATGGCAGAAAGGCACAGCTGGAATTCATTTTATTTAAGAGTACCGACAACGAGACAGCCTGTTAGGAAAAGCACTAAAATCAAAGCTGTGTTTTGAAGGATGGATGAGCTACACTGTGTCAAGCTCAAACTTTAAAGATTACTTTTAGGATGTATACGATTTTAACTAGTTAAATAAGGTATAATATGGGACCTCTAATATATCCCAAACAGAATTTTTGTTACCTAAATTTAATAGCGTGAACCTTCACTTTGCCAGACTCTTTAAACTTTGATGAAACTGTCCCACTCTTGATACTGATTAAATATTACACCCTGATTCCCTTTGTTCTTATGTTTTCTTAATGGGATTTGACTCATCTCACCTCCATCTTCTCATGTCATCTCATATCTCTATGATCCCTTCTTTTCTCTCATCTTTCTCTTCTCTGATCTGACTCCTTTGTCTTTAGTATTTCATCTGCTGCTTCTCTTTGTCCTATCTGATCACACCTCACCTCTTATCCCCGATCTCACCTGCGGAGCGTCTGTGATGTAGAGCTCCTGCTGGTGCTCATCATGGCTTTGTAGTACTGGTGTTGCTGGTTCTTGGACAGGCGGGACAGAGTGTTGCCTTCCCCAAATGCCAGCAGCTGGTCCTGGGAGCGGACACGGCGTGGTGGCCTATCGAAGCTGGAGCTGGTGTACTGTGTCTGGGAGGGGAGCGGGTATGGGTTCGGGGTGGAGGGCGGCATGTGGAGGTGGGGCCGAGAGCCGTGGAGTGGTAGCGTGCCTCTGGATCCCAGCGTGTAGTCCCCTCCAAAGGGCAGGTGGTGCTGAGAGGAGTAGAAGGAGGGCGGAGCGTTGTTGGAGCGGCGCTTGGAGTTGTAGTAGCTGGAATACTCATCAAGTTCTTTCTCTGATTCACAAAAACACAAAGAGAAATGTGTAATATGTAAAAAGCTATTTTGTATGTTGATGATTAACACAGAATGATAATTATTGACGATTATATACAGCTGATTGTTTGGTTTGATAGGAAAGGTGTAATCACTGTAGTCATTCTCAGGTAAGTCTCTGGAATTAACATAAAGATACATTGTTACAAATTTAAAGTTTGATTATTGAACAAAACTTTCACAGAATCAGAAGTTGTTGCCTTTATGGGACTGGAGATAACATGGACAACGCATTACTCTACAAGCTTGCTGTGAAAAAAAAGAGGGGGACCACAATTTGCTCATGTTGTATTAATCAAGGTAGAGGCCATGAACTCATCTCTTTTATACAACACCCCCTGCAAGTCTTAAGAAAAAATACAGGTTAAGGTTTGAAATGCCTTCATGTATAATCTAAGCTTGCTGGCTACATTGGCAGTATCATGCATCTTTTACTACTGTACACATATATGAGGTATCCCATTAGTTTTGCATGCAGGGTCCATTGTCATCACTCACTGTAAAAACTCAACCGGCCGAGAAAACAGAAAGTATAAGGGAAAACTAAAGGAATCCGCCCAGCTTTTAGAAATGATGAAGCCTTTCAGATGAGAGGTGGAACCTCTTCAAAAAAGCCTTCAACTGAACACTTAAGATTACTATGACCTGGATGACTGAGACAAAGGACAAAGCACAAATATGCTAGGAGGAAGTGATAATTAAATATGTCACTGGAGGTGGATGCTGGTGTGGTGGAGGTGTTGAAAGAGCATGGAGGGCAGCACCGACTCCATCAGGTCTGAAAGAGAGATGGGAAATGTGGCAGCTTAAACTGAGAGGCTGTGTTTGATATACGACATGAGATTGAGCCGTATGTATGTGCGGCTCAATCTCAATCTATGTGCAGTTCAAAACCCCATTTGTATTGAATCCGCTTCAAAAGTTTAGTGATGTCCGGAAAAATGTATATAGCATCAAATCAAAACAGTCTACTCCTGATGCTTTATATTGTCAGGTAAATAGGCTACAAAAATAGAGAGAAACCCCCAACAATCAGATGGCACGCTATGAAAAAGCACTGGGTGACAGTGGGAAGGAAAAACTCTTAACAGGAAGAAACCTATGGCAGAAGCAGGCTCGGAGAGGGGAAGATACAAGATTCAAGTACAGATTCACACCGTTATGGTGTCCCTAATGACTCAGTTCAAACATCGTGCTAATTCCAATACAATATTTTTAACCCTTTGTTTAAAAAGGTTAAAAAACTGCATTTACATTCATCTTTACTACAACAATGACATTTAAATTGTTAATGAGGGCATCCGTCAGTACAACAGCTACCTAATGGCCTCTTTGCCATCTATTTTCCCATAGATCTTTGAATGCCTCCTTAAAGAATGTCT
Source organism: Simochromis diagramma (assembly GCF_900408965.1). Lineage (NCBI taxonomy): Eukaryota > Metazoa > Chordata > Actinopteri > Cichliformes > Cichlidae > Simochromis > Simochromis diagramma. The sequence continues at coordinate 520,989 of NW_024386786.1, read as the reverse complement.
CTGTTTTAATGTCCGACTGTGCACATGTGACAATGGTGCAAGTAACTGTCCTGTGAATTCACAACAAGTGTGCAAGTGGGCGTCATGTGTCATGACTCCTACATGCTCCATCCTCATGAAAACAGTATTTCTAGTCACGAGAGGCAGCAAGCGATCCCCTGCTGTCTGCTACATGTGAGAAAGGACAACTGCAGATCCCAAAAATGTGGCTCGGTGGTACTGTTAGTTACTCATGTGTGAATATGGCTTCAGTTAAAATAAGGAAGACAAGAGATTTAGAGAAAACACATCTTGAGAGGTCCATTTAGTAGCTGGAGAGCAGCAGTAATAAAATATTATGATCTTCATCAACATCAAGAGATGTTGAAATTAAAATCGTTTACTAAAAATTTTAATGCTTCTTGTCCGTGCAGGAAAAAAGTATCAAAGACCTGCTCATGAAGATCATGCAAAGAGCTCAAATTCACTGACATAATAAAGCTATAAAGCTACTAAATGGTCTTGTGAGACTGTGAGAATCAGATAAAGAGTGGAGCAATAAAAAGGGAGAAGCAGGTGAAAATGAAAGAAAATATAATATCAGAAAGGGCGAACAAATTAGAGCAAGAAATGTCTTGTGTAGCAAGAAACTGACCTTAAATGTCTTGAAAGAGAAGAAAGAAGAATCCAAGAGAGAAAGGAGGAAATGAAAAAGTGAGAAAGACATTTTGTCACAGGAGGACAAAGACAGAAGGCACAAATGGATAATGCAAAAGGAGAGATACGCTGTATATTGCATGAGGCATAAAAGAATAAAGGTAGAAGACAAGCTCAAGGCCAAAGACAGAGAGGACGTGAGGTGAAAATAGGCTTTAAAGGCGGCGAAAGAAGATGTTTCACAGCATAAATGATGTGAAAACAAAGACGTCGAGGAACAACGTAAAGACAGAAGAAAGGAATGAAGGAGAGGGAAGCAGTTAGTCAGTTTCACTAACAGTGAGAAGCAGTGCTTCTGTGCGTAGCCCGAGCCCACTTTAATCTTCAAAGCATTTCCATGGAAGCAGCTCCCCAAGAGCCAATTTAAAGCTGACCTTTAACCAGCCACCTCTCTCTACCTCTTCGTTCCCTCTTTCCTTTTCTTTGCTCTCCCTCTCAGGTCTCTTCCCCTCCTTCTGTTTGCCTCTTTGTCTTCACTATTCTCCACACTTTTCTTTTTTTCCAGTCTAGTTGTTGTTGCTTTTTCACCTTCTCGCTGTTCAGGCTTTTCTCTCTGCTTCTCTTTCCTCTCTCTGTCCTCAATCTCTCCCTCCTCTCAGTCTTTCTCCTCACTCTCCCTCATGCTCTCTGTTTACTCCCCTCCAATAAGGCTAAATTATCTCAAGGTTTCTCCCTGGCTGCCCTCCTTAGACAAAGAAGCCTTTATCAGTGTCCTTTCTGCAGCGCCGTCTGGGGAACGGCATCAAAAGGATCACGTTTCAGAGAAAGGCTGACGGGAGGCCATATTCCCTCTTTATGTGTCACAATGACAACTTTTTATTCTCCATTTGAAGGAGTGTTTCACCAAAACTGACATTCAGGGTGGTTTTCTTTGAAAAAGCAGGAATCTAATAATCAGACAAGTAGAAGTGAATGAATGATTCAGCCTGAATCTGCTTAACAAAGGGTTTTACATTCCTCTGTGAAAGCGATCAGTGTCTGGGAAATAAAATCATCCAGCACAGACGAAGTGACTGCTTCATGTTTAAAGTGCTCGCTGCCATCACTGCAAGTCTGGTGTAGTCAGATCCTACAGTCCTTCTTAGTAGATTCAGTAGTATAATGTCAAACGTGAGCTACAGCTTAAGGCAAGTTATCTTTGGGATGTCTGAAACTTAAGAGCAACATTGACTGAAGATAAACGTAGCCACGATGACTGGTTGCGACATCGTGATGTAAAGCTTCTAGCTGCGCATTTTGAAATCAAACCTGGTAAAAGACAACAGACCAAAAGAAACACTGCACGCTCATATGACTTGAAATTTGAAAGGTAGAGTGTTTTTCCTGTACATTTCTCATTGCACTTCCTTTCAAAGCCAGAGGAGTCGCCCCCTGCTGGCCATTAGAAAAAAAGCAGATTTTGGGCACTTCAGCATTTGGGGTGAAGTTAGTCTAAAAAAAATAGCTCCTACCTCCTTTTCCTCTTTCTTGTCATTAGTGGAAAACATCAGGTGAAGAAAAGGTAAACGTGATTTTAGAAGGACCTGAACCTCAGAGTACTAAATCAGCATATTACCCCACTTTTTCCAGCTGATTGAAGTGAAAGTTCATTCACGATAATCCTGAACGGACATTACTAATGCAGCCTGGACCTTAAATGCACTTTGATTAATTAACATAACTGGATTTAGAGAGTTTATATAAATCCACTTTCTTCGCATGAGGCGTAAATAAAGAGGTTACTACAGAAGTTTTGAGTTCAGCTCTGGCATGAACTGGAAAACTATAAGTAACATTTCTACAATCTGCATCAGTTTGTGTGTCAGATGGTGTGTTGGTATGAACGATGGGATGGAAATAGCTCGAGTCCTTTCATAAAGGATGCTCCAGTCCACTGCTAAACGAGGTAACACAGGAAGCACTGGCGCACCTTTCCTCAGTATTTGGAGAATCTGACCAGCTCTACACGGATGCTTCCGGGTCGCTTCTCTCAGTTAGGAAACACTGCCATGAAAAATCGTCTTTGACTGCATCATTTTTGGGGGATTTTGTTCATGTTTACGTTTAAGTCATTTCCTGCTGTTAGTGTTACTTCCTGTCTCTGTTAGCGATCCCTCTTCTGTAATTGTCTGCTTCTCCCGCAACACTTCCACCTCTGTTGAATCTGCCACACCTGTTTACGATTAGCTAAGCTGTGTGTGTGTGCGAGTGTATATGCAACCTGTGGAGCTTCTTCTGTTCATGTAGTCAGTTCATGTAACTCCATGTAGTCAGCTTTTCAGCATTACATTAGTGTATCATAGTGTTTTTCCTTTTTGTTTTCTCATGTGGGTATGGGCTGAGACGTTTTCACCCACAGCCAGCTGATCTGTGTAGGTTAACTAATTTGCTCATTGGAAGTCTGAATTTCACTTCTTTGACTGTCATTGTGAGTTTGAAATTTCCTCCATAAAACACACCAACCCTGTACATTTCCTGGTTCCAGCTATTCTGTTAAATTCAATTTGTTTATACAGCACCAGTTAACAACAGCTACCCATAAGTACGTTATATTTTAAATAAAAGATCCTACGTTATCGGAGGAAGAACTCAATCAGACAAATCTCTGAGTAGATTCAGACTCAGGGAGGGGCAGCCATCTACCACGATTGGTTAGAGTGTGAAAAAAGGACAAAACAAAATCAGCAAGTTTCACTTAAAATTAAAAATATGCAGTTTTTCTAAACTCCTGCACGTATTCCCTCGCATCGTCTCTCAGTCATGGAGCAGAGAGAGAAAACAGAGCTACCACACAAACCTCAGAAAACAGCAGTCTGTCAAAGTGAAGCGCATGCTACAGCTCTACTGCAAATGTATTTCCTTGGTTTTTTTCTTCATTATCTAGAGGTGATTTCTAATTATCAAACAAAATGCAGTGCTCATTCATGCTGCAGGAACACAGCCGCCTGCAATATAAATTAATGTGCTCAGTCATTTGAGGAAGTGCAATTATATGAAGGAGGGACAACAAAAGAGAGAGAAAAAACATGGTGACCAAACAGAAGAAGAAAAAGGAGAAAATAAAGAGGTGAATTATGGGAATGGCATCTGTTTCTCTCTGGGATTTTTCCTTAAAAAGGCTGCAGGACATCGACCGAGATGCTCATTCATGAATATGAAGGTTTCTGTTCTCCGATGTGAGGATGAGAGGAAGCCTTTTTATCTGTTGAAGTGTTTCCTTATTTTGATTGAATTGAAATAATAAAGAATCTCATCTGGACTCTTCTTCCACCTCATTAATGCTTCCATGTTCACGAAGCGCCACACCGCTTACACGCGCACACATATGACCCCCCACGTAGTAACAATCCATCACTCAGCCTGCAGAGGCGACTCCCCTCCCCCTGCAGTCTTCGGCAATCACAGGGCGAGAGAGGCGACCAGCCACTGCCTCTCCAACGTCTTTTCTTCTCCGTCGAAGGCAGCCAGGCCCCTGCGGACCAGCCAGCCAACGCCCCTCCCCCTGCCTCCACATCTCTTTTTCCTTCAAATCCCTTCTTCCTTTCTTTCACTGCCTCTCTCTCCTTTCTTCTCAGTCTGCTCACTCGAGCTCACAGCATCTCCATCTTCCTTACCATCTCTTTTCCCCCATTAATGCTGCATCCTTATTCACCCAGCCAGCCTTCCCCTGATTTTCCTCTTCTGGTTAACAAACCTGCTTCTCTACTCTCACCCTGTCTCGTGTTACCATGCTGCCTTCCCATCTCCTTCAACTTCATTTATCTTTCCTCTCCTCCTCCCTTCCTTCTTTCTTCTTTATTATCCTCTTTTCCCCCACTGTTTCCTCAATTCTCCCTCATCTCATCATCCATCTAACTCCATCTTCTTCTCCATGCCTTTGGCTGTTTAGCAGAAGTAGTTTACACATTCAGACAACACACTGAGATGATTATTTGTCACAAACTCAGGTGGCCATGCCTGGTACCATCATTTAGGTTCCCTGCAGAATCAGCAGCCTGAAATTTTACTAACCAGGCCACAAAAAGGCAAATCCCTTGAAAACACAGTCATGGCCAGTTTATATGAATAAAACCTGCTCACAGTTTAGTTGGCAGAGACATGATTTGGGATTTGGATGACCAAAAATCAAACAGTTAACAACGTCTACATTAACCAAATGAAGCTGTAATATAGGACAGATGTCATCACAGTGACAGGGTTCACAACATAACCAACTATTTCTATCGACCTCAGTTATGAGTTCATCCGTACAGCAAACCAGCTGAACTGAACCCTCCCTAGCAAATACTTTCTTCATGCAGTCAGTATTTTCACATTAAAGGGAACTTATAAAGAAAGTGAAGTCGTGAATATGGGAAAGAGTAAAGCTGACGGTGCAGTAACACCATTTCACTCGCATCTGTAACTAAAAACAGATCTGCGAGGACTAAAATGTATTTACAGCCACTTTAATGAGAATCAGCGCAATCAGTCTCAGTTTTTCCTCAACAGGAATACGACATCAGTGATGAGGACTCTCTGACAGCGAGCGGCAAAGAGGAGGAGGCGACACGACTGAAACAGTCAATCCAGGTTGAGTGAAACATAACATTTTCAAGTAAACACCCGTGCAATTAGTTTAATCAAAATCAAACCCCTGTTCAGCTGTTCAGTAACTTTAAACGTCAAGAAAAGCCAATTTTCACCTACTTCATCTGCCCCCAGGTTGATCAGCATAGCAGCAGCACAGTATAATCAAGAGGAAACAAACACAAAAGTGTGTGTCACTGTTGTGCAGAGACCCCAGATGACGGGCAGTTTGTGTTTGACACCAAAAAGTTTTAAAGGGATGCAGAAGAAGTCAATCTTTAGGCAGGAGTATGTGCAAAAACATGGTAATTAACAGCAAAAGAAAAAAAATCAATCAAGGAAACTAAAATAAAACTAAAGAAAATACAGCCTCACAGCAAGCTGCCAACCTCCTCCTTCCTCTGCCACTCTCCCTGCATGAACCTATCCAGGTAAGGAAGGTAGACTGGAAATCGATAATCCTGGTTTCAGCTAACAAACCTTTACATAAGAGCATCTATAATATAAACACTGCACATCCACATGTGCTAAGAATATGAAAGGACTACAGAAATCACTCTCTCACGTTCCCCTGCTTCTGCCCCAGTCACTCTCTGCTCTGGACCTAATCAAACATGTCTTCACTCCCACTGGTTACCAGCTGAGTCCCAGGAACACTGAGGACTCATCAGAGGCCAACAGGAAAAACAATTAAAAAACGAATTAAGTCTGGTTGAATTCAGCTACCAAAATACACCAAAAACAGAAACACACGTGATCAGTGATGACACACTCCACTGACAATATCTGGGAATTGGGCACAGTGAAAAGGGGGAAGGCGTGACAGCTCCACTGTCACACTGACAAACTGCTTGTTTAGCTTTCTACTTTAAATTTGGTGCATTTCTTTTCAACTTTGCTGCAGGCTGACAGCAGCCGTCCTCTCTCTGCCTGTGATACCTGCAGGGTTGAGTTTAAAGGAGAGCACGGCATTTTCTGGTTTTTATGAGATATTTTATATTTAAATGTCAGTTTAAAGACATTTGCATTAATAGAATATATGTTTTATTGTAATTTCTCCAGGAATTGCACACTTCTAGTTTACTGGCAACCTGCCCAGTGTGTACAACACTTGTTGCTCAATGTTAGCTGGGACAGGTTCCAGCCATTCTGTAACCTTATTTGGACAAGCTGCTAAGAAAATGGATGGATTTTACACTAAAAGATGGAGGAATTCTCCTGCTGGCAGGGTCAAATGAAAGATGCCATAAAGTGAATAAAAGTGCAGCGATCAAAGTTTTGAGAGTCCATCATCGGCTTAGGAGTGCTCACTTTATGACAAACAGATGCAGATAATGTATTTGTGTATGTTCTGTCCTCATCGTAGGTGCTGTGAAGATTAATCAGCAGTTTTCTGAACACAGAAAACTGTTATCTTCTGTGTTTTGCGGGGCCAGTGTTACAGCCCCTTCTTTGCCTTCTGGCCAAACTTGGTCTTTTTTGAAACTTCCAAATCAATCTGCTATAGTTGCTCTTCTTTGTGATTCACAACTACGTCCTATAAAGTCTCAAAGTATAAACTTTTAATTTATCTTTGTATGACTACATTTGCTTTTTTTCATAATAAAAAGTAATGATTTCTTTGAAAATTTGTAGTGTAATCAGCCATCAACACTTAAGAACCAATCAGACACGGCTGAGGCCTTGTGTGCGTTGTTTCACTTGAAAGCTCCCAGTGGTCCTGAACGCTCAATCAGTCCCACTTCATCCCTCACTCCGGTTTCCCTTTTTCCTCCTTTTCCATCCCTTTATCTCCCCCAGCGACTCACCCAGCCTCTTCAGCGAGCTGTAGCGGTTGATCTCAGGTTTCATGTTTGCATCGTAGGACGGTGGCAGCTGAGCCAGGTTGTGGAAGGAGTGCGAGAAAGACGGGTGGCTGCTGTTGTGTCTCAAGACGCTGCCGCCGCCGCCTCCCACACCTTTGCTGCTACCAGAAATCAGGGTGGGCCCGGAAGTGAGCTGGGGGGTGTTGTTCATGCGGGATCCACGCTCTTGAGAGAGAGAAAGACAGAAAGAGGTGGAAAAAGGAAAGAAGAGATAGATGGAGAAGTGAGGAGGAGATGAGGGGGAGAAAGGAGAATGAAGGAGAGAGAAGGTTTGGAGGATGAAAGGAATGATGTGTAAGTGTAAAAGAACAAAGAGAAGGAAAAGAAGAAGTGAAAGAGAGAACAAGAGAAGATTATACAAGCTGGTTAACTATCAGTAAACAGGAAGTGTCTCTGAGCTCCATGGAGACCATCTATTAATACAACTCTGTGCTGTTCATCTGAGGCTCGATAAGACGAACGTATCAGCCACATGTAAATACACAGAAATACACTGATAGCTTCAGGAATCTACACACTCAAGCACACGCACATATTCACATTTATGCAAAGTGCAAAAGCAGCACAGCGATCAATAGACATAAAAAATGATTTGTCTTATGTAAGGTTTGCGGTATGGGGGAGGGGCAGGGGTGTCTGTTTTGCAGCACGTATACTCATATCCATTACATTATAAGGTGTACAAGTACATTCATAGTTTCCAAACAGCAAACAAACAGCAGTGGAAATGACCCAACATGTAGGTGCGCACAGGTCACCTGACATGTGTCGGATCTGTACATTCAAACAGAGGACAGAGGGACACATCTGCAGTGGACAAACACATGCCAGCCATCGCTGGATTAGCATTACAGAGGAATCTGAGAAGCTCGATTGACTGCTAAATGTCAGCAGAGGATGTTTGAAAGGTTAGAAATGTGAGGAAAAACTATGAAGCAGCGATTAAAGCTTGCGTAACTGTGGCCATTTGCTGCTGCTTCCTGTCTTAGACGCAGATATAATCAATGGTGAGTCCATTCGGGGCGGTAACAGCTATGGGCTGCGATCTTGTTAAGATAACTGCAGGACATATACTGGTCATTGACCATTGACAGTAATGGGCAATAATGGCCAATGTTGTCTCTGTTAAGTGCCACCCAGGGAACACACGCCACATCGACTTCTGTACCGTGAATTCTACATACACTCACACACTCACACACACACGGTGGGGAAAAAGCAATGCTAGCTCTGAGCTCTGAGATCATATGGCTGTAAAGCAGGAGCTGAGCAGCAGAATGCAGGCTGTGGACGAAATAAAAGGTAGAAAGCATCAAATGTCCTACCAATTGCTCTGTGTTTTTGTGCCACCATGCTAAATTAGCCTGGTAATTTCCACGAGTGAGAGGTAATTGATTTTTTTTTTTTTTGAACACCTACGATGGCTGACAGAGGTTTGGTAATGGTGTCCGGGAAAAATGAACTTTGCTCAGTGTGAGCCGAGTATGTGACTCAGAGAGTTGAGGGGTTTGTGATTGTGTTGTACCAGGAGGCTGGTAACTTTAACACAGGAGGGAACCAGACAAGTGATGCAAAGGAGGTTCTAAAGTCTAAAATCTCACCTTTAGAATCAAAAATATTGAGTACAAACCGGCACAACTGAAGTAAAATCATCAAAATTCTTGGGACTGAAAGTTCAGCCTACAGTTTATTTTTATTTTGTTAATTTTAGGTTTGTACTTCCTAATTTGTGCCAATGTGTCTGGTTGTTTCCTGGTCCAAGATGATTCCCCATAATTTGCATTAACAAGTAATGCCCCCTTAGACCGGGGGTTGTCAAAATGCAGTTCACGGGGCAACAGTGAGGCACGTGAACGTAACAAATACACTAAATCTGTACATTTTATTCATCCACTTGATGATATAACAGTGCAGAAGCAAACCAAGGGAACATTTCTCTTTAGTCATCACAGCTGACTAAACCTTCCTAACACTGAAAAGCACAGCTGGTGTCAACAAATGTCACCTCACTAATGGTTTAAAACTATAAACCGGCACAGAAAACAATAATTACCCACATAAGCTATTACTCCAAACCTAAAGGCGCGTGCATTTTCTTGTGCGGCCCTCAATCACATACCTAAAATGTCACATAGTTTTATAACAACCTTGTGATGTATTAGACCTGTTAAATCATACAGTTCTGCACAAAATGGCTGAATTTAGATTAAATACAGCAAACACTAAATTATATATTTAATAGTTTCTTTGTAAGGAAAGACATAAAAAGCAAAAAACGTGTTGTTTAGGTTTTTTTTGACTGTGTCGGGTTTTTGCAAAAGGTAGGAAATGTCTTTGGGTTTACCTACCTTATGATTTGCAGGTTTAGCTTAATGGCTAATCACAGTCATCATCAAAACCCCAAGATGTGTAAACCGGCTCATTTATAGACCAATTTACTCCTAAAAATATGTTTTATTTTGTCTATTGACGGTTTTGATTTAGAAAGTGATGAAGACAAACACATTTCTAACTGCACCTTTAACTCCTCCAATAAAATCTGCCTTTATCTGATATTCAGATTTCTATTCTTGAAATCTATGCAATAAAACTCATGCATATTTAGATACACCAATAGAGACGTTAGTGTCTTTTGCATATGCCGCTTTTCAATTTTTCTGTGCTCTCTGTGTTTCCAGGACCAGAAAACTTTATCTTTAATGTAAGTCACTGACTAGTTTTATGTAATAATACAAAATGTTTACAGTTTTTGCCCCGTAGTGTCTCTCCTTAGATGAATTAAGTTGAAAATGATGATGTAATTGTACTTGCTGGTTAATATTTGCTGTCCTCTCAGCCGGTTTTACTCTTTGCTGTTGCCTTCTTGTGTAATCCGCTGCATGAGGGGCACATGTAGGTGTAATAGCTTGGAAAAACTGGCACTGAAACAACTTAAAAAGTTAAATGGAAATCATGCTCATCTCCATCAACACCATCATATTTCCATGGCAACCTTATCCTGTATCCTGTCAGAGTCATGTTAGAGGCATAAAATCAGCCTTCGCAGATAATTATCTGACTTGCAGTAGGAGTTCATGTGTTTCCTGGGTGCAGCACAATGACCTTTGGTAGAGATGAATCACTCGCGCTAGCATTGCTTTTCTGTTTTCTTCGTGTAAAGCCTGCGAAAACAGACTCGGGTTAAAGCGATGACCTCCTTCCACGTTTGGTATCACACTTGCACATCACTGCTGCACAGAGAGAGGAGGAAGGACGAACAAGCACATCTGGAAGCAGGGTTGTGGGGGGGGTAGTGAGTGAATAGGGAAGACGGGCTTGCATTAAGCAAAGGGCAGGCCAGACAAGTTTAAGCTCACACTCTTATGAAAGATCTGTCAGATTCAACACAACCGTGTGACGGGGGAAATCACTGGAAACGTACAGCACGCTGTGATTTCGAGCACAAATCTGCGCGTAGCCACAGGGTGGGGTTGACAATGGCACAGCTGTTTTAAGAGCGCAGCACAACAGGCCGTCATACTGACATCGAGACAGACAGACAGTGGTGGAGGTGAGGCCGCGAGTCCGGCTCACTGGGCTGCTAACCACGAGGCTTACCGATGGTAGCAGAGTGTTTGGGGCTGGAAGCAGACCCCTGCTGGTTAAAATGATGGTGCAAGTTCCCAGCTGCAAAGAGAGCAGAGCCGACAAACTGATGGGACAGCCACTCGAGAGACACGGGAGGCATGTCGAGTAAGCATTTGTGTCAGTAAAGAGACAGAGAGAGAGAGAGACAGTGGGTGAGACAGGACAGTGAGAGGGGAGGACAGAAAAGAGACAGACTCAGTCCCTCCAGGAATGAGCTGACTTTTGCATTTCTTATTTAAATGACAAAGGTTGTTGCAATTAACTGAATCGAACTGGCAACCCCCAGATTAAATCTTTTATGCAACACTGACAAAAGTGAGGTCGTTTGGTTTTTACTTTGCATTGTGAAGCAGCACGCGAATATCCTTAAACGGCCATCTCAGGTATAGAAGCCACACCCACCTGCTATTAAAGTCTATTTGCAAGTGGCAGCCAATGAGAATAAAGGTTTTTCAAATGTTACAAAGAACAATTATTTTGAACTGTGACTCATACAAAGCACCTCTAGCAGAGTCTAGAGTTGGAAACATGCACAGTGGGTCCTTTTAAGCAAAGTTCCAACTCTTTAAAGTGCAGATTTTCACCGTCTTTCTCTTTTTATGATTGCAAGCTGAGCTTTAGAGAAACCGTTGGACACAAGAGACTGAAAAGACACTGACGTTTTCTAGCAATTCAAAAGCTGAATTGTTATTCAACAATAAAAAAAAGATTTCTCAGCTCCTGTCTGTAAACTACACAAAAAAATCTAGTTTCATAATTTCTGCAGTTGCTAAAATGTGAAGCTTTGGTACTACAAGGCGCTCTTACCATTTTTACCTCAAGAGAATCAAGAGCAGCTAAATAAATAATTAAAAAAATCCACTATATTTGGCACATTTTTCATCTTTTCTTGGCTGGAATTTGCAATTTTCCAACCTTATTTGCAGAGTCAGAGAACAATCGAATTCCTAGAGAGGCTGAAAGAAGAGAGAGCTGGTTTAGTGAAAGACGAGACAGAGCGACAGAGAGATAAAGCAGAGGTAAAGAGAGAAATGTGTGTGTGTTTCATTTCTGTGATTTTCCTGTGTGAGAAAACAGAAACATTCATGTCCTTCTGATAATCACCAGAGAGGAAAAACTTTGTGAAATCACACAAACACTGCATTTAATTCTATGATCGTGTTGACTTTAGTGTTCTAGTGTTTGCAGCATTTTTCCTCAGCAGATTCAACACAAAGCTCCTCTGTGTGTGGGCAACATAAGCATTTAAATAGGAGTGGAGGTTTTTCTTATATTAAAGCTTAAATCATGAGATTCAGCCTGAACATTTCATACAGAAATATAAAATAAATGTTGACCAAAACATCCCCCTGTGGTAGTACTATTTAGAAAAAAGTGACAGTCAACATAAAGGAACCTTTAAAAGACACTTTTTAAAACACTGATGAGCCAAAACATTGGGACCACCAGTCTATTAACCTGTTAGTACTTTCTGTGTGCCTAAACCAGCTTAAGCTGCTCATTTCTCCCATACCCGACATAATACCCCGCAAAGCTGGCTGTTCGTGCAGACTGAAACAATTATTCAGGGTGAGAATTTGACTCTATCCCAGGCTACTTAGTCTAACCATATGCGTTATTTAGGCACCATATCTTGTTTCTCCTGTGTGATAAAAAGAATTCACTTTCATGATATGTTTGTGTCTCATTTTGGCTGTAAATTACAATCAATAGAAGAGTGAAGGGAGGGTGGAGAGAGTGTGCATACATAACTTACAGCTTTTTTAGGATATAATTATTAAATTTATCTGTGATACTAGTAGGTATATGGAAACTCCCTTAAGGTTGAAATCTGTTTGTCTTGTTATACAGATGAGCTGCACAGTCTGTGTTTCAGGATAAGCTAACATTATGAAGTTGCAACAATCAGAGTACCTGCTGCAGCAGACGCAGGTTTCCATCCCGTGCTTTGCAGAGAAAAGAGCGCTGGCATGCTGTGGATGCTGTTGCAAGAGCACACGGCATAAAGGTGACCGTGACTGAGTCACTGCTCAAATTAATAGCAGGCCAAAGTCCCCCAAATGCTACACTCACCCTGCGGAAAACACTGGCTGGAGACGGCACAACCAAAATGATTGTAACTGTGTCCAATGATCTTGTCATCTTCACACAGGTTTAAATTATTTATAAAAGGGAGTGAGTGTGTTTGCAATTGAATGTCAGTTAAGCTGTTTATGATAAACCACAGTTAACTTTGGTAAAATGTTAAAAATCAGAAATCTGTTGCTGAGCTACATACACGGAAAACCTAATTTAAGAAAAAACTTCATATTAACTACTTACAGTCAGAGTCCAGCCAGAAGCTCATACATATTAAATAGAAACTCAGATGGTCCTCCACAAATAGTGACATAGTTGATTGCAAAATGACATAACCTTTCTTTTATATAGAAACATAAGCAGAGAACAACTAAATGGCAGCCAGTGAATCAGACCCTTGATTGCAAACAGATGTGTTGGAGACAAGTTTGCAACATTTCTGCAGTCTGTCTGAGTTTGAACATTACACCAATTATTTGCAGACCTTCTCCAGTCTGTCTGTCAGTGACTGCATTCAGTCCGAGTTGGACCTCGATTGTTTGGAGACAAACTGACGCTCACCAGGTGGCTTCTGCAATTGCAAAACAATTGAAAGTGGAAAGTAACCAGCTTGATTGCAACAACAACTAGTTGCAATCATTTGTAGACTGGGAAAAAAAAAAACAAGTGCAATCACTGGACAACCAAGATTTTCCTGGTTGCCAGGAGTTTGGTGTCCTATTGAGCGAGTGGTTAGACCAGGAAGTATCCTCATCCTCCCAATGGGCAAATTTAAGCAAAGTTATTTCCTTCATCTGTGAGTGGTCAAAATGTTTCAGCTCGTCTGTGTGCAGGTCATGTTTGTGCAGAAATATAGAAAGTTGAATGCGAATTAACCTTTAAAAAAACAAAACACATCTCTAAACATTTTATTTTTCAGATTTAAAAACTGTTAAATTCAATTATATTTTTATGTTTTAATTCAGATGAATACATTTTTGCAAGATCACTTGAGTAAAGAGCAGAAGGTGAATCCAGACAGGAAGCAAACCCTTTAAAAGTCTGAATCCATGTTGTTTCATTTCAAAAGACCCTCTGAGATTACTGATGTTAAACAATAATCTCAGGGGGCTTTTTTAAATGAAACAACATCTGGCAACAATTCACTCACAACAAATGTATTCCACCTGAAGTAAGAAGTGTGTTGCTGATATTTGAAACAAGAGCAGCGACAATTACCACCTTTTCCACTGGGGACGAGACAAGCTGGCCTCATTCGAATGCTCGTTTAACCTGAATATAATAATCGTCACTCACTGCGGTTGTCTTTGATCTGCAGGATGGGGGTGTACAGGTTTTTGGATGTGCGTCCGTCTGAGGTGGTCGTCAGCACTGTGCTGTTGTTCCTCTCGCCCTGCTGCACGGGGCTCGACTGGTGACGCAAGATATCCACCAGTGATCTGACGCAGCAGCGGGAGGACGGAGGGAGAGAAGCACGAGGGCAGAAAGACAAGAGGAACACAACAGATGTGAGGAGAATAGTGAGAAAAGATCATGTGGAGGAAACATTTTCTCAGTCAGTTATTACTTTACTTCAGAGCACTTTCCAAATGTGTCCAAAGCAATCCTATCATTGAAAATAATGCAGTTACGTTTCACTTTGATCTGTTTGTAAATCTTCTAAAACCTCAATCTCACAAGTCTTAAAAGTTTTCATGTTCCGCTGCAAACTGAGACGTTTTAACACCTCACCTCTGGCTGAAGATCATTATTATTATTATTATTAATATTAATATAATCTCATGTGTAACATATAATCATTTACCAAGATAGCAACAACTAGATTAAAAGGAGACATGAATAATTGGTTTCATAGACACAATTTCTGTAACTGAAAGCTGAAATGAGTCTTAAACCTGCATTGTTTCCAATGGCCAGCAGGGGGAGACTCCCTCTGCTGTTCCAGGTTCATTGAAGTCTATGAAAAAAAGACCCCACCGGTCACCTGATTTATGACCTCAGTAAACACCTTCCTGACTAGTTTAGGGGCTCAGTCACTAGTTTCTTGTTTAATACAACAAGCGTATTTTATAAGTTATAGTATGGCTTACTTAAAGTACCTTTTAGGGCAGAAATGACTTGTGATTGACAAGTTAGCCATATGCACCTCTACAGGTGACTAAGATGATTCTCTTCAAACTAGGACTTCACCCATCTTTATATGCAGACATTTCACAGATATTTATTGATCATAAGCATACGTTTTGCATTTGAATTTTTAGAAAGACAATTCAATTTAACTTTTTTCTCTGAATGGTCTTTTCTTAGCAGCTTTTAATGCCTGGCAGAATCTGGCTTCACCGTCCGTGCTCCTCGTGGATAGCATCGGGTTTCGTGTCTTTGCTGTACGTCTAAACTGAGAAGCCAAGCAGCCGTCCAGCAGTCTCACCTGGGCATGTTGATGTCTCGGTTTCGGGGTCGACGAGCCACCTTGCTGAAGGCAATCCTGACGCCCACGGCCACCACCACAGTGAAGGAGATCACACCTCCGATCACATAGGCCGTGCTGTTTATAGAAAAGAAATTACATCAGGGCACTCAGCAGGAAAAACTACACGCTTTTCAGCTTCTTTTTCATTTTATAGTAAATTTTCAGTACGATTCATGTCTCTAGCTTTAATTGGGAATGATATTGTACTTCAAGTACAATTAGGGGCGCATCAATAGAAATTCATAGGTGATACTATTTTTCCTCGTGTTGCAGGATCAAACAAGAACTCTGTTTCATTGTTAAAGGTTTTTAGCTCCTCTTCAAGCAATTTTTTAAACACACAGCACAAACTTTTTTTTCTTTTTTTTTTACAAATAGCGTTTACAGAAAGTGTTACAAATTTTTAGAAAGATTTTAGTGCTTATGCAATTACTTCAACTTGTTTTTACCCTTGATTTCTTAAAAATGTGCTCAAAATTAAATGTCCAAAAGAATACCAACTCTATACCCCTGAAATTCATCTGTAAATAATAAATATGCAAATACATTATTTTTTAAAAACATTTAATGCAAATATTACTCATTAAATTAACTTGTTTCTGTCAAGATCGGGAGGTTATTTTGACTAATTATGCTGCTCTTTATTTATCTTTGCTTTCGAGATGATTCTAATATATTGTACTTTTCCTCTGATGGCTCTGTGACTGACGCATCCAGACTCTGACCTGCTGCTCTGCTGCGGATACGTCTCAAAGTCGGGGTTGGTTTTCACCGTGGGCACAGTGACGGGGACCTGCGGGTCAGCCCAGTCGGGGGACTTGTAGTTGGTGCAGGAATCCTGATCTAGCCGGTTCCTCTGGTGCTCGCAGCAGAACCGGTAGTGGCAGGTGCCGCAGCAGTAGATGTAACTGCCCTGGGAGCAGTTGAACGAGTTGTCAAAGTGCCCCATCACATCATAGTAACCCCTGCGGAGTAAAGTTGGTAAAAACGTACCATTAATGCCGTCGTGTACCACGCCTCTGCTGCTTAAGATTCTTCTTTGACCCTGAAAGTTCACAGGATGTGAGCGTTTGGCATGCATCATAATTTCGATTTCTGCCAATACAATCTTCTCCCACATCTTTACCTCCTGACGCTACATTAAAGTACATTAAAGACAGAACTCTTAAAAAAAAAAAAGAATGGTTATTTTCACTAAAACACTGGTGAAAAAATAATAACAGAATAGAGTGAATGTCCACAAACTGGTAGAGCTGTGAAGCCTAGTGCTGTGATCTGGAGCTTGAAATATTAGTGAAATCTGAAAGCCATTTGTAAATTTACTGCCAGTCCTGAGCCTCTTTTAAGTGTCTGTGATACTCCATATCTCAGGAATGCAATACCCAGCAAACAACTGAGTGAGCTGCCTTTGTGTTGCATATGCGTAGTATACCGTTTATATGACATTACTGCTACTCAGTGTTAAAATCATGCTTATTTGACAGTTTCTGCAGACTTTATCCACTATATGATCTTATGTTTAGCTGCCTGCTGTGCTGTCTGACCAGAGATTTATGTCACTGTTTTAAACTCTAGATTTAGGACAACTGTCAAGGGTCATGCTGGGTCCATTTAATGGATCAACTGGTCAAATACTGGACATTTTTTTCAAAACTGTGATCAAGCTTATTTTAATTCTACTCGGGTATATTTGCAGTTGCTGTATTGTGTAGTTAAAGTTTTACGTAGGTGCATCCCAGGCTAGGCTCTAGGCTCAGGCTTTGGGGCCCCATTATACAGTGCCATCGCCAAAGCTCTGTAGCATTTATGCCTGCATGTAGGGTGCTATTGTCGCCACTCAGACAAAACCTCCACATCAGTGCTGATGTAGGAGGAGAAAAAGTCAAAAGCTGAAGCAAAGAAATCACATTTTTGTCCAAAGTCTCCTTTTTTCAAACTGTGATGGTACCGGCACAAACCGTGTGAGGTTACAAAAACTGAGAGGTGCACAACTGAGCACAACACCACCAAAGCGGAGGATGTGACATCACTGTTGTCTTGCCTTGTCATTTGCTGGGAGGAGAGTGGCAACATAACAGTCACATTAGGGTTATGTGGCTCTACATTAGGTGTGGATGCAGTAGTGGGAGGTTTTTGTTACTGCTTTTGAACTGGATTTGAAGCCTTTCATGGACTTCCCCTGACTGAGATATTACCTTTATTGTTGCAGGACCTCTCTGAGCACTCCGAGCTAAAACTCGTCGTCTCAAAGGCGATAAATGTTTTAGGTAAATCCTGCATTTGTTCTGCGGAGAGCTTTTTGGGCTCGCAGAGTAGCGCAAAGGAAAACGTAGAACGGAGCTCTGTCTTCACCGCAGCGCTTCGTGCTGCTTTCTTGTGCCTGAATGTAGCTGCTGTTGATAGTCGTAGCGTGTGGCTCGCCAACACACATCTGACTTAGAGCTGATTATACGTTGCTTAGCAACAGCAAGACGCCTCTCAGTGAAAAATATGAGCTTCTGTGAGATGAAGATCTGAGCTGAAGGAGGGGAATCATGATGTGCCTCGCTTTTATGGCATCCAGAGTGATCAAGCCATCACATTGATGGATGTAAATTAGGGCGATAAAAAGATCCGCAGGCCTTCGACGACGAGCAAAACTTCAGCACAGCGGAAGATATAAAACAAGGAAAATCGTGATATTTCAACTACATTTTTATTAAAAGCCATTTACGTTCATGTAATCTGATGTTTCTGTCTAGAATTTACTTTTTTTAATTCACATTTTGTATGTCAACTTAACCCCAGAACTAAAAATGCCTGAACAGCTGCTAAGAATTTAATTTCTGACCCGATTGTGGAATATGAG
This sequence comes from Simochromis diagramma, assembly GCF_900408965.1. Classification (NCBI taxonomy): domain Eukaryota; kingdom Metazoa; phylum Chordata; class Actinopteri; order Cichliformes; family Cichlidae; genus Simochromis; species Simochromis diagramma. Next base: position 502,856 of record NW_024386786.1, on the reverse strand, counting down.
TTATGTCAGCTGTGGAAGAATCGGATGCTTCTCTTGGTACCATGACAAAACACATGTTGATGCTTTAACAGCTCACTCTGCTGACCTGCTATTCCTAATGGAGTATAGTTTTTCAAAACAGATTAAAATAGTTTGGATTAGAGATACACTGATCCAAGCTTTTGTGCTCTGATACATTATCGAGACCTTGGCTTCAGCCCCACAGATTGGTCACACTGTTGCATCCACAATTTTCAACTCTGGAACAGTTACAAAAATGTATCTAATGTAAAATGTATATAGATATTTGGAATGATTTTAGCTGACAAAAATGTGTTTCCATGTCCAAAGATTTCATTTTAGGTTACCTTAATAATTTAGCACTTATCCTCCTTTCCTGCTCAAACAATAAAAGATGTATTTACGTGTCCTGTAATTCGAGTTAGCTCATACTGATGTCTCATCCAGTAACATTTCTTTGACATAATTATAGACTGTATATAAAGGATGGATGTAGGCATTGTGATATGACTCAGTGGTTGGTGAAGTCCCGTACTGAAGCTTTGAGTTCAGCTTTTTGACCGTCAGTGTCTGCTTTCAAATAAAGACATTACAGTCAAGGGATAATTCTGACTAAGGACACTGCATGCTCATACAGCACACATGGGCTCAACCCCATTCCGTTCCTATTTGATTAGAGAGAGTGTAAAATGTGAATGCAGCTTCCTAGTCTGAAAAATAAAGCCAACATTGTAGCAGACGTATAAAAGTCACTAAGATTTTTCAAATTTGGAACCATTCTACTAAAACTTATGGAGTTTAGCATTATTCAGCACAACATGCATCATGTTTCAGCTGAGCAGTTCAAAATGTGGCCGTATACTTTTTCCAAATTATTAAGAACTCCTGAGAAAACTGTTACCCGACTCTGTCATAAAGCACAGCCTTCTTTACTGTTCACGTGACTCTAACATGGGACAATAATTTACCAAATGGCCATGCAATAAAAAAACACTTCAAGCTAGAAAATGAGATTATAAACTCATTTGGAAAAGTTTTACTAACTAGTTAAAAATCAAGTGAGTCGCGATAATTTTTCCATAGATTTTTACAACAGCTAACTTCTCTCTGCAGTTACAAGAGTCTCCCCCTGCTGGAGCTAAGACAGAATGCAGGTTTAAAGCGCCGCCATTGCATCGGCTTTCTGTTTAAAACGCCTCGACTTTGTTCATCTTTAATATTCATTTTATGGACATTAGTTAAAAGTTCTCACAACTAAAAGAGCCCACATACAGAAACATGTTCCATTAGCTTTTAAGAAGCTTTAAAAAAACAGTGATAAACACTACACAGAATTTCTGACAACATTACTTGCACAGGTCCACATCCACCAGCTGTCTCGGGGCTGGAGCCACCTGGGCCGCACCGAGGGGAGGCTTCAGTGCTGCCGTTACGTTCCTTGGCAACATGGTCTGAGGGAGGGGCTTTGGTGGCAGCTCAGCCATGACCGGTGGATCATCCCCGTCCTCCACCTCTGCCGCTTTTGGCGGCACTTTGGGTCCGGCAGGCAGCCGTGGGAGTGGCGGCTTGTAGCCCGTCAGGAGGAACAAGGTGGTACTCGTTTTACCAGAAGCGGCAGAGCCGCCCCTGCCGGTCAGAGTCCTGATATCACCATCGACAGCGCGTCGCCGAGTGGTGATGGTTACAGTGGAAACAGCGAGGCAGGAGAAAAGCAAGAGGATAAGGGATAAGCAAAGCATCCCCTTTAATATTTTAGACGTCATTGTTTTATCACAAAGTTCTCAAGCCAAAAAAGTCACAAACAGCTTCAAATGTCAGCGAGATCCTCCAAAAAAAACCTCCATTACGAAAAGTTTTATCTGCAGTCTGATGAACTAATCCCTTGGGTTGGATTTCAGCAGATTCACGTTGTTCGAGCAGTGTTTCATGAATGCGTTTGGCGTGTCACTCCGTCATCTGAATGTAAACATTTCCGTCTGAATACAAATCCTTCCCATAAGCAGCGTTTGTAAACATTGAGGTCTTTTAGAGTTTTTTAGGCCCTATGCGATGTGTCTGTACAATGGCTGTAGACCTAAAGTAATCTAACTTAAAATTGATTAGAAATAGAGAATAATGTGGGTTTGTTTTATGGCAGCAGGTATTAAATGTTTAATTTTGGTCTGTCGGTCGACAAAGTGCCGTTTTACAGTCCGTTGGCCTAAAATCTTCAAAACAGGCAGTATTGAGACGTTTTCTGTAAACAAAATGAGTATGAAAAACTGTAAACTCGTCGTGTAATGACTCGTCCAGAAGAAGAGTCCTATGTCTCTGAATGCAGGGTGTTCTGGGAGCTGTTTATGGCACAAAAGTCATGTAAGAAACTGCAATGGAAACTGTGGTCTGTAAACATTTAGCGCTGAATGTAAACTTTGTGTTCAATGAGCTCTGACAGATGCTGGGTGTATTCTTCTCGGAGTTTGGCACTTCTGTTGTCCTGGGTGGAGAACTAATGTGTGAAAATTATACATGGAAATGAAATCAAATTAAACATCGAGCTCCGTGTGTCTCGTGTCTGTAAACAACAGTGCTGGCAGCTTTAGAGATCTCAGCTCTGTTTGGTGAACAAGCTGAGAGGAAGTCCGTGTAAATTTGGCACAAGCTGTTACTTAAACTTCTCTTACGCCACGCTCACAGTTTGCCCAATAAACCAAATCTCCCTTTCAAAGAATTTAGAGGAAGAGGAGCAGTAAAGGTCAGTATGCTTGAAATTTTGGTTTCGAACAATGGAACGGTGAATTTATGAGTCGTGGGCTGTGAGCGCGACTAATAAAGGTACTATCACTGACGGCATTAAGCAGCATCAAATCTATAAGAAAGAAGTCCTTCCAGCAGCTACCGGAGGACAGACATCAGTTCATTAAGCGAGCGTGTCAAGGCATTCACAAAAGAGTGATCGATGGCGAGGATCTGGTGGATGAATTACAGGAAGAGACGACAGAACAAAGCGAGGATCTATGTGCGTTTGATACCCTCGCGCGAGTGTCTTTGCTCTGAATTTAGCTTGGCCCAGCAGAAGAGGACGAAGGAGGGCTTGGGCCCGGTTCTAGCAGGGCAGCGAGGTTCTGCCCACAGAACAGACATGAAACTGTCCGGATTCATCCGTCAAGACAGAGGAACGCAGGGTGATGACGGGAACTCGACACGGCCACTGCCACGCTTGACACCGCAGGCTGTGCGATCTAAAAACACGCAGGTAGAAAAAACTTACAAAGCCGCTCTTTCATCCAAAGGAATGAAATTTCGGGTCATTAGCAGTTTCTTCATCGACTCCCTGAATGTGTGTGTGCGTGCACCGACGTGACTGAGGATCACTTTGTTGTAGAAACCTTCAACATCGTGAGCTCTGTAAATGTATTCGTATGGCTGGTGTTCAGTATGGCTTTAGGTTATGTTCTTTTTTGTTATTTTTAAATATCTTTACAAATTTGATTTCCTTCCACAAAAAAATGAAAGTACAGTGAAAGGTTTTAAATTGCATGTTTTTAATAGAATAAAAGGAAGAACGCAAAAAAGGTTTAAGAGGTCACTGGGAGTAGATAAAGGGGGCTTTTTAGGTTGTTCGGCGCGGCGTAATCAAGAGCCACGTGTGGAAGAAACAGAAGACGACAAAAGGGCGAGAGGCCTCTCTCGTAGAAGCGACTGGAAGAAGGAGATAGGCAAAGTGTCAACAGTGTTTCACAGCGCAGACTGAAACGACGGCGTACCTCCGAGCCTTTGAGATAGCAGCAGCGGTGGCGGTGGTGTTGCCTCTGTTTATCTGTTTGACGTGGCTCGTGTTGCCTGTCAGTCAAACGCCGTCAGAGTTATCACAGCTTACCACACGCCTCCTCTGCTATGCATAACCATGAGCAGACCGACAGCTGGAGGATTTGTCTATAAAGCACTTTGAACCAATAATGCACTGATCGCCGCCCCAGTGAGAAAAATCACGAAGTTCTAACATTAAAAGCAGCAAACACCGACCAAACGGAATGGATATATAAACTTTTACAGACGTTATCTTGAAATTCAATGTGGTTTTAATGGGACGTTGGATGTTTTAATGTATTTGTGGGTGATGTATCCAAAGCTGGGTGACTAAATAAACTCTTTATATGAAGAGTTGTAGATTTTTTTGCTTCTTCTCTTGACACAGTCGGTTTGGCACCTGGTTTTGGTTGTGATTGGAACAAAAGAGCAGTCAGAAATCGTGATTCCAACCACATAAAAATAAAAAGAGTGGAAAAGGAGCAGGAAGTGTTCAGAGCCTCGGCTCTGAAAACAGCTGAGAAAGTCCTCCAGGAAAACCTCCACTTGGCACAGGGACGGTCCGGATCAGATCCTTTACTCAGTTTCTTCAAGTCTTCCCGTCTCTCACAGGTTCGCGTCCACTTCTTCACCGGCTTTCACACTGCAACATAAGAACAGGAAACACAGGGTGTTGTAAGACGTTTTGCTGAGCTGGCTGTTATTGGTGCAGCGTTTCCACGGAGATATACTCAACTTATGGTGGGGGATGGGCATGCTGTGAAAGGATGCTTTCAGAATTAAACCAAGTTGTTTGTGCTTAATAAATAACTGGCCAAGCTAATCAAGTTGCATTCCACGTTCATAGACTGCAGCTGGCAGTCCTCGCTCTGCTCTGCAGCCTTGCCACATGAACCAGCGCTCCACCCGCTGCAAGTTCTGGTTAGGATGACCTTCACTGCAAAACAAGAACTACTACTGCAGTCTGACCACAGCAGCACAGCAGCAACGTGGCAGCAGGTTAACTTAACACAGCAAGAGAGAGACACTTCATCTATGTATTTATTAGTGACTGAACTAATATTACTATATTATTAACTATATTAGTAATATTAGGGTTTGGTGGCATGTTTAAAATGTGTCTGTTTCCAACCAGAATTTGCTGTTATACTTGTGAGGTGTGTGCACCGAGCAAAGCAGAAGCCACATTACCTACTTTATTTTGGTTTTAATTTGGAGTAAACAACTGTTTTTCTTTTTGGTTGTGCTAGCTTGTCTCCTCTGCTTTGCTCTCTGTTTCACCGTGTGCATAAGCTCCTCCCCCTACACAGAGCGAAAGACCAACACTGGGAACCCCCCCCCCCCAAAAAAAGCCTGCCAACATACTGTATCAAAGTATGGTACGGCAGCTGCACCGAGGCGGACTGAGCGAGTAGTCAAGGCAGCACAGAAGATCATCGGCTGCTCTCTTCCCTCCCTGATGGGCATTTATTCTTCCCGCTGCCTCAGCAGAGCAGCAAACATCATCAAAGACAGCTCCCACCTTGGTTTTAACCTGTTCAGCCTGCTTCCCTCAGGGAAGCGCTACAGGTGCATCAACACAAAGACCCACAGACTCAAGAACAGTTTCTTCCCAAAGGCCATAACCACCCTTAACTCATACACGCACCGATAACACAGTCCCACCCCTCCATTTTCCCATTTCCCCCTATAAACCACCACTGTGCAATACCATGTTCTATGTGCAATAACCCGAATTGTATATACATCACACTATTTATTTACACATTTACTTTTTTACATCAGATTGTATATTTTTACATTTCATATATTTTGTTTCTGTTAATACTGCTCATATGTATATAGTGCTGCAGAACTGTTGGAGATGCTCTGTATCTCACTGAAAAAATGTATAGTGACATGAAGGCATTCTATTCTATTCTATTCTATTCTATATTGTCAAAACAAGGCCACAGCTAATTTAAAATGACCACTCCTGGTCTGAAATGTTTACACGATGGAGGGGTTAATGCTGCACACCTTTTTCTTCTGTTCACAAGGAGATTTTGAGACTGGCTTTGTTACTTCCTGTGTCAAGAAACAAAACCCTAGAATTTAAGTTGAGATTGAATTTAGGCAGGAAATCCGTTATTAGGGCAACTGCGAAACAAGCCAGGAGGCTGGTGGTAATTTCCTATACTACTCTTGCATTGAGTACAGCTTCTTGACACTGAAACTGTGCTCAGCTGAAGGAGCTACAGCACACAAACATACACAAAAAACATCAGCTGACAGAGGAGATGGGAGCAGCTGTGATGCGACTTTGATAAAAAAGAGAGCAGACGACATGACAGATGCCATATGGACTCATTTGACAGAAGGACAGAGGAAAGACAGACCACAGATGTGTGTCTGTGTGTTTGTGTGTGTGTGTTCTGTTTGCAAAATGAGGCCTCCAGTGTTGGGAGTGGGAGGCATGCATAAGAGCGCTCTCAGGAAAAAAAAAAATCTAACGCACCCTCATTTTCTTGCTCTTAATTAATGCTTGTAGTTTACACTTAAATCTGCTCTGACTGACATTTATTTCCTGTGACATCACATAAAGTCTACAGTCATCTTGTTTAAAAAAAAAAACATGCAAGTTTCATAAAAAACATGGCATCATAATGCAGTGACAAACTAATGTAAAGCAACAAACGAACAGATATTATTTAGGTTATTCAATGCATCAGCTATTCTTCATATGCACATGCAACAAATCTCTGATCTGGGAATCAGGGATCATTATATTATCCTACTTCATATAACTGTCAGAGCAGGAGCAGAGAGCAGAAATGAAGATGGAGAATTAAATGTCTCTACGGGGCTGTGGATGAGGAGCTTAATGGCCAAATTGTCCCTGAGAAGTATTTTCTTAGGTTTTATTTTAAGTTATCAAAGTGTTTAAAGTATGTAAATCAACTAAAGCCTAAATGTGTTTTACTTTCAAAAAAGAAGAAAGAAACAGTATTAAGGGTTTTTCTTCACTGGGTCAGTGTCTGGCTGCACTGGATGCAACTCAGGGGTTAGAAGAAGGATGAAGTCACTTAATGATGCAACAACATTTTCTATTACAGGAAGGGAGCAAAATATTGAAAAAAAAAACTGATAGAACAAACAAAACAAGAGTTAAAATAGAAAATTTCATCCAGTTTTATTTTCTCCTTGAAAGCAAAGGCAGCTTTTATTCTAATCAGTTCATTCATCTATAACCCGGTGTGCTGCTATCTACAGTTATTCCACTAGGAAAGGATCTAAATATATTTTGGATCTCAGTGTTTACGTGAATGGACAGCAAATATTAGTTTTCATAATCCACAGAAAAAATAATGACAGATCAGGTATTGTTTTCTTAATTTATACACGTGCGTGTATCCATCTGTAATAAAGAAAAATCACTCTGGGGTCACACCAGGAACAATTCCAGCATATTAATAACTATTTGCTGTGGCGAACTCTTGTTTATAATGCAGCTTAGAATAAAAAGCTTAACTTCTGTAATTAGAAGCCCCAAATTACTCTGGCACCTCCAAAATCAAAATCCTGGCACTTCGCCTGACATATGCTACTACATGCCTCACAATGAAAACATACACTGCTGTGCAGCACGGTTAAATGAGAGAGGAAAATATCTAGCTGACTAGTCCAAAAGTGTGAACACTTAAAATTGGGTTAAAAAAAAATCGGTGTATAATAGAAAAGAGGTCTTGCTAACTACTAAAACATCTTTATTTCAATAGTTAGCTGCTGACTAACCAGGACGCCAACTTTTAATTTGTAGAGTCAAGTAGTAGAATCGATTCCCTCCCTTCTGGAGAAGCTTCATTAATGATTTGTCTTTTACAGTTAGATAACCGACTCTGAGACTATATTTGTAATACTTTGTGATCTTCCCTGTAATAAGTCTCCATTGAGGAACAAGACAGATGTTCTGACTGCCAGTTAAAAATCCAAATGAACAGTTTTTGAGGAAGACCGACTCCACATTAATTTGCAGGATGAACAATCCAATAGAGAAACAGGCAAAAGTGCAGTAAACACTTCAGAAGGTTGCACACGAGGAAACATGAAAGCTGGCTGCAAAGCTTGAGTAACAAAAAAGAGCAAAGAAAGGAGAACATCTGCAGGTATGAATACTGAGGACACTAATCCAACCCACTGAAGTGTAAGAAAAAACGAGACTTCAGAATAAAACAGGAAGCAGAACTGAATAATCAGTTCTCCAAACATTGAAGAAGAGAGAAATGTTCTTCCACACTTCTATTACCTCCTTTAGCAGAGGATACACTGGAGCATCGTTCATGAGATGGAAAGGAGATAATTAAATTCCATAATAGCAGCACACCCTCTGACCAGAAAGAACAAATAAAAAAGTGGGACAAATCATGTACATGCTACTTATAGATGCATTTGCACTTCATGCCATAACCTGCAGATATGTTTTAGACTTCACTAACAGGCTGTTAAACCCTCAGCTGAACTCGGCTGAAATCAAACCTGCCTTTTATTGAGATGTCACGTTGTGTGAAGAGGATAGATTTAAGTTCCACATGTGAGTTTAACAAAGTGTGTTTAAGGTTTAAGGTGTATAATTCAGTTTCCATTAGTAATAGCCATTCATGGATTACAGCTGTTAGGACTGTCATGATTTAATTTTTACTTTGAGTGAGCTTGGAGAAACGATGGATGAAGGGAATTTTAGTTCTGTCATTGAAATCCTAAACAAGGAAGAGAAAAAGAATTACACTGGATCACATCTCTGGAAGGAAAAAATTAGAAAATACAATTTATATTACTGTCCTCCTTCACACCCTTCCATCACCTCATGACATTTGATCAAGTTTTGATGCTCAATCATCCAGGTAAGAAAATCCCAGAAAGTTGATTCTGACTTGGATGAGACACAAAATGTTTCTTCTACTGAAAACACAACGTCTGAGATAAAGTGGTTAGAAAAAAGGAGTCAAGCCAGGATTGTACCACTGCAAGCCTGAGTGACATAAACGTCATGATCAGACTGCTCGGGTGTCGTGGACCTGACATGTAGTTACAATTGTGGAGCACGTGGGTTCCAGAGTAGGGTATGCCACAGGGTTCAGACGGGTTTGCGGGAAATAACTAAACACAAAAGTCCTGACCTAACTCATTTTTAGGTTACTCTCTTAATTCAAACTCTGTGAAAATACCTCCATTGTTTCATTTCTACATCTGACTGTTGCTTCTTTCTGGAGCAAAGAAAAATGAGATCAGCAGCAGGACAAGAATCAGTCCCCAGAGAAACAACAATACCTACAGCCAACAAAAGCTCCAAAGGCAAAACAAGCAACAGTGAAAAAAGAAGAAGAGGAAAAACGGAATTAATTATTAAATATAAAAGGTTGAAGAGAAGAGTATAAGAGAACAGGATGTTCCAGGGTTAGGGTTAGAGCTGACAGGAACTATTTCTTGAGTCACAGTAACCTCAATAACGCGGTCCTCTCTGCTGGAAAGTTCTGGGCGCTCTGCTGCCCTGACAGCCTGGCTTCACATCAGCGTGCCTCGACCCTCCGGGGGCTTTTCCGACTCGCTTCCTCAGATGTTGTAATTAAGAAGCCTCCGCTGACAAATAGTTTGACTTCCACTGGCTTTCTAGGCAGTAAGAGTATTAATTCAATAATAAAAAAATCAAAATCTATGAAAATGTGCGCACAAATAAAGATATCCAGACTTCATGGATTAACATGGAGGGGTTAACATTGCGCTCTTCTCCGGGAAGTCAAAGTGAGGGGATTTTAAATTCATTGCGAGCGTGTTTATCAAAGGATATGCTGCTTGTTATTGTGCATTAATCTGTGATTAAGGGTCAAATTTGCAGTGAAAGAGCGGTCAGGAATATAATGCAACATAAGGAAATGGCTCCAAAATGTCCTGTGTGCCCTGTTTAAACCTCCTAATGAAACATTTCCTACAATACACGGCAGATAAACGATTCCAAACAGGAAATCAGAGCGCCATTAAAGCAGCCAAACACACACGCTATTAAAAAATTAGGACCTTTGTTCCATCTTCCAGCCACGCGGCGACCTCTCTGCCCACCGTGTCTTCCTATCTTCCTGCATGTGCCCGAGCTGCTCTTGTTCTACCTGCCTCTGTGTGCGAATCTGTCCATCTGCATAGACCCCTGCTGGTCTCCCTGCTTTTCCTGTCCTCCTGCTGATCTCGGCCATTCGTCTTGCTGTGTGTGGTGCACACATGTATGGATTTGTCCTGCTGCCTGTATACCTGCAGCGCTGCCTCCCTGCCAAGAGTGCGCGCCAGAATACTAACATAGTGGATGGTGTAGTACAGCTGTGTCCCATTTACATCCTGCACACTAAAATATGCAGTATGTATAATTTATATAACCGTTTCTATGTGGATGCAGTGCACTGTTTAGCAGCAGTGTGTGATATGACAGGAAGCAGGGAGGAACATCACCTGCAGCTTAAGCTTTAAATTCCTATCAGGATGCCGGTTTGGTAAATTATCCCCCAAATTTTTATATTTTAAGATCTGAAATAAACTGAAGCTGCGATATAAACGTTATTAGATAGAATGTGATTCTCTAACGAGGGACTCCATCCCTATTGTATTGTGCTAGCAGGGAATGATTTCTGATTCTCAAAGGCAATGTTTTTAATTAATCTTGCTGTTTTAAGCGCCCTTCAGTAGCTCCTTTATTTCCTTCATGCAGTGAATTATGGGAAACTATTGTACATCGATATTAGACTCATAAATACAAGAGAAAAGTACCGTCAAGTGTAACTGGTTTGGCATTAATATGAAGTAGTGAATTTTACCTTTGACTTAGAATTTAGTTTTAGTAAAGTACTATAATAATCTATCAGAATCTTTAATATTCTACTCTAATCTTTTCCAATAGATTAGATGAAACGTTATTAATCCCTCAGGTGGGTTCCTCCGGGAAATTCAGTAATTTCAATGAACATTATCTACAGTAATTTATGCCAACTGCTGTAATCCTGAGGAAAATGTACTTCAAAATGCAGTTATTTTAAGCACCCTGTGTTACAAAACCTAAATGTATGAGTAATGCCTCCCTGAGTGATGCAAACATTCAGAGGCGTGGTGCCAGTCTGTCGACTCTCGGCCATATTGTGCTTCATTTACCATGAACCAGATAACCTATAGTTCAGTAGGCACATATGGAGCACTTAATCCCCGGTCACAGGGAGATATGAGGTCTCCAGCACTCACAGGAGAACAAAGTCATTCTCAAACAGCCAAAATTTATTTTAAAAAATGAATCCAGGCATTTGTATTTTCCTTTTGAATCTTTACAGGATGCATTCAGACCATCTTTCAGAGTCCCTATGACGCAACTGTACATGGACAATTGTTGAAAGTGATCATATCAGAGCTGCAGTAAGATATCAGTTGGATGTTTTCTGGACAAAAATCAGGAAATGAGATGACATTTAACCTGCTGATGTTAAACTTTGGTGCCACATCGATTTCGTGCTGGCTAAATGTGCAGAATAGAGCAAAGACATGCAAGCACCACACTTTATATTGATGGTTCATCTGCTCAGCTACAAAAAAACAACCCAAACAAAACAAACCTGACAGTATTTGCTACTGGCTGTCATTTTAAACACTGATATTAGCCACTTGGCCCAAACTCTGTCATGAGCATCACTTTGCCAAAGGATACTGTGAGCTGTTTTAGATACCTGCAGCTTTCTGTGTGTTCTGACTGCAGAAACCAGCCCTGTAGGAGAACATTTACCTCCTGAGCAGCCCTGAACAAAAAAGGGAGCAGGGAGCTGAGTTAAACCAATCTCAAGTTTGAAGCAAGTAATAAGAGAACAAATTAATAGGACAGAAGAATAGATGTAGATAGATAGCATCCCTACAGCCTGAAACCATCAGCTATAAACATAATCAGAGGTTATGATATGTAACCAATGTTCCCTCAGTTGTTGTTCTAACTTAGAACAGACGTCTTAATCAAAGCTGTTGTAAAATATCACTTCATCCAAAGTCAAACAATCCAAGAGCCATCTTGAAACAACTGAATTCCCTCATTTTGGTACTTATGTTATAGGATGAGCTAAACGAGCATGTCAGTGGGGACCGGGGCATCCATCTGGTGGCTCACACACTGCACACAGGCTCCAAGAACCAATTACAAGGGCTGTTCCTTCAAACATTTCTGCCCTGATTTCCTGCAGTGGCAAAAAATTAGCAAAAACCCAGGCAAGAAAATAGACTCATGAACAGAAGCCATACAAACTCTACAAAAACGAGCCACGGTTTGCAAGCAGGACCCGCCTGCTGTGAGGCAACACTGATAACCGCTGAGCCACCACGCTGAGATCGATCAGATAAAAAAATCAGATCCAAGAACACGGAAAACATGGAAAACTTGCATCCAGAAACAGAAATCAATAGATTGAAAGTTGTGGGAATTTCATGAACTACTGTGAGACAGCGATAGTTATAAGCATATCATTTTGTGTTATGTATCAACACACACAAATACTTAAGCACTGATGGCTGCCTCCAGCTTACAGTATGTGTGTATATGTCCCTGTATGTCTGTCCCGCTGCTTCATGCCTGCCTGACTTCCTCCTTTACAGAAACACACAAGCTTTAAAGACACAGACGCTCCCTGACAGGCAACGAGTTAGTGCAGCAGACCCCCGCTCCACCTCCCCATAACACACACATGTGCACACACTCCATCTCTCCTCTTCATCCCTCCATCCATTCACTCCCTCCCTCTCCGGCAGTGCGTGGGCTGAAGCATCTCTCTCAGAATAGCACTGCAGCATTGAAAAGAGAGAAAGCAAGAAAAAGAAAAAAACAAGAGGACAAGAAGAAGAAGAAGAAAAATAACGACTTTTGTTCCTGTTATTATCTGGATCGTCTTTTTTGTGTGTTTTCTGCAACGGTTTCAGTCAGTTCCGCTGACTTGCGTCCGTATCAACCATGTCGGTCGGCTGTCATCTCTCAGGAGTTTTTTTTATAAATATATATACATGATTCCTTTTTCTCATTCACTGTCTTCCTCCTCCACCTCCTTCCTCTTCTCCCATCCATCTTCACTAGTTTCAAATCATTCTCGTTCCCTTTTTTACACCATCTCCCTTTAACTCCTCTGCCTCCCCCCCCCATTCTTCTCCCTTTCCTCCCACCATTCACTACACTTCCGTCTCTCTGAAGCCTGATGGGAAAAGTTCCAGTGCATGAGGGCATGCAGCAGAAACAGGAGCAATATGGCTCAGTATCGCAATGTGGGCCGGGGCGAAGCTGGCAGAGCCGTCGCTGCAGTGAACTCGGGCCATAAAGGTCAGTGCACTGCCCTTGTGATGCAGCAGTGGAATAAAACTGGTTTAAAAATAAAATCCATTAATGTAGCCTAGTTTTCAGATGATAACACGGAGTCGGGAGTATTATGAGAGACTCGTGCTTCCATTAACTCTCATCGCAATGAAACAACATAATGTTATAATGATTTATTTCAGAGCTGAGTAATCTGGTGTTTGGTGGGCTGATCCACTACAACACAGTTTAACAAAGCATATTTAGACCTGCAAAATACAAACAGAGCACACTCGGGTCGATAACTGTGAGATTTAGTTTCATTTTACAGGCAGCACATAGCTTTAATGAAACTTTATTTAACTTCTCGCATTTGACTCCAGGAATCAGCTTCAAACACTCCACACACAGCTCTACCTGCTGTTTATGAGGGGCATCCTATCAGAAGACAGCTGGCTTAAAGGGGAGGAGCTAAAACTTAGAGTTTTAGAGAATGAACTGAAGGAAGGAACCATTTTGAACTGTAAAAGAACACGCTATTAGCACTATTAGCACACGCTATTACAATCAGGAAATGTATTGCTTATTACAAACTACAGCTCACAGCTTCATTTCCAAGAAGAAAACATGCCTGTACGGATGATGTGAAAATTGCCTTTGTCACTTTTGTTTTTTGCCTGAAACTTCAGCCTTTGTAGTGCGACTGTTAGCCCAGCTGCACTGTTATCCAATTCTTTTTCAAAACTACCGTGACTAAAGCGCTGCATTTAGAGAGTCCTTGAGTTCGGAAACACCCGACCAAAGGCTGTGATGATCATGACTCAGTTTCCAAATGCATCTTCGTTGTGGGCGTGTTATACATTCAAGTATCCTAAAACTTCTCTATGACCGGATCAACTCCCCCTCAGACAAGAGCAGCCAAACATTTAAACGTCACTTTACAAACTAGCAATGGAAAAGTCTCATCGGGCGTATCAGAACTTTACTTTTCATTATTCTATATTTTTTAAGAGGAAAAATGCAATCTATATTGATTGCATTTCTCATACGTGCTGTATACAAATTAACGTTCTTGAGCAACAAACTTCAACAGAACTGCATTGAATTAAAAGCTAATCACTAAATCCACCCCTGCTCTGAACAGGAACTTGTGACTGACAGTTCCTACAGCTAAACAATCAGCTGCCTAATAGATACTTACAATCATTAAGCCATTTATATATAATTAAGTCGCCTCTGTGTGTGGGCTTATGCTGCTATAATGACTAGCACACCTGGCGCAGAGAGATGAACTACTGTGTTTCTCTCTGTCTTATGGACATTTGCGTTTCCATATTTACATGCAAAACACTGTCAGCGCTGACTCTAGGGACGTGTTTCCACACTTTTAAATATTTTATTCTCCTCACCGTTGTTACAAAGAGAAGTGTTTCTCTCTTTCTGTGCCGCAGCATGTAAGAGGAGTAAAAAACATAAACAACAGGAAATGCATTGAGTCCATTTAGGTAAGGGGACACGGACTTATTGTGATAACTATATGTGGAACAATCAATCAAGCCTACATGTGTGTCAGTCACTCCACAAAGATACATTTTAGCATTAGGAAAACCTGATCTATGAATCATAAAGTCTAAATGATTTCCTTTGTCTCACTTGAAGTGATATTTGGTGAAATTCATTCATTTCTAAAGTTCTGCACAGGAACACAAATCCTGTTCATTCACTGTGGTCCATCTGGCCTACTTTCACAGAGTCGCTGTATATCTTCGTGCCCCAGTTCCTCGGGACACACACCATGAAAATGCCACATCCTAACATAAAGGGACTAGCTCACAGTGTTTGGGAGTTTCTGAGGCACTCCATCTAGGATAAACGATTTTCATCAGGGCCTGAGACGCTGATAAAGACTTGATACGTGTTGGTCTATCTTGCTTGCTGAATTGCTTGAGGTATGCATTTATTTTTTACATGTTTTAAATTCGTAGCTGGTGTTAGAGCACCTGTTGGATAAGCCTTTAGAGCCATATAGCATTTCCCTTTTCTCTTTTTTTGCACAGTATTTGGATTAATTCCAACAGAACCTTGAAAAATGCATTGCATGCTTATCAAGCGAAGGTCCTGCAAGAGACAAAATCAATGCAGCAGAGATAAAATCCTGCCTTTTTGAGTAGTTAATGCTGAATAAAGCAAATGAGATGTAGATGGAAATAATATTCCTGTTGTTTTCTTGATTAACCGATTCATTGTTTAGTCTTTGACGAAGAACATTTTAGGAATTTTTACTTTTATTTATTCTATTTTGCTTTACTGAATTTATTGAGCTATTTTACTTTAATGACACACTTAATTTTACTACATTCAGATTTTTGATTGGAATTTATCCTATTTCAAAAATCATTTATTTTTATTATTGTTCTGATTTTTACATTCCAATGTGTTTCATTTAGATTTGTGTATGCCTAGTATTGTTTGATCTGTATATTTGTTAGGTGGTTGCTAGATGTAAGGTATTTGTAATAAGTTATTTCTTCCAGGACCTTGATGTCAGCTTTTTAGTTCGTACATGTTCTTATTAGTTTCCTAGAATATTTGCTTCACCTTCCTTTTAGCTTCTAGCTTTCAGGGATCAACCTCCTCAAGCACGACTTGACTTGTCTTTCAGATCCTTTCTGGACTCCTCCTGTCCTTAAGAGTTACTTTTTCCAGTAGGAACTCTTAACTCCCAATGAGTACACACCCGCATAGAGTACCAAGACTATTTGTACCATCATACACACAGTCACCATTTGGTTTGGTGTGAGGGGCATGGCTGCCCTGGTAGTCAATCTACCACGGGCTTGCATAACACCATTTCTGTACAAGGCTGAAATGATCTATTCAGCCCTCTTTGTCTTTGCTTTGGCCCGAGGTCTCCTCAAGCATCCAGGCTAGCAACACTGTAGTACAAGTTGTTATTACTGTGTTCCTCTTCCCTTTGGATTTTTGGCAGTTTCTCCATTTTTAAGAACTATTCTATTCTATCAACCTCCACAGCCTATCCAGGCCTGGTATGTATCCTGATTCCCTCAGATTTTGGTATAGCTTTATTATGGTACCGGTGTTGTAGACACCTAGGTACTTGGCCAAAGACACGCTCATGGTCTGGTTTATTGTTGCCACTAGCAGTGACAGGCTTCACTCACATACAATATCATGCACAATTCAAGTTTTAAAGTTTTTATTTTGTAAAACTGAAATTGGCTACGATGGTTTTACAAGATGTTATAGATGCTTGAAGGCTGCAAATGGGTCATTTTAGCCCAATGGTAGGTGGTTGCTAGGCAACATGATAAAATCATGATATCTGATAGCGATAAGAACTTTCAGAGGCATAAGACGTACCTGTTGTTGCTCATCTATAAGTACCTTTTGATTTTAAAGCCACCTTATAGGAAAAAATAGAAGAATGTTGCTTGATAATATAAATTTTAAGGATATATAATTAATTATAATATTTAAATATAATTATAAGGGATATTAAACTGTTGTTACTATTATTATTATTATTATTATTATTATTATTATTATTAATAATAATAATAATAATAAAAGTATAACAGTTATTATTATGGGATGCTGTATGCAAAAGTTCTTTTTTACATGATGCACTCAGTTTATTGCACCATATGCTCTCCTCATAACTGTGAAGCAGACAGTGACAGCCACTGTGAATGAGGAGAATAGTGAGACATCTCACAGATATCTCTCAGATTTATCCGCTTGTTACTCCCAAAGCTGCAGACCTGCGAAACCGCTCTGAATATTTTCCTCAAAAGATTATCGAGCATAATTAGTCAGTTGGATCTCGACGATCTCCGTTCCCGCGCCATGGGAACAGAGGTGCAGTTTTTGCTGCGACGGTTTCAGAAGGCGTAAATTAAACATAATGTTTTGCTGTCACGTACATGCAGCAGTGGGATGTTTGCCACACACGCCCATCTGCTGAAGGTGATGGATAGGACTTGGTGAAAAAAAGAAATGAATAATTTTTTTTTAAAAATGGCCGCACGGAGCTGCACCTCCCTCACAGCCAACTGAAAGGTGTCGGCGCAGCGACTGGCTTTTTCAGTTCTCATTTAGCCCGTCGTACACAACTCGAGGCCTGAGTGCGATGACTAACCTCTTGGTAAATAATTTCAGTTTGAGCAGCTCAAACAGTGACACTGGCAAGCAGCTCTGACAAAACAAGTCAACAGACACTCTGCAACAACAATCACTTCTGCCAAGAGTCTCAGACCCGATGTTGTGGGAAGATACCAGAGAAAGTCAATACATGGATACAATTTGAGAGTTTCTCTGTGTGTGGAAGGCACTGTGGTTAACCCCCAAGCAACCGAGCGAAATTAGCTATTGGAGCCAATTATGCCCATATTGTATCAAAAAGAGATAAAGCAGAGGTAAGATGAGATGGGGATTCAAGACCTTATATTCTGGATTAACTGAAGGGTTTTCAAGGAGTTTTTAGGAGTTTGTTTTTTACATGATGAATTACAACAGTCCACTGTAGGAGTAATAAATGCATCGACTAATTCTTCAGTATCATCAAATCTTTTAACGGCTCCTTTTGCTTGTATTATACACACACTGATTCCTTTACCTATCATTTACTAATTTTGGTTTTCAATAATTTTTTTGACAACCACAAATTATACAAACAAGACAATCGTCATGTGTTACTTTTTACAAACAAGGTATGTTTGAATTACAGTATGTTCACATCATGTTAACACCAAAATATAGATGCCCTGGTCACTCTGTAATACTTTTATCAACAGCAAATTTAAATGAATATACAGTGCTGTTTAAATAAGTTAAAAAACATTTTTATGGATATTTGATGTTTTAAATATTGTGCATAAACACAAAAGCTTTTTCTGCAGAGTACTTTCAGCTTGTAATCCATAGATCACTGCAAAACTTAATCTAGTGATCTGAAGTGCAATTACAATAACATCAAAGCGTATAAACAAATATATTTTAAATAACTCTTCATTATCATTATGCATAGCTCCTGTAAAAAACAAAGAGAGGCGGTTAAAGCTTAATAAGTTAAGAAAATAATTTCACCTTATAGTATTGGATCCATTAGGGCTGTGCAATATGACCAAAATCTCATATCCCGATATAAAACATCTATCGTCCGATAACGACATAAATCACAAAAAATTTAATATTTTCTGTAAATTCTGTGAATCTCGGGTAGATGAAGTGTTTCCAGCTGGGCGTCGTGTACCTGGAGTCGAGTGTTTTAACAGATGCATGAAACGATACATTTTTAGACATAAGTTGTAACAGCCGCCGTTTTCTTTGTGAGTATTTATTACACGGCCTGCTGCGGGGAAAAGCCTGTTCTAACGTTTATTTTTTAGCACCTGACGACTCTTTTTTTGCTTCGCATCCGTCAATAATACTTTTTGCACATGATTCCGTTTATTTTGAAAAATCTCAACAGGATCTTGAGCTTTATTGTGAAAGGTTTATGTGGAAAATAAACAAGTGAAGATGCGATGGTTTTACTGTCGTTGTTGCTAACGACAACCCATAAAAAACAGGCGCTTGTCCGTCCGTAGTGTGGTTATATTAAATATAAGAGAAAGAGAGAACTTTAAGAAATTAATATAGCCACTACAGTGACCATCAAAACGGTGATAAAATATTGCCGTAAACAGTTTATTTTGCGACACCACAAAACAATCGATAGCGTAAAATGATTTTATACGTTTTTATATCGTCATCCGATATATATCGTTATATCGAACAGCCCTAGTATCCATGTTTTTTTCAGTTTCCTGTCACTGTCTGCAAAATGAGACATTTTTCCAGGAAATGCATTTACACGTCGATTACAGAGGACATCAGAAACCTCATTAAATCTAGCAAGGAAGTCTCTTTGTTGACAACAACTGCTTAATTTAGAACAAAGTCATATTCTCCCACACAAAAACACAAACTGTATTAGACGGTAAATATCATGGAGACCTTCTCAGTTCTTTTGATGTAGGGGAATATTAAATGAACCACACATGGTCAAATAGAAATGGATAATATGACCTAAAATCTCCACTTTATAATAATGAATTCACACTTTTTCATAACTCCATCCTGACCGTGTGTCTGATATGTCTACACTAGCCAATTATACTGTGGCAGCCTCAAAATGTTGGGAAAGGATTGTGGGCATAACCTTGGATGTCTTCTAACTTTCACTCTGAGTGCTCATTTTACTCATTAGTATAGCTGATATCGCAGCACAGACATTATCTTTAATGCGTAAGGTGATTTTGTCAGACTCCGCTCTGCCCACTGAAGCTTTGCATATTCCCGTCGATTACCGTCAAACCACCAGAGTGCACCAGCTCTGCTTTTCAAGCATACCCTCTCCAACAACAACAGCTGGGTGGTATAGTTTTATTTCCCAGCCTGTAATGGGCTCGGGAAATCTGTTAAAGTCGCTCACACCTTTGGCCATTATCAGCGACCCAGCTTTTAACTGACTACGGGTTTTTATTTGAGGAAATGTGGTATTTCATTTAGTGGAAGATTGATAATGTCAGTGATTCACTGAATCTGATTTACAGTCCAGCCACTAGCATCTCACCACGATCTATTATGTTGGAGGCGGTTACTCTAATTCACAGAAACCTTGAGCCACTCATGCAAGGACAATATGCCAGATGAAAATAAGGTGCACACACTCTGAAGCTCTGCAGCTTTCATCCATTAGTCATCTCATCTAAAAATATTAGAAAAAAAAAACAGAAAGTCACTTAAATCCATCAAAGTGTGAATAACAGGCTTTGTTCTACTTTGCCATTGCATAAGGGATGCGAATGACTCCAAATAACCTCCACAGACACTGAGTCTGCTCCACTGTCGGTCCCAGCTGATACGGGATCAGCCAGCACTGAGCCCAACCAGGACAGACACATGTCAGCGTTCACACTGTTAATTAAGACGTCTGCTTTGCACCATTTTTTCAGATAAAACTAATGAAGAGTATTATATGAAATATGCAATAGCCAAGAATGATACAGTTAAAAATCACTCAACTTAAAACTAAAAATATGTGTTTAAACTAGCGCTGTCAGCGTTAATCTCGTTAAAATGACGTTAACGCCATAACCGCATTAAAGCAGCAAGTCTCCGTTA
Source organism: Simochromis diagramma (assembly GCF_900408965.1). Taxonomy (NCBI): domain Eukaryota; kingdom Metazoa; phylum Chordata; class Actinopteri; order Cichliformes; family Cichlidae; genus Simochromis; species Simochromis diagramma. The sequence continues at coordinate 482,554 of NW_024386786.1, read as the reverse complement.
GCGACTTAGCATGGATCGCCCAGTGCGAGGGGCTGCTAACGCGCTAACCGCGCTAAAGCGTTGACGCCATGCAGCCCCACAGCACTAGTTTAAACTAATTTTAGCTAACTGAAATAAAAATAATCTAGGCTAACTAAAATGTTATTGTGTAACATTCAAGTTTTAGTCTTTTGTCTTATAAATAAAACAATAAAACCTAAACTAAATGAGCATACCTCCTCTTAAAATGAACTGAAACTAAACTAAAGGGAAAATACAAATAAATCTAATAAGAAAAGTCAAAATTGTAAAATCTATAATAAATCTTTGGGTTTAAATAGCACATGAGTGTGCTCAACTTGAGATCATCCTTTTAAAAATACACCTACAGGTGTTGGATCCGGTCGAGTCACTGCAGACTGCAGAACTTGTTCCTTCCTGAAGGTTGCTGCAAGCTCAGAATACCATCAGTCATTTGTGCCCACGTCTCCGGTGATGACGTGAACACCTGAGACTGCACACAAGCTGCCGGTGAAATTCCCCAACATCCGGGGTTGGGCTCAAGGTCAACCATCCCCCTCTGAGGAGAGGGCCACTGAAGGCATGACCACCATCAACCAGATTAATCACCGCTGACTCATGAAACAACCGTGATTAATGGCGAAGCTGCAGACGATCCACCTCCTCCACCACACTTGGAATGTGCTGCCGGACCCAACGTGCACTAGCACGCTGAAGTCAACAGCCATGCGACAAAGGACAGTAACTTAGAGCCTTTTATGACATTAAACTCTGCAACTCTGCCCAAAATAAACCACATTTTACGAACACCCTCCCTCTGATAGTCTCAAACTCTTATATCATCCCTCTGTGATGTGTAACTATTTTGTCATCAGGCTGCTATCCCCACGTTCTCCCCAGCTTCCACTTCAATCTGTGATTCCCTGCTTTTCCCAGAATGCCCTTCAACAGCTCGCAGAGAGTGGGCGGGAGCATGTTGGTTTCACTCAGAGGCAGGTAGGCGTGTATAGGTACACATGCAGCTTGAAAGCTGTGGGGTTATTCACATCTATATCTGCAGCCCCTTCCTCAGACGTGTCCTGTAGCTACACTGCATTCAGCTCCACCGAGGCCACTGTGGGTGTACACAGTGAGCTCTCGTGGGGTTTTTACCCCCTGTTAATAAAACATGTTGGTGTAAAAGAGCTGATTGCAAGGAAGCAGAAACAGAAACGAGTCTATATAAGCGTCACTTATCCTGGTTTAATAATTCAACTTCTGTTCAATAGTTTTCTGAAAAATATATTCAAACACCTCAGAAACACTAACTCAGATGTTAAGACAGGTTGCTAGAAACATCTGAATTTAAAGATAAGGGTTTTCCTGTTAATGAGAAATTTTGGCACCCTCAAAAGAACAATCACCTGGACTATAATAAAAAATATTATTATTCCAAGAAGAATAATCCTTTCAGTGTGGTCTTCCCAGGATCTCCTTCCAGCTGAACAGAAACACCTCAGGAGCTGTCCAGGAGGCATCTTAATCAGATGCTGAACCACCTCAGCTGGCTTCTTTTGATGCAGAGGAGTAGCGACTGTACTCTGAGCCCCTCGTGCTATCTCTAACACAGAGCCCAGACATCGTTCAGAGAAAGCTGATTTCTGCTGCTCGTATCCATGAATTCATTCTTTCAGTCACTACCCACAGTGTGTGGTCGAAGGTGAGGTTAGCACGAACCAGTAAATCAACCAGTACACTCAGCTCTCCGTTTACTATGGCAGACCTGTACCCATTAATCTGTTGATCTACCGCTTCTCTTTTCCCCAGCGAGACACTGAGGCATGTTCTCCTACTTTCATCCCTCTGTACCACTTACTGGACAAGCAGCGGGACAGTTTATCCAACAGACTGATTCCATGCAGCTGCCAAATGGACAGATACAGGAAATCTTTTACACCACACGCTATCACCTCAATATGACAATAAGTCTAAGAAAAAATGAAGCAGGTATTTCACCCCTCATTGCTGAAAGTGTCTAAATTTCATTATATCGCTGCTACGATCTCATGAATATCGCCTTGTTAGCGTTAGTGATTGGTTGTAGCTACGATAACTGCTCCAGTAAAACTACATTTTTATTTCTTTATTCATTTTTAAAAGTGTCTTATTAAGTGGATTTCAGTGACACTGGGTGAAAACTTATATACCAACCCTCAGCTGCACTTTTCCAGTTTATATTCGGTACTATAATATTTAAGGTGCCACCCAAGATAAGTGGAGCCTCTGTTGCAGAGACAATGACTGACTTTAAATCCCATGAACAAATGCTAGTTTGTGCCTCATTGGCAGACTATGGATGCATATGATTGGTTGTTTTGTATTTTTTCTACTGTATAGACGTTAACATTGAGCAAAAAAAAAATCCCATTTTTGATTATGGGGATTTTGATTATGAGCCACAACGTGGCAACAATCCAAAGTAGACTTACTATGAGCAACATTATTTGCTTCTGCAGAAACAACCTTCAGACTCAACCTTGTTTTAGCAAAAACACATTTTATTAGCAATCCAGTGCAAGAAAAAAAAAAAACTACTCTGCCTGCAATCCTAAACTGAAACAGCGACGTCTCCGGTTGGTGGAGGTTGCAGTTACCATGGAAATGTATAAACCTGCAAATGTCAGGTTGCTTAGTGAAAGAACTTCAGAAACTGTGAGCAGTAACTGTACCATAACTAAGGCAATGCTTTATTACACATTCATACAATACAAGCTAAATATATATAGAAGTATTCACTTTGATCAGGTTGGAAATTGGCTGCTGTGGAATCTGGGATTTGCATTATGGGATGAGTAGTTCCTTCACTGTTTTAAGCCATTATGTACTCAGTCTTGTGCCTCTGCCCTGTTTTTCCTTTATTTTTTCATCCAAATTATTATTTTCTTTTTACTGTAATCTTGTAGCTGTTTGGCTTGGTTGAAGATTTGAAACTCATTCATTCGCACATTACACCTCAGAGATCACAGCGGAAAAAACACAACATTTTTACATGTAGAATTTGTATAACTAAAGCATATTCCTTCTTCAAGATCCACATACTTTTAACTTCTCATACATGTTCACTCCTGTGTAATAAACCTAGCATCATCATCGCTTGATGGACAGCTGTGCATTTTAATGAAAACCTGAAGCAATTACCGACTTCACAGCAAGTTTCACACTTTGTTAATCCATTAAGTTAGCCACATTGGACACGTTTTCTAGGCCAGTTCAGGCCCTCAGGCCACACCTTTGACTTGGATGGTAAGTCAGAGGGGATGGTAGCATTATAGCATGGTGGCCTCATAACAAGATGGTCCTAAATGATAATTAATGATTCCAAAAATAGTGGCATTTGATATGCAGATGTGACATTGTTTACAATTATACTGTAATGACAGAACAAAGAGGTTAGAAATGCAGGGTGCATTGCCAAAAGCCTTTTTCTTTCTGTTTTATATATGTAAAGTGTTTTCAGGCTGGATTTAATTTGAAGTTTCAATTAGTCACTCTGCTGCTGGTGAAGTATCACACCACTATTTTTATGTGGCCCAACAGGCCAAATCTAAGTGCGTAAATAATGGAGGTAGGGGAAGCTCTTCTCTAATGTACCCTCGGTTTCAGTAACCCGGTGAGGCAGGTGTAGGTGTGCAGCTCTAAAAAATCCTGGTTAAAACACATCCTCAACCACACACATGGCCCTGCAACCATATATATGCAAGGTGATATCATCCACAAACATGCACCTACACAGACACCTACACGCATGCATACCCATCGCAAATTCACACAGGCACACACTAAGTTAGGTGAATGCTACTCAACACCTGTGCAGCGCAGAGAAGGGCAGTTAGTTTGCAGGATTTCTGCAATATTTTATCCAGTCATGCGTGTGCGTGTGTGTTCGAGCCCTCTTTCCCCCCTTATAATGTGGTCGCAGATGCAGACAAAAAGCACACAATCATCTCTCTTTTTATGCAGCTAGTGTCTCCATGTATGGCTGATGCTGCAGCTGCATTCAGGGCATCACAGTAAGACATAAAATGGGAGGGTTTTGTTGCATTATGCTGAGGCGTTCCTGCATTGTATGCATGTATGGCTGCAGACGAGCCTCATGATAAAAACCTGTTCGCCTGTCTACCACACTGCAGTACCGACACAATAAAGAGGGCAAATACCTGATTTTTCTTTTACGCAGGGGCTCCACGGAGAGGAGGATGCTGATCCTATAGATGCGGCACCCGTCACCATTTTCCCCTTTGAAGAGAGAGGAAAAAATAACAGTGTGCACAGCAACGTGTAAATTGAAGTAAAATGCAGTTTTGTCCCCATCAGTAAATAAACACAGGCTCTCCAATGAAGCGCAAAGATTGCAATGCCACACATGCGCCCTAGTAGGGAAAATGTGGCACTGCTGATGCCTTTTAAGTTAATTTCAATCGTATTTTACAACAATAAAAAAAACAAAAACAAATTGTGGGTTAAAGATGTCTTAATGTAAACTCCGACACTCGCAAACCCAAAATGTGACCACAGCTTTGAAGTTACGCATGATTAAAAGCATCGCATGCCACTCCGGTTCACAATTTTCATGCCTCTCAAAGCAGCAGTGCTCAGAATGAAATAGATTTTTTACCTGCTTCCTTCTTTGTCGCCTCCGCTGGGATCCCTATTGTGATTCGCGGATAGTGAATGGAAATGTGTCACCTACATGTTTCATTGTAATTCCCAGGTCTGGAAAAAGGAAATTGATTAGCCGCAGTGAAGCTTTGCTCGGTCTTTTTTTCGCCTCCTCCAGTATAAGAATGAAAATAAAACCAACACAAAGATAATAAAAATAAAAATCAGTAAGAGGACGCGTTTATAAAATAATCGTTCAAGTGTCGTCGCGTTATTTCAGCCTGCTCTTTGTGGTGGATGTGTGCGCTCTCCCCAGTGATGCTCCAAGGCTCCACGTACGCCCGGCGCTGATGCTGCTTCGGCGTCTCTGCCTCTCTGACAAAAAACTGCTCTCACAGAGGTCCGCTGCTCTCTGCGCCCAACTCACTGATTGGACAATATGGCACTAGCCCACGTTCGCCTTTCTAAAGTGCTGCAGATGATCGACCAATCCTGTAGCGGATGCCTACATCTGATTGGCTGTGTCCTGTTCGAAATCGTCGGTAAGTTCCTGGAACACGCGCACCTGTGACTACTTAGTTAATGTAAATATTAATGCGCTGGTCGTTAATGTAGCAACATATTAATGTTCTGAGTTCTTATACTCTTTTTTTCTTTGGCTGACTGGGTTCCAAAAGGTAGATTCCACCACCTGCTGCTGTTTACAGTTAATGTACACTTGTAAATCTATTAAGACTTACAGCAACTGTAGGTAATAATGCAATAACCAACAGTGTAGCAACACATTAAAATATAGAGTTCTTATTAATACAAACACTGTAAACCATTAACATCCTTACCCGAAGCATGGATGTCTTGTGTTTTTAATCTGACTAAACGTATTTATGTACACAGGTCTAATCATTGCTTGCACAAGCCTTAATTATTAACCGTTAGCTCCTAAGTGCTAACAGGGCTAATAGAATTTACTGTTTTTTAGTTGCTTGGTCTGCTGTGCCAACGGTCAAGTGATCGATTGGAGAATGAGGGGCTTGCGCACAATTACATTTCTAAGTTAGGGGAAATGATCAGCCAATCTTATGAGTTCCTACTAAAAGCACATTAACTAAAGCACGGACCATTGTAGCAGCATATTAATGCGCTGACTTCTAATGGTGTGACTGGTTGAAATGAGGTTCCAAAGCACTGACGAACTTTCAGCCCTTCTAACAGTTAACATTAACTATAACGATCATAGCATATGTACGTTTGTAGAGCGTAGCAATGCAGGCATATCACAACTCACCTGTATGAAAACAGAGCATGAATATTCATTTAATGTTTTATGTATTCACACAAGAAAGGCAGTGACCAGAGACCACAGAAAGCGAATGACATTCCAGGACGTAATTAACTGCTGGCATTGGGAAGCTGGCAGAACTCGAGATAAGCTTTTCTCAACTTCCAGCTGAGTGACTGAAGCGACTACCAATGAGAGTGAAGAATGCCTCACACTGCCATATGACATTATGTTATATCTAAAGTACTGCAAGTTGGAAAGTTACCTGGTAACTGTAGCACACTTTAAAACTGAGGTCTCTCGTTGCCTTTAGCATATTTGGTTGCAGGTCATATGTCAATCCCAGGTAGAGATAGGAATAGGTTTTTGTAAAGAACCAGCTGCCAGTAATCCAATTCCTTTGAATTGTTAGTCTGCCTGCCGATTGATACCACTTGTGGTTGCAATTGGCTGATTTTAGTTCATGTGCTGGAGGAGGAAAATAGTGGCGCAGTCTGGATATGGACATTACTTTTATTTTTATTGTGCAACAGGATAAAAGCACAATGGTAAAGTGCAAACTGGATCCAGAACAAAAACAACAGCTCTATGATGCTAACACAACTTCAGCTCTTTGCAAGCATCTGCACAGACAGCATGCTAATGCTAAGCTAGCCACGAGCCAAGTGATATTAAAGCTGAGTGAATGCTGACCACAACCCAGCAGTCAGACCCTGAACTTCAACAGGTAACAAAAGCAGCGATGAGCAGTCAGGCTGCAGCTTCCGTTTCTACCCGTTCATGTTTCTATTGTAGAATCACCGTGACGATCGCCTCAAAGTCTCTGTGCTGGTTTTCTATCTGTGCTCTGTGCTGTCGACTGTCTTCATACCTACAGTGGGGCAAAAAAGTATTTAGTCAGCCACCGATTGTGCAAGTTCCCCCACTTAAAATGATGACAGAGGTCAGTAATTTGCACCAGAGGTACACTTCAACTGTGAGAGACAGAATGTGAAAAAAAAATCCATGAATTCACATGGTAGGATTTGTAAAGAATTTATTCGTAAATTAGGGTGGAAAATAAGTATTTGGTCACCTCAAACAAGGAAAATCTCTGGCTCTCACAGACCTGTAACGTCTTCTGTAAGAAGCTTTTCTGTCCCCCACTCGTTACCTGTATGAATGGCACCTGTTTGAACTCATCATCTGTATAAAAGACACCTGTCCACAGCCTCAAACAGTCAGACTCCAAACTCCGCCATTGCCAAGACCAAAGAGCTTTCGAAGGACACCAGGAAAAGTATTGTAGACCTGCACCAGACTGGGAAGAGTGAATCTACAATAGGCAAGCAGCTTGGTGTGAAAAAATCAACTGTGGGAGCAATCATTAGAAAATGGAAGACATACAAGACCACTGATAATCTCCCTCGATCTGGGGCTCCACGCAAGATCTCATCCCGTGGGGTCAAAATGATCATGAGAACGGTGAGCAAAGATCCCAGAACCACACGGGGGGACCTGGTGAATGACCTGCAGAGAGCTGGGACCAAAGTAACAAAGGTCACCATCAGTAACACACTACAACGGCAGGGAATCAAATCCCACAGTGCCAGACGTGTTCCGCTGCTGAAGCCAGTGCATGTCCAGGCCCGTCTGAAGTTTGCCAGAGAGCACATGGATGATACAGCAGAGGATTGGGAGAATGTCATGTGGTCAGATGAAACCAAAGTAGAACTTTTTGCTATAAACTCAACTCGTCGTGTTTGGAGGAAGAAGAATACTGAGTTGCATCCCAAGAACACCATACCTACTGTGAAGCATGGGGGTGGAAACATCATGCTATGGGGCTGTTTTTCTGCCAAGGGGACAGGACGACTGATCCGTGTTAAGGACAGAATGAATGGGGCCATGTATCGTGAGATTTTGAGCCAAAACCTCCTTCCATCAGTGAGAACTTTGAAGATGAAACGAGGCTGGGTCTTCCAACATGACAATGATCCAAAACACACCGCCCGGGCAACAAAGGAGTGGCTCCGTAAGAAGCATTTGAAAGTCCTGGAGTGGCCTAGCCAGTCTCCAGACCTCAACCCCATAGAAAATCTGTGGCGGGAGTTGAAAGTCCGTGTTGCTCGGCGACAGCCCCAAAACATCACTGCTCTCGAGAAGATCTGCATGGAGGAATGGGCCAAAATACCAGCTACTGTGTGTGCAAACCTGGTAAAGACCTATAGTAAACGTTTGACCTCTGTTATTGCCAACAAAGGTTATGTTACAAAGTATTGAGTTGTATTTTTGTTATTGACCAAATACTTATTTTCCACCCTGATTTACGAATAAATTCTTTACAAATCCTACCATGTGGATTCATGGATTTTTTTTTCACATTCTGTCTCTCACAGTTGAAGTGTACCTCTGGTGCAACTTACTGACCTCTGTCATCATTTTAAGTGGGGGAACTTGCACAATCGGTGGCTGACTAAATACTTTTTTGCCCCACTGTAAATGCTAAGAGAAAGATCATATGTGTCTCCTCTAGGATGGGGATTTGTGTGTCATGTGGGAGTGTAGTCTATAGGTTTATATTGTTAAATAGTAATTACAAGACAATTTGTTTCAGGTCACTTTACAAAAAAACGTGAAAGTAATGTAATAAGTAATGTAACGAGTTACTGTCTCCTGGAATTACTTAAGTAATGTACTGTATTACCTATAGGAACGTATGTTTGTGTAATTATAATACATCAGTTTCCTTGAGTAACGACCCCAACACTCATCGCAACAAAGAGAGGAAATACCTCTAACATGCAAAAACATGGAATTAATTTGCAGGAATGTAATATCTCTGATATGCTGCTTGCTGATGATGGCGACTCAAAGCAGATACAATGAGAATCAGTAAGAGAATTGATAAGGAATCAAATCGCTAAGTGATATTAATAATCGCTAAATTCCCATCCCTAATTACAGGTATTCTTCATTCCAACTGTAGTCACTTTAAGAACTCCCTCCCACCTTATGTCACAGTGGTTATTGCTTCCAGGAAGTGATTCATTCATAGCACATCACTACAACTTTCCATGCACTAGATGCTTAGGCTTCCCTCTAACATATTTACTACCAACTCATTATTCAGTCAGTGGTATTTTTGCATTGTCATTGGTAGTTGCATCATCATTCATGTTGAAGGTAAGCAAAGTTGATTTCAGGTCCCGCCCACTTCTCATTGAGAGCAATGTAGACTAGAGACCAACCATCAGCTTCAAAGCAATGTGCAATGAGTGTGCAAATAGCCTAAAATTAAGTTAATTAGATCTACCTGAATACAAATGTGCATAAAATGTAAATACTATCAAGCACTTACATCTGTAAAATACGGTGGAATAATACACTTATAAAACATATTTTTAAAGGACTGCCCTTCACATTAAACGAGTTTTCACTGCAACTATAAGAAATAGTCTGTATGAAAAGCACCAACACCAAGTATTTAAAGTAATTCTACTCTCAGAATACCCATGGCTGTCTGCACGCTTTGAATGTGGAGGTTAGAGGTAAGTGAGAGCACAGGTTTTTATAATGTGAGTGAAGTGAGCCTTTTAAAGAAAATAAATTGTGCAGCCCTGTGATGTGCAATTATTATTCATAGTTTACCTGGCCCTGCACTCCCCATTGTAATTCATAATCATCTATTATGGTAATTGACTTTACGAGATTAATACCAGACTAATAAAGGTGCCTGAACTTGCTTCTGTGAATAAATACGTGCTTGATATGAGTTTAGCTGGGGTTACCCGCCCCATTCCTCCCTGCTAAGAGCTGTTCAATGGCTGCTTGATGAATGGGAGGAAAGAGGGAGGATGAAGGGTGCAGAAGCGCCAAGTGATAATGCGGTGTCATCAGTTACCTTGACAACTGCAGCCTCTACATCAAACGTGTTAATTATGAATTTTTTGCCAGGAAATTAGCGGAGGCTTGTTCCCTGTTCTTGGCCCGGCCTGTGCAGCTCGGGGTTTTTTGCCTCCATCACTCACTGCTGACTCCAACAACAAGGGTGAAATATAATATGCAAATCTCCACAGCAACTCTGCCTCAAGCCCAGGCTTATATTGCTCTGCAATAAATAGGTAGTGCTCGTGCAAATGCTGCAGGCAGCATGCTCTTAACCCTGCAGCGTCCATGGAGAGTTGAAATTTCAGTAGCATGCAGCAGGCGGGTCAGTTTTGTAACTTGCACACGGGCACGTTAGCGGAAAATAACTGATTAAATAAGTGACCCAGCAGGTCAGCGGGCAGTAAATAAGCAGAGTCCTGTCAGTGCTGCAGCCGGTTCAACGCTGCGATTTCATGGCTATGTGGAAGCTCATTCATAAGGCTCACATTTAGATATTTATCTTACAAACTATTACTATTTGTTAATGTTATGGGTTTAGGCCGTAAAAATACCTAATACAACTGCAAAATTCCAATAAGGTTTAAAAGCTAAAATGAAGATAAAAATGTGATTATTCTTCTGTTTCTTAGGATGTCACATATCAGATTTGATAACATTGATTACTGGATGATAAACATCATGTAATACACAAGAGACTTTGTTAAAGGCTCTTAAAAATCATTACAACCGCTTTTTATACAAAAAGGAGACTTGACCCTCTCACTGCTACATGAGTACGACTGAATCAGTCAAGCTTTCAGGCTCTATCTTGCTGGAATAGCAAACTTATGTATATCAGGCTCACACTTAATCTACATTTGATTTCATTTCTGATGGTTTTAGGTTTTTCCTCATTTTTTAAATGAGGTTTTTACTTATTTTATTGGTCTTAATTTTATCTTTTTTTGCTGGTTGTTGCTTTTTGATATTATTTTACTGAATTTCTATTTCTCTCAAGAAATTGACTTTTGAGTTTAAACTCTATGCATATGTCTATTAATTTAATTTACACAGTCTACAAAGTGTTTGCAGCTTTGTGCAGAACATTATTCTTCCACAGTTTTGCTCACTTGCTTTCATCATTTGCATCCAATCACATTTACCAGACACTTTAATTACACCTTCCTAGCACCAGGTTGGACCCTTTTTGCCTTCAGAGATTTTGTTCCATATTAACACACATGGCTGCACATGTGTGATGCAAATCTCCTTTTCAAGCACATCCCAAAAGGTTTTTTTGGCTTGAGATCTGGGGGCCATTTGAGTACCGTGTCATGTTCAAGCAACCATTTGGAGATGATTTGAGCTTCTTGTCATGTCGCGTTATCCTGCTGGAAGCAGCCATTAAAACACGGGTACACTGTGATCTTAAATGAATGGACATGGTCAGCAGCTATACTCAGGTAGGCTATGGCGTTTAAACAATGCTCAGCTGATACTTAGGGGTTCAGTGTGCACCAAGAAAATTTCCCCCACACCATTACACCACCAGCAGCAGCCTGAACCCCTGATAGAAAGATCCACGAGTTCATGTTGTTTATGCAAAATTCTGAGCTGAACATTGAAGTATTACAGCCGAAAAACTCCTCAGACTCTCTATTCACATCTGATGAGTCCTTGCAAATTGTGGCCTCTGTTTCCAGTTCTTAGCTGACAGAAGTGGACCTAGTGTAGTCTTCTCCTGCTTCCGCTCTTTCACTTCAAGGTGTTGGGCTCTCACAGATGTTTTGCTTGTATCGAGTGATTATTTGAGTTGCTTGAAACTGTCTCCCTTGTATGGAAGCCCGTTTCCGCCACTAAAAAAAAAAAAAAAAAAAAAAAAAAAAGGATCCATAACTCAAAATTTCGAGTTATTTTCTCGAAATTTCGACATATTAACTCAAAATTTTGAGAAAAGCAACTCGAAATTTCGAGTTAGCGCTGCCAATCAGTAATCTACGTGAATGACGTCATTTCCATGTTACCCGGAAGCTGAAGCCCTCAGCTACAAATGCTACAGCTAAGCTACCGGTATTACATCCAGTCGTGAATGCACAGATTGCTGAGTGTTTTCAGCCTGGCTTCACAATTGATGAAATCCCTGTGTTATTAGCTGAATCACATGGTGTTACTATCAGCAAACATACTTTAATTTGTTGGGATCTGTTTTTGAGTGCGCGGTCCTGCGCCATATGCTTCCGGGTAACAAGAAAGCGACCTCATTCACGTATATTTTTGATTGGCAGAGCTAACTCGAAATTTTGAGAAAAGTAACTCGAAATTTCGAGTTATGGATACTAGCTTTTTTTTTTTTTTTTTTTTAGTGGCGGAAACGGGCTTCCATACCCTTGACCTCTGGCATTAGCTGGCATTCTCTCAGAGAACCGCCACTTTCCAGATATTTTATCATTAGCATTCGCTGCAAACCCTAGAGATGGTTGTGTGGGAAAAATCCCAGTAGATCAGCAGTTTCTGAAATAGTCACACCACGCTGTCTGGCACTAACAACCATGCCACAATCAAAGTCACATAAATATCCTTTTTATCCACATTGTGATGCTCAAGATAACTTAAACTTCAGTAGGCCATCTTGACCATATCTACACACCTAAATGCATTAAGTTGCTGTGATGTGGCTGGTGTTTGTTCATTTATACAGAAAATAAATAATAAAATCTGCCCCATTTTAACTGAAATATCTATGATTCTGTTCTCATTTGACATAAACAAGGTTACATGGAATCAAATTCCCATTGAGCCTTTAATTTATTCATGTTCATGCAAACAAATACTTTATTTAAAGACATAACATGTCCCAGAGTCGCTCTCACAGATGAATAAGTGCAACTGGAGGATAGCTGGGATTTTACAAATACAAAAACACTAATGTAATGTTAAAAAGGAAAAATACTTGAAGTGGAACACATTTCAGGTTTCGTATAAGAATGACCAGACAGCAGTCTTACACATTTAGTATTTTATTTCATAGTTTTTAGACATATTTAATAAAATTATATATAATTTTAAATGTATACAAAATAGAAGTTTACATAAATATTCATCAAAGATGCTGGCAGTCTGTTCCACTCGCAGGTCTGAGTATGCACAGAAACGTCCTCGTTACCTTTAGACGTCTTTTTTTTCACCCTAAACATTTTTTGGAACAAATAATCAGACTTCAGTTTAGAAATATTATTATCACTATAGTTGCTCTTATGTTTACATTATGCCATTTCCTTTTGGAAAATATCACTGCTATCACCCTGAAAAGTAGGTGACCTCACACAGTTTAAATCACTGCATCTTCTCTAAAATCCTGCTCTTCCAATCTGCTGTTTTGTAATGAATCTCCTCACTCAGATTCCTGCCAGCTGCCTTGAAGTTATCATCCATTTTCATGCAGATGAATATTTTATTTCCAAGTCTGTAGGCTTCAGTGGAACGAGCGTCGCTGACCTGAGTTCAACAGAAATCCTGTGGAGGAACCGCAGATGGAAAAGCTACATGTTGGTCTCTGCAGAAATAGCCAGAGGAGTTGGCACAGATCAGCCCGAGCGTTTGCCAGCTGTTCCCTCACCAAAGATGACTCTTGTAACCCTCTCATATGTATATTCAAAGCATTAGGCACATATCACAGCTCAGAGAGAAAAAAGACATTACACAGATTATGAGAGTAGTAGGCAAAATCTTACTATTACAGTCATGGCTCCCTGTAGTTATATCAGGATGGCAGTGATTTAGGATTGGCTTGCCTGCAGAGAGTTTTCATAACAAGAGCTTAAACTATCAATAGATCAATACCTTCACTAAAGTTGCCATCGATGCGCAGCTGGAGATCAATTCTGTGCAGCATGCTAATGTGATGGATTTCTTTGTGCATGTGTTTGTGTGTGTGTTCTGCATCAGCTAAGACTGTGCTACACCATAGCTACACATAGGGAAATTAGATCAACGTTATTTACACAGAATTTAATTGCTCAATTTGATTGTGTTTAAACAAAGTTGTCCCCAAACCTCAATGTGACTAAAAGAAAATCCGATTTTAAAACTCTCAGATAACCCTAAAAATGTTGATTATGTGGCAGTTTACCACCCGAGGGGAATAATATGAATCAGGTACTGGAGAACAACATAAATGCATCAGCTAAATCTTTATTTCATCATGGGGCCTCATGGAGATTAAAAACGGTTTTATGAGCGCGACCTGAAAATGGCAGAGTGAAGCATCAACACAAACAAAAATCATAAAAGAAACGTGTTAAAACAACTCAGATCTCCAAGAGGACCGAACGACTCTTAAACACATAACATGTCAATAAACACACAATCCACCAAGTCACAGGAGCTCAACAAACCTGAAGCCCAATGGTTTTCTCTGTGTATAAATTATCTTAAACCGGCATTTTTTTTTTCTAAGACCCAGCAGGGGTCGACTCTTCTGTTGCAAAAACCAATGGGAAGCACTTTATTAGTCAGTTTATGGGCTCAATCACTAGTTTTATGTCCTATTGAGCAAATCATGAAGTCCATCTTGCAAATTACAGTCATTAGAGTCAGAACAGAGGAGTATCCATTATATGCTGATATGGAAAAAAAAAAAAACATTGGACAGTTAAAAAACTACAAATTCTACACTAGATTTGCTTTGAATTTAATCATCTGAAGAACTTGTTAGGTGAAAAGCAATCTCTAGAAGCAGTTATCTGCATCTGAGTTTAGAGAAAGATTTCCACACAAACTACAAATGGTAACTGATTTCAGAAAAGTGAAAGCAGAGCCTTTGGCATCTTGTCCAGTCTCGTATCAGTTTCCTGTCAAACACCAGTTTATCCACAATGCGCATGTGCAAATAGCCATAAAAAAAAAAAAAGCTGCTGGCCTTGCTGCTTGTCAAGCCCACTGCATTATTAATGGGACATGGACACGCCCATGAGAACACCCATAAAGATTACAGTAGCATGTAATCAAGCGGAGTCATTCCTGCTTCTAGAGACAAAAGCCAGCTGCAGCCACAAGATGGCATTAATGTGAAAGATGGATGCAAACAGTTATGAAAGCTTTATGATAGAATGCTGAGATTAAAGGAAAGTGATTACATTACTTTGGTGCATTTTAATTGATTTCTAGTTTTAGATTTCACTAGACAAGCATCACTGGAATATGCAGAATCAATAGACAAAGCACATGGACTCTACCCTCACACTCTGGCTGCTAGACTCGGCTCAGCAGGCACTCAGCTGTATCATAACTCTGGGTTCTTGTCTAGCTTTGTGTTAGCATGCTGTCTGTGCATGTGCTAGCAAAGAGCTGACGTTCTGTTAGCAGTATGCGTTTTTTCTGTCATGGCTGCAGTTTGGATTTTACCGTTGAGCTCTTGTCCTTTTAAAAACAAAAGTAATGTCCATGTCTCTACTGTAGACTGCTCCAATATTTTACTGAAATAAGCTGACTGTAGTGCAAGTGCACAGAAAGGAAAAAAGGCATGTTTTTTTGCTAATAATCATAACTGTAATGTAATTATTGAATTTATTATAGTAACACATGTTAGTGCATTACTGAAGAAAATAATTCTACTGTACTACTGTCAGTAACAAGCACACCCTGGATTATCCACTTGCATGACTCTGAGGACCATAAATCACAAAACTGTATTCATGCTGTGTAAAATATTACTTGAGCTCATGAACTAATCGGGAAAGTTTTTACTGAGGTGTTTCTAAGAGACTTCTACAGAACTGGAAGTCAAGCGATGGTGCCAAAGATGGACATGGCTGCAGTTACAGCACCTATTGGTTTTGGACTCGTCATTTTGAAACGATTATTTTTTGGAGCCTGAAATCACCTCATATGGATTAGAGGGAGGGGTGTTCAATTACCAGCAAGCATTAGTTTGTTTGGCAAGTTGCATTCAGAACTGTAGGTGTGCAGCATACGAATACAGATAATGGTTAATCAACACTAAGTAGCAAACTAATAAAATACTAGAATTTCACTCAGCAGAACTGGTGAATGGACTGTTTCTTATAAAGGACTTTTCTATCCCGCTGGAGAACTCCAAGCACGTTATACAGCATGCCTTATTCAACCAGTCACACAAGCACTTTTTTCCTATGCCTAAGTGCTTTCAATTCAATATTCACACACATTCATACCCCAATGAATGCATCAGAGAGCAACTAAGGGTTCAGTATCTTGTCCAAGGATAGTTTGGCACACAGACTGAAGCAGACAGGGATCAAACCATCAACCTCCTAATTAGTGGATGACCTGTTCTTCCATCTGAGCTACAGCCAACCCTGAAACACATGTTCTTTAACCAAAGCCAAACAAACAGCACCCCTACCTGCTGGAGAGAAGAGCACGAGAATGTCTGCACCAAGCCCTTTTTAAATAATTAGCCAAGTGCCAACAGGTGAGACCACACAGGTAAGTGAGCCTGAAAGAACCAAAATGTATCTAATTAACTTGAATTAAATGTAGAACGGCTAAATCAGTGTGTGAATGCAGTTGGAGCCAGCCTTAGGCACCCAGAGGAGAACTTTAGAAAACTCTGATATAAACAAAAGGGACAGTTGTTCACTTTTTAGAGCTGAATGTAAACATCTTGTTAAAAATAGAATATTAATCAAAAAGAGCCGCTGATTCGTTATAAGGTGAGAATGAGGTAAAATCACTCACAATTCTTTGTTGGATTTCTGTATTTTTCTGGACATCACTCCAGAAAATCCTCAAATAACATAAAACTATTCTGAGTGGACCTTGTAGATCATCAGCAAAGAGCTGAGGTTCAAAGACAGAAGATTTTCTTTTTGTGAGCTCTGGATGAAAATGTAACAACAGAAAGCTGGAAAAAGAGAGAGAGAGAGATGTTTTTTCAAGAGCAAAATTAGAGCATGTGGAGGAGGATGATTTGGCCGAGCAGATATGATTCAGAGGGGGCAGCGTGATGTGAGGTATTTCTTGAAGAAATGAACCTTTAATGATCCTCTTGGGGATTCAGTCAGACTGACAGCAGAAGACGAGGAGGGACGCCGCTGTTCAGATTATACGAAGAAGGTCAAAATCTCAGCTCTCATGCAGCTGACGGCACAGCATCATTTTCTACAACTTCCCCCACTCCTTCCACCCCCCGGACAGGAAATCAGTAACACCACCCTGAGGGTTTCTACAATTAGTGTATGGCTGCACCACAGAACAGGAGAAAGACTCATGTAGGGGATGAAAACACAAGAATATCAACTCTCGTTAAAAATATATACATTTGCATATTATTCCCATATTACCATCTAGCATGAGTAAGGAATACATGGTGATAACACTGAATGGGTGGTCCAACATGAGAACTACATAACATGAAAGTCACATATAAGGAAAATAACAAAACAGGTAAAACGACTGCCGTTGATGGAAACAATGATAAACTGGTACGATGAGATATTTTGATTTTTGTGGCATTTTATTTGTAAATTTAAAAAAAATAATAGTACAATGTAACGCGCGTGGTTTGATGCATGCTCGTCCAGGTAAGGAAATCTCTCATCCACTCATCCAATCGATTTCTTCAGCTGTCTCAGCTGAATGCTGGTTTCCCCAACCTTTTAAACAGGTCACTTTCTTGATCATTACTATGCAAACTGTCATGACTATTGATCAATAACCACTGATTAAAGACCATTGATCAGCGAAAACTGATCGATGGCCATGAGTACCATTCACAGAGAGTTGGGGAATGGCTGCAATCACACTTTGAAGGTGACCAATTTTTGACCCAGCAGTGTTTAAAGAAAATGCATCTCAGCTGTTCTGATACTCCTGAAACGTCAGAGATCAATAAGTTTTCACTTAGGCTGCATTTGTCCTTTTTCTCTCCTGAATCGCACATGCAATCGCTTCACATGCAAAATTGATTTTAAGCCCTGTCGCTCACACGCAGAGATTTATCCAGATACTTGAATATTTGGATATTACGTACTGTAGATGATGAGATTTTAAAGTGTTCAAAACCTTAACATTTAGGAACATTTGTAATTGTTCCACGACTTGTAGATGCACCTTTTTGCAGGCTGGTGAACCTCTGTCCACCTTTATGTCTGAGAAACTCTGCCTCTCTGAGATGTCTTTTATTTTCTTGTGTTTTGTTGCCAGTTAACCTAATTAGTTGAAAGATGTTCCTCCATCTGTTGTTTTAGTAACACTTACTTACCATACTTTTCGACCCTTCCGTCCCAAATCTTTTGCGGCGTCTTACTGCCATCAGGTTCAAAATGATCTAACATTTTTCATGAAATTGTAAAATGTTTAAACATATAATATTTACATTTCACACAGCGTCCCAGGTTTTCTAGAGCTGTTCTTGTATTTCCTTATACAAGTTAAAGGCAGGGTTATGTCGGGTAGGGATGGCAGCAACCAAAATATGTTCACACGTTTTAAAATAACGAGTGCTGTGCTCACTGTGTCACACACGTTAACATCAGCAGAGGGAGATGTCAGAGTGACATCACTGAAGTCACAAAGCGAGCATAAGACCTGCGACATAACTTATGAGGTCACAGATGAGTGTGAAGTATCAGGTGATGTAAGAGGCATTATGCAGACACAATTACATTCACTAAGCTGAAAGGATGATCAAGATAGCCAAAAGTCAGACCCACACTGATAATCTGCTATTTATTTGAAATTTGGGGGAAATATGCATAAAAACTATCCTACAGAGAGGGATGTGATACGATTAATCTCACTGTTATGAGTGTATGTTCATTAAAAATCCAAATAGCAAAAAGATAAGAAGTAAAAGAGAACAGCTGGCCTGCCTCTGTCCTCTGTGTTTGTAGGGTTAAAATAATCTACCAACACCTCTAAATCTCACAAATTGATGCTCTTTTTGAATTTATTCAAGACAACAAAAATGTTAAAATGTCAATGTAGCGACTGTTTTGACCAATATAGCAACGCCTATGAAGAGCTGCTATATGCTACAGTCACACTAGTGGTTGGAGACTGCAGCACAACCAAAATTACTCTGACGGTGTTCAATGAAATCGCTGTCTTGTTGCCTTTGAAATGGTTGCAGTAATTTTACAGAGTCAAAGTTAGCAGCTGAAGAGGGTCAAGCTGGCAGTGGTTGATCTTATAATATGATTCACTGTGATAAATAAGCCAGAAACACAAATCTGTTGATATCCATCCAACTATTCGCCTTTTTCCACTTATCCAACAAATGTCCTATTTTTCTTTTATGTAGAAATATAATCAGAATACAACCGGTTCAGTCGAGCCCCCTGTCACGCTCTTCGATGCAGACTTACTCAGACCGATTGAAACATGTTAGGATTCTTGCTGTGGTTATAAATAAAATCAGAATCTTTATCAGTCAGTCAGAGTTGGCCTGTGATTGTTTGGTGACAGGTTGCTTCCATCCATCCAGGAGAGCTGTGCAGCTGCCCTGTGATTAAAAGTGGTTTGCCTAAAGGTTGCTTCACCTACTTGCAATTGGTCAAAAGCAAAAAAAAAAAAACAGTACAATCGCAATTTTACCTAGATTTGATTTTTTATGGATAAGTATGTTCACATTGTAAAAAATACTGGAGAAAGCAAGTGCATTGGTTTTAGACTCTGCACCCACTTTGACTCCCACTATGTTCGTATTATGGAGCCATAAAGGATCATTTGGAGATAATTTTCAGATGGTTTGAACGTGTATGCCTGAGGAAGAGTAGGTATATTGGACAAATGATATTGAATATGGAGCTACCAGGCAGGAGGAAAAGAGGAAGACCAAAGAGATTCATGGATGTAGTGAAGGAGGATAGGCAGAGGGTTGGTGTGACAGAGATGGATGCTCAGGATAGGGTGAGATGGAGGTAGATGGTCTGCTATGGTGACCCCTAAAGGGAGCAACTGAAAGAAGATGAAGAAGAAGAAGAGGAAGTGACCATATTTGGAAGAGAGTGAGAAGTGCTGAACA
Organism: Simochromis diagramma; assembly: GCF_900408965.1. Classification (NCBI taxonomy): domain Eukaryota; kingdom Metazoa; phylum Chordata; class Actinopteri; order Cichliformes; family Cichlidae; genus Simochromis; species Simochromis diagramma. The sequence goes on along the minus strand of NW_024386786.1, from coordinate 462,782 downwards.
CAAACTCTATAATGGTACATTTGTGCATTTTAATCTGGGAGTCTATGAAGATGAACCCACGTGTTGAACCAGTCCAAGTGACCATCAGAGGAACTGAAGTTTTGTGTCTTTGGCACTGGCTTCATTTCTTTAGTCCCAAGGGTTTCCACGCGTTCTCACCTTCAGTGGTTAACATCGTAGCCAAGAAAACAATTTTTCAATTAGACGGATACATGAGCACAAATATCTATGTTCAGGCTAAGTTATAACATCTTTGATTAATTTTTTGAGAATTGGGTGGGGGGTTGTTTTGTTTTAAAGAATAAGCTTAAAGTTGCCCCCATATCTTATTTATCTTATAATAAAATAAGTGTATCTATCTTTAGTCCTCTGTGGACATTTTTGCTCTTGGACTTGTTACAGCCTTGTTTGGTGTGAAGACTGTTGATTGTGGGACAGCTTGTTGCTTTCTTCTGCTGTCCTGCTCTGATGCGATGTTCTGTCATTGAGTCATAGTTTAGTTTCCCCCGCAGGCTGTTTTCACATCACTCTCCAATCAGTGACTGTGGACTGGAATAACCTAATGCGAGGTGCACACTGACTCCCGACCTGTGTCGCATCCTATTCTTCTCTCCCATCTCCACGTTGGGAAAGATCTTCTCTGAGAGCAGCGTGTCTGTTAGGGAGGAGGCTGAGCGATTTTTGAAGCTGTGGTTTTTGCAGTTAGCAGCTGTTTCCGAGCCTCGGGCACTTCAGGATCTGATAGCGTGGCAGGGAAACTTTCTTGGGGCATTTTCCAATATCTGCTTCAGCACCACCACCTCCAACAGTCATCTCTGCAGTAACATGTTTGAACAGATGAGCGTCAAGACGGTAAAATGTAGGTCACCGCAAAGATGGCGTTTGCTTGAATGCCTGCATGCTGCGAGGTATTCGGGAACCTGAGAGGAATCTTTTTTAGGTTTTCAAATGTAGATTTCAGGTTTTTGGTTCACTTTTCACTATTTAAATGCAAAATAAAATCCTTCAGGAGTGTGAAGGGTCACCTGGTTTCCTCTAACTGTGCACAGAGAGCTCATCTCTTTCTCTTTGTTTCCATTCCCCTGGTTTTCTACTTGTGTTTTGATTGTGTTCAGCCTTTACATCACTTCCTCCAGGGCAGCAGGGGGGTGGGAGGCGGTGGATTGGGGCGGGGGTGATGTTTGACGCTACAGTCGTCGCAGGGCTGCTCTCAGTGGTGGACCTGCCAGACCTCAGTACAGTCAACAGACAGGAATGAGTCAAAGTGTCCTCTGGCCAGCAGTGAGTGCGTCACCCGCACACATGACTAAACACACACACAGAAACACACAGAAACACACAAACTTGTATAACTTGTATGCTAAGGTGCTGGTTGTGTCCAAAATATCAGCTTTAGAGACCAAAAATGAGCTTTTCTGTTCAGCTTCACCTAAAAGTCTGAAATATTTCTGTTGACTAAATTATCTAAGCTTCAGCTGTAGATAAGAGAAATGCATTTTAGTGTAACTGGAGCCCATTTGGAGTTTGAATCCCAGAGATCTGAAATGTTTTCATAAAAAAATAAATTTTGCCAACACTTGCTCTTGAGTTTATAGCTTTTGTAACACGTTCAGACAGAAAAATGTTCTGGATTTTTCTGGATTGATAATACATGGCCAACTTTTTTTTCTAATAATAAATAGATTGATTAATCTGTCTTGGTGTCGCCCTGGAGCAGCTGAAGGAGGTGGAGGTGTACGTGCCCAGAGTGCTGCTCCCACAACCCAGATCGAGATAAAAAGCAGATGGATGGTTAATATAGAATACAGCTATTATTTTTATAATACTTGAAAAATTGTTTTAAACATAGAGAAATCATATTGTTTGTTTTCCTGCAGTGAGCTCACTGATACCACTCTTGTGTTCTTTTGTTGGGTAAAGCTGTATCAGTTAAAGTGAAATCGGTGGTGTGTTATTGTGTAGCTGTTTGATACCAGACGTGTTTGAGAAAACAGTCGGCTTTAGTAATTTACCCGAGGGAGAAATGCCACGGTGAATTTGAAGGGGAAAATTGTTTCTCCTGTGAAGCCTGAAGTGGTGGAGCACAATAATAACTCAAATAATTATTAATTATCATCCGGAGGCGACTCTTTGTGTCGTTGGAAAATGTCTGATGCTAGTTTATGATTCTTATAAACATGACGATTCTGCTACAGGAGCTTATGGCACAGTGAACGATGATTTCTTTGTTACCAGGCAACCTGTGGCCATAGTTGTATTTATTGTAGGGTTTTTACCTTCAAATGTTAAGTGCATTAAGGTGACTGTTGCTGTGATTTGTGGCTAAATAGATCAAATTGAACTGAACGGAACTGAATGGTAATGGTACTGAAAACGTCCCTGTGCACAGTAATGTTAGAAAAATCACTTCTGCAAATAATGACTCTGAGTTTAAGAAGGAAAACAAAACAAAAAAACATCAAGCTGACAAGGCTACATATTTTCTTTAGTTCATAACCAGATCAGACTTTTACAAACAGGCAGATAAAAAGAAAAAGAGAGAGTAGTGATGGAGCTCTGGATTCAGTCTGAGGACAGCCGTTGTGTAGCAAACAACTAAAAAACTTGATTGTTTTTCCTTTTGGCTTCACCAGGATCATGAGGTGGGTAGTAAGTACACACTTTAAAGTGTTGTTAGGTTGGGCATAATGATTAGTTGCACAAATTTGAGCCAAGTGCCTAAATGTGTGCCCAGGAGGCCCAAATATAGGTCATCCAGCTAATGCTGTGAAGCTGGAGGTGTTTAATAAACTCACATCGGTGGGAATTCTCACTAAAGCCTAATTTTCATATTACTGGTGTTACCTGGAGACTTCTACTAATTTGCAATAATTTCCAAAATTGCCTGTAATATTAATCTTGGGTGAATCTGCAATTTCAGTAATTTATGGAATAAAAATTCCACTTTGACTAACCAACCATAATCTACCAAACAGAGAGTTTACTGATGATTTTAGTGCAGTGTGAATCAGCATCTCTCTGAGTTTGGTCTCATTTTCTTCACTTTTTATATTTTTTGTGTTATTTGCAGCTTTTTCTGTCTCTGTTTAATATCTTCCTCCTTCCTGATTTCTTTCTTCTTATTCTTCTTTTTGTGCATATTATAACCTGAGAAAATACAAAATGCAGTTTTTTTAAATGATGATTTAATTTATAAAGAGGGAAAAAAAAAAGCTATCCCAACCCACCTGGCCCTCAGTGGAAAAAAATAATTGTTATCCACTAATTTGGAAAACTGCCCCGGATGGCTGGCATATTAAAATTTCTCCAGAGCTCATCAAAAATAGAACCCAGACCAACATCTAAAGAACTGCAGACCTCATCATCATCATTATGATTTTATAATTCATGCACAGAAAAACCTCTTTGCAGCTGATAGCTAGCAGGTTTCTGACCTGGAAGATGTTGACTTGCTACCAAACATCAGATTGTGTATCGCGTAAGTTTCTGCTCGGCAAGTCGTTAACAAATATTTGCAGATAAGTTGGCGTCTTTCATGAAAACTATGTGCGTCTGTGGCAATCGGGTGATGACCAAAGCAATCACACAGAGGGTTTTGATGCAGGACCATGTGACCTAGCAACAGCCAGCAACCACTTGCCAACTGGTTGGGGAATGATGGAAGTGGTTGCCGCTGAGTCACCAACCACTCTCTAGGCCTGCATGACTGAGGCCTAAGAAGACCTACTGGATAAATTTAAACAGGGTTTCAGGGAGTACATCTCAGAGGATTTTCCTTTACTGTTTTTTTTATGTAAGTTCACATTTTATGAGACTACAATGTTCAATTACATAATAAAAATACAACTTAAAAAATGTGCCGCATTAGAAGTACCAGATAGTGACATATGGTTGCGTGCACACAGCTCAACACTCATATTATGTTCCTCACACACACGCGACTGCTTGCACAAACTCAAATCTTTTCACACATAAGCTTCAGAAAAAAAGGACTTGAGACATCACAACTTGTAAAGAGAAATGTTCAAAAAAACAGGGAACACATCTGCAGGCTTTGACCTCAGTTAAGTCGTGTTAAAATGTAGCGCACATGGCCAAGGAAGAAGAAGAAGGAGATAGCGAGTCTCTGCAGCCGTCACGCTGGCAAACAGCAAAACAGGGACATATGGAGGCACATCTCCATATGTCGTGCTGCGGTTTGCACCGTGTGAGGAGTAAACAAACATCGCTCAGGCACATGAAAGCACAGAGAGTGTAAATAAGTGGGGCAGCGGTTGCCCAGAGGTGACGGACAGGATGGAGGCAATGGGTGTGGGTGGGTGTATGTGTGGGTGAAACCAACTTACTGCTGAGGTGCACTTTAGGAACACCTGTGTTGTGTAGGGTCTGCCTGTACAAATAAAACTGAATTGAATTAATTAATGAATTTGATGAAAACGACAGCTTTATACATTTTTGGACACATATTTTAAAAAAAGGGAGAGAAGCTTTAGATGGGGAAGAAAATGCAGCAAAGATCCTGAGTCACATTTGGAAATGAGAATGTTTGGTGTTATTGTCTTGACTTCTCAAACACCAGGATGTCACGTCGTTGGGCCTTTTCAGTTATATGTCTTCTAACTTGTTTGAGCCTCAGAAATGACAGATTTGAATGTGCAGTAAAGGTTCTTGAGGCATCGGGGTGTGTTAGGATGTGTTTAAACGTTTAACAGTTAAATGTTGAAGAAAAGAATTAGATATTTTAATCACCCAGCAGTTTAGCGAAGTAACAGGATAATTTTGTGGGGTAAAATTGAATGATATTAAATTTAATCTTTGCTGTTTTTTTCTTGTTTTCTATCTGGCTCTTAAACGACTTTATCTCACTGTCTTTATGAGTTAACGTTTTCAGCATTTTATAATATCATTGTCAATCACTTCCTGTTTTATTTTGACAGACAGTTTATAATTGTTGTTTGTGTTTGTACTTATTCTCCTCTTTCCCCTTTGCTCTCCTCCTGACTGAGTCCGCTTGTTCCTTATTATCGTTCCCTCCCTGATGTGTATTTAATGAGTGTCTGTGCTGGTCATCATTTCTCCCTCCAGTTCCTGTTCCTCTTTTGTTGGCTTCCTGCTTGTATTTGTCCTGTTTGCCCTTTTTAGATTTTTCCTGTCATCAATGTGCAGCGCCTAATGCACTTTAGTGACTAAAGTGCCCTTTGAAGTCCGACCTGGTTTTTGTCTGCATTTGGGTTTCCCTTTGAACATTATGCTCAGCGTGGGATCAAATGCTTCATTACTTTGCCCAGTCTAAACCAGTTCCATGTATTTCCACTGATAATAGATCAGGCCAACAGACATCTATTGTTACTTTCCTCACATGGAAATGAATTTAAACTAGTCACACTTCATAATGTTCGGCACTCAAACTGTTTAAATGTGTACTTGTTGTTTTTTTTTAAACATCATGGATGTCAGCATCAGTCCACCAGTCAGAGGACACAGGGCAGCTTGTGCTCATTAAGTAGAGAATTAGGCGTATTTATAATAACAATTTAAATGCTTCAGAGTTGGTTCTCAAAGTAGAGTTTGGGGACCCACTGGTTTCCACCACCCAATGACTAGTGGTCACCCAGTCACCCAGGTAGAGACTGGTTGGTGACGAACAGATAACCAGTGGATTCTAGAGAAAAATGTGAATTCCCTGATTGGTTAGAAGCAGTTGTTGAAGCCTGCGGACAGTTGCTTGGAAATTGATTGCTAACTTCCACTCATGCAACCCTAGAGACTGCTAAGCGAGCTCCCAGTTACAGCCAATTTCTAGGGAGAATTGTGTATTCCTTGATCAGTTGGCAAATGGTTGGGAGGTTGCTGCCAGTTGCCAGGGGAAATAGCAGGGATATGATATGGGGTACAAAATATGCAAATGTTGGTTGACTGTTTCAATCTGCTAATGATCAAAGCGATCACAAGGAGACTCCAGTCAGGAAATTTACATTTTTCCTGCATGTCCAGACTTTGCCAGGGTGTGGCCAATCTAGATGATCTCTATGTGACTGGAGGCAGAAACATGACTGAAGCGGTCCTGGCTTATGGACAGCTTTGGAGAGCATTGTTTACATATTGTCACAAGGGGGCAGTGTCGCAAGCAACCAGTGTATGGGCTACTGCTGTGTGTCCATTAACCAGCTGTGAAGAAGAACAAAGTGAAACTGGCTGTTAAAAACTATGAAAAGTGTCCACAGCAGTGACTGTCACAGATTTTTGATCTCTGAAATGTTTTTCTGCATACTTTCAATATCGAACTGCATACTGTGAGGTTTTGGAGGATAAGAGGCACGTTTGAGTCCGATGCTCATGGAAAAATATGAATATGATCAACAGTTCAGCTCAGTACAGAAAATAGTTAAGCCACAGCCACAGTTCGACTGTTATCTGAATCCAGACCCTTCCTATTCCCAGGATATCAAATGATGTGTCACTGCCGCTGGTATATGGCAGTTAAGCCTAAGGCGTCTTTTGGAGCACGGGGTTATGGGAATAGTGAGCTATTCATCACCTATAAACCCATTACAGTTGTCCCAGGGTTACATTACCCATTACAATGCACAGCGTTATTGTTGGAAAATGGTGCCATTAAATCCAAAACACAATTTTTTACCTAAAGCTAACCAAGTTAAAGAAGAAAGTGAATGAATCAACTCAGCAAGTGAAGAACCCAAAGGTCCAAATGGGACATCAGGGACAGTCTCCTGGTTGATAATCCTGTGACTCATGTTGCCTCCATCCCTCCAACCTCTATGACTCTCTTTGATCTGCAGGACCATTATTTGCTGGCGTCACTGTGTCACAGAGTGTCACCAAAGGGTGCTTTGTGCACACTGGTGAGGTGTAGATGACATCTGACAAATCCACAGCATTTCACACTTTATAATAAGAACGTGTTTAAGCATCAGTAAAATAAAATGAACCCAAAGACGTGAGGACATAGCTGAGCTCCTGTTAAACTCTGAGTGTCTAGTTCATGAAGTTCGGTTTCATATTTTGTAGAAATGAGCTGTTGCTAGCATGAAGTAGCGGTCATGGCTGCAGCTGGTGCACGATGTAAAAAGTCTCCATCACAAACGCTCGGGATGAGTCAGTTTCTTATCAAAGTGGTGGGTGATGATAATATTGAGGCTGCTTTAAGTGCAGATGATTCTGTGGAAGGATGATGGCTGGATGTACTCCAGGTTTTATGTTCTGCACTCTGCATGAACCCTGTTCCATGTGAGCGTGTGTGGTAGGCTTTTGGATTTTTATACCTGTTATTCTGTTGAATATCCAGAGAAATTAAAGGAAAAACAACCGGAACAGAAGAGCACGAAAACAATAAACACAGTTGCTTGTGGACAGCTGTGCAGCAGGATACGATTCAACGGTAATAATCTGATCATGCTTGTAGGAAAAAGCGCTGAGTTGTTTCTGATTTTGTACGAGGATGAAAAGAGGCAAAGATCTTAATGACTTTGAGGAGGAGGGCTTAATGTCTGAACACAGATGGTCTGTGCTCAGTCAGACTGCTCAGCTGGCTCAAGTCTGGAGAGGAACAGAGACTTCAGTGACATCTGCATTTGGATCTGTGGGGAAAATGTCAGTAAACAGAGTTGTAGAAACACAGTCAGCCTTCCTAACACAACTTCAAGAGGTCAAAACTCAGCAACACACAGTATCAGCAGCAACCTTTATCGTTTTATTGCCTGCCACTTTTTGAACTCCATGAACTCACAGAGTTTACATGAGATGATAAGCACACTGTATTTATTTCTGATCAATATTCTGAGCAATATTTAAAAAAAAAAATCAGTTCACTAAGTTCACTAAAAGGTTTGTGCGTAAACATGATGTGAATCAGTGTAATCACCTTCAGATCCACCAGATCTGAACCCTGCAGTCGAGTTTAACCAATGACAGTCAGCTCAGTCATCTTCATCAAAACACTGAAAGAAAGAAGATCATTTGGATTAATGTTGATGTCCACAGATTTGATCGATTAAAGACCTGGCAGCACATGGTAGCTCAGTGCATTACCAGCATATATTACACTGTTTTTTTCCTTTAATCTGTCACCTGTTGGAGAGTTGACAAATTGCTGCTAAAAGATGAAAAACAAAACAATGTAGCTCAATAACATACATAGAAAAACAGCGAAAAAAAAAAGAGAAGAGCGGAGATAAACAGATTTTAAATAGAAATATAGAAGCATCTGCTGACTGTGTGTGCATGTAGTGCATCTTTGTGTGGGCCTCGAGCTCGTCATGGCACACAAGAAGGCACTACAAAGGGTCATTAACATCGCCCTGAAAACGATTGGCCGCCCCCCTTCCCTCTCTGAAGGACCCCTACACCACCTGCTGTCTCAAAAGGGCACGCAGCATCTCGAGGGGCTGCACACACCCGGGACACCGGCTGTTTAAGCTGCCGCCGTCTGTCAGGGGACTCGGGGCGCTGAAGTCAGGGGCAAATCAAGGACGGCTCTTACAACAGGCAAAATGCCTAAACAGTGCAAATACCTGAGTGCTCTTATTTAAATCTCTGTACATATGATTCACATCTTTTATTCTTTATGTTATCTGTGATTATTGCCTTTGTTTTAGGACTGATGTGGGAGAGTACTTCTGTACAAAGTATGACAATAAAGAGTTAACGTTTTCACCTGAAGTCCAGGTGAAGCTGAAAGCGGTGGAGTCATGTGATGTTCGTGTGGGCCGGTTTGATATTCTACACTCAGTACTTCAAGAAAAATGAACTGACTTAATGCTAAAAAGAAATCCGAGTGTAAAACAGTCTTTAACATACAGCATCCAGAGATTTTAATGCCACAGCAGGTCTGAGTGGAAGTGATTATAAATACTTTATACAGTATATAGTAGATAAATTTTTTTATGGTTGTATCTATGAAATAAGCAGTACCTACATCCATTTAACAAAGGGAACAAAGTAAAAGAACAGAACAGAATAATCCACATGCAACCATCCATAAATGTAGAAATGCCATTTATGAGTAAAAGTGTAGCACAAAATGGAAAAAGCTTCTCCTAAATGTAAACGAAAAAGTAAAGAGCTTTTTCCCCGTGCAGACAGAAGACCTCTGGGTGCAGAAACAGAACAATGAGCAACAAAGAACATATGAATAAAGGATTTTAACATTATCCTTGAAGCAAATGCAGAGAACAAGCAGCACATGCAGCTTTTTGATTCCATACGGCACCACATTATACAGTCACACTCAGAAATGGTGAAGCGTGATGCTCTTATCACATAAGCCTGCCATGAAAGGTCCTGGCAGATGATGTAATGCACTGCCGTTTATCACCTGTCAGGTCCCAGAAGTAACAAGATCACAGCTGGAGTGACAACCATGGAGTTGATTCTTGTTGTTCAGATTTGGTAGCTGCTCACAGGATGTCAATATGAGGTTCAAACAGATGCTGATGGAAGCAGAGGAGGCCAAAAACAAAACCAAAATGGAAACATAAAAGACGACTAGCGTGCATGAGGACAGAATTACTTGCATGTGTCTGTGAAGGTTCTCAGTCATCCAGGTCATCGTAGTCTAAGGAGCTTGGAAAGAAAAGCGTCTGGACTTGTTTAAGTTGCTTGAAGACGTTTCACCTCTCATCCGAGAAGCTTCTTCAGTTCTAAGGTCAAATGGTGGAGAGTCCCAGATTTAAACCCAGTGGGAGTTTCCCCCCAAAGACGGACAAAGGACCCCCTGATGATCCTCTACCTAACCACATGAGCCGAAGTGTGAAGCCGAGGTGTGAATTGTGATTACCTGCATGGTTCAGAGAAACAAGTTCACAGCATCAAACCAAGACAAGAAGAGGTTTAAGGACATCTGGGTCTACAATCAAGAGATGTTTTCATGATTTGAAACTGGGTTTTCATCCAAATGCAAACCACTGGTTACAGCCAGGAAGACGACCAGATTAGATTTGCTTAAAGAGACTGCCTGGAAAAAAAAACACTAAAATCTTTGGACAGATGAAACCAAAATGAATGAAGAGAACAGTGTGGAGGAGAAAAGAAACGGCTCATGATCCAAAGCACGCACATTACCTCCATGTTTGACAGGTAATATGACATAGGGATGAGTGGCTGTCAGTGGAACAGAGCCACTAGTGTTTACTGATGATGTGACCACTGATAGTATAATCCATCCTGCTGCTTCTGACTCCGATATGAGCAGACTCATTGTCCATTTTCACTGCAGTCCAAAGACCCAAATCATACTACCAAAGTAAGCAGAGACAGTTATCAGGTCAGTCTCCTGGTCTCAACCCAATGAAAGCTATGTCGAAACCAATCACGCCATTATTTTTCTTGTGACATTACCAATAAGTTTGATGTGTCACATGGCCCTCTTCCTATTGAAAAAAACAAAAGTTGTTTCCAAGATGGCCGACTTCTAAATGGCCACCATGGTCACACAGGACTTCAATATCACCAACCATTCCCATGTTATTACAGTGTATCCATAAAATGGCCCACCCTGTATATTCACATGAGCTCTAATCACCCCCGTCATCAATCATGTTTGAAGCTTCAGATGTTCCCAAACTCCCAGAAAAACCAAAACACAAGTGCAGATTTCTGAAAAGTAATTATTTTATTAATATTTTACAATCCTTTATTCATGGTTATGTCATTATTTACTTTTTCAGCGCCACTTTGCAAGTGTCATTATTCCATGCTGTCTGATGACAACAACTGAAGGAACAAAAAAAAAAAAATAAAAAAAAAATAAGGAAGTTTGAAGGATGAGAAGTCTATACAACACTTCTTTGCCAAGGGGCAGAGAGAGATTCACATTTCAGCTCTCGGATTGACCTCTCATCCCTCCCGCTTGTCAAAAAAAAAAAAAAAAAAAAAAAGTAAACCCCCCAAAAAAGTTAAAAGCACGACTGTCAGTCAAGTGAATAAGTGTAGAGTTGTGTGTCAGGTTATAAAAACACTCCTTTGAGAAGTCGCTGATCTTTAAAAAGAACAGTCCCCGTTCTCCTCTGGCTTTTAAAATGATCTCCCCCATTTCTGGAACAAAAAAACCAAAACAAAACAAAAAAACAAACAAAGAAAAAGCACAACCTATCACAAACTTGATACAAAATATAAAGATAGTCTCTCTTCCAGGTGCTGCTCCAAACATTGGAGGATATTTTTATTAAAAACAACAAAAAAAAAAACAACAAAACAAAAAAAAAAGAAAAAAAGAAAAAAAAAGAAAAGTGAAATGAAAAGGGCCGCTGTGGTGTAAAGAGAAGAAAGGATGGAAATTAAACCTGCGGTGAGAGTCTGTCCTGGAGGGGAAGATATACTGTAGTTGTGCTGTGGCAATGGGAGCTGCTGGCGGATACATTTCCTCATAAAATGGTCTATCAAATACTTCCTGAGAAATAAAGGAAATATCTACCTGGCATGAAGAGGAGAGGAGGAGGCGGCGGCTAAGAGAGAGAGGAAGAGACAGAAACTCAAGTGTTTTGTGTCAAAAACAAGAAAAACAAGAAAAAAAAAAAATGAGCTGCTGTTGAGTTTTGCTGGCAGCTGTGGAAGAAGCTCGGGCAGTGTGAGAACGAGTGTGTTTGTGTTTGGTGTGGGCCCAGTCGGCTCAGTCGAACCCTTCAGTGTGTAAACATGGAGCAGAGAGCTGGAGGACAGAGGAGATGTGGGCAGCAGTGCTGGTGTTGCTCTGTTTGTGCTCGAGCACAGAGAGGAGGAGGAGGACGAGGGAGGGAGGAAGGAAAAAGGGAAGGAAAGAAGAGGCTGGTGGGAGACGAACAAACTGTCCATCCAGCTGCCGGCAGCATCCAACACCCACCATGATAACTGCTGGAGCTGCTCTGTGTTAGAGGATCACGTCCCCTGGTTTTAACCTGCTGCTCAGTTTTAGACGTCCAGGGTGTGAGACGCTCCGAGTGTAGCATGAGCCCGGTCTCATACCGACGCCGTCAAAGAGAAATTTTGTCAAAGCTGCTGGTGTCACAGAGGCTGATTTCACAAACAGAGCAGGTCAGGAGCTTTTTGTTTTCTAACACTTGTCAGTTCTCACATGTGGCACAAAACAGGAAGTGGCCCACACGCAGTCCTGAAAATATTTGGCTTGATTTATGTGAGGGAGCCGCGCTGATAGATCACCAATGCAGCACACAGATTTTGCACTAAGGGGCTGGCAGATTAAAGACCGGCCAAGGTCTGATCAGAATGCGGGGGACTCTAGCGTTCTCACATGTTACTAAAAGTGTGCTTGAGCCCCCCTTGGGTGCAGCAACAGTAAGCTGGACCTCGCTATCAATCTGTCATAAACAAGACAGAGCAGGACACAAAGCTCCCAAACGGAGCTTCATGGCCTCTCTGATCTTTGTGTCCACTGTTGCTCTGGTCGGAGATGCAAAAACGACCCTCTGTCTGTACTGCTGAAGACAAAACGCCAGTATCTGACGTCTTGGGATGAAAACATTTTGGCGTATTTTCAGGCATAAAGCTTCAAACCTAAATAAAGTTGTAGCTTAGCTTGTTGAAAGCTATCAGAAGCACCTGGTTAGCATCTTTCTGCTGCGTGCAGACACTGACATGAGCAGCTGATCGTATATTTGTCTGGCAGCTGGATGGGAAAACTTCTGCCGACAACCCAGCGCAGCAAAGGTGGACACAATCTGATCTGTGCACAAACAAAACAAACAAAAACCTCTTATAGAGGAACATCTGTGGACTGACTGAGCTTTCAGCAGGTATTCATAAGTGCCATTATTGTAGTCGTGAGAGGATCCCCGTGCACCTCCGCTGCGTTTGAGTGAACGCAGAAAAATTAAAACTGTGCATGACGAGAAAACTGGGAAAGGAGAAGATTTAATTACAACTTGAATTGTCCAAGCTTCTCCCAGTTTGAAGCCATTTTTGTGAAACTATGACATAACGCTGCCCACCAGGTAAAAGACAGTTACTACCAACACCTCGCCGGCTGCGTTGTCACACTCCTCCTCTGCGGATAGACGGGAGTAGGCAGGGCGGGATATTTTTAGACCAGCGGACAAAAAGCATGAACCACCTCACAAGTAAACAAACACCGACAACAACAATAACAAGAAACGGGACCTCTGGAGTGCGAGCGAGGCCTGCGGTGCCACCTACGACCAGTGTTTACCTGTTCGGCTGCTGGTTGCTCGTTTTCCCCCAAACAGACCAGAAGAGAGAAGCTAACTGCTGAGCTCCGGCTTCACAGAGCTGTAAAAGGACGCCTCATCGTCACAGCAGCAGGGCAGGTGACCTCATTAATCAGCTGTTTTACACAGAAATCCAACACTTTTGCACCTCAGGAACTTGACACCTGTGATTCCAATGATAACCGCCACACTGGGGGAAGAGATGCTAGGCCTAAATATCAGCTTCTACTCGCTTGTTGAGGCGGATGAATTCATTCATTAATATCCTCACCTACAGCATCTGATATCCGCTGCTCTATTTCAGCTCCTTCGGCGTCTGATGATATAACGAGTTAGAAAAATAGATCCGAAAATGCAGAACAGCAAATAATTTTAAATTTCATGATTAGGTTTTCATTAGTTCGGCTTACTTTTACTTTAAATTTTGTAGTTTTTTTTTTGTTTTTGTTTTTTTTTTTTAAAAAACAGATTCATTCATTGTGAATGACTTCCTGTTACTCCAACAAGACCCCAATCAGCTCTTGTTGTTGTGGAGATGAGTTTTACTTCTACATATATAAGGGTGCAGGTGAGCCTGGTTAGCACCACCTCTAACCAATACTTCACTGTTAACACCTCAATAACGGAGACAACCACACTGATCATGAAGGTCGACTTTACAGAAGAGCGATTTAAGTGCACAGCTGTACCTAATAATCTGGCCACCAACTGCATTTCACTGTAGATTCAATGTGGCTGTTCAAGTTCTCCACCTAATTTGTACTGAAGCAGAAAGACTGACGTATTAACGGACACGAAAATGATGTGTGTCCACGGATATGAAGCCCTGCTATCATTTTATTCCACTACTCCAAATCCAAATTAATCTGGATTATAAACCAGTGGAAAACAAGGCAGAAGCTCAGCATCATTATGTCTCAGGTTATGTGAAGCGTCACATTAGCAGCTGTCAAGTTCATGAAGCAGGAAAGAGCTGGCTGCTCATCCTCTTTGACGCGTCCTCGTTTGCTTCTCACTTGATTTTAAAATTCATTTCTCTCAGCTGATGCAAGTCTGAGAAGTGTTACCTCACTGATGGAGATCACATCTCCAGGTTTTCATTGGTCTGTTTAAAGCAGACAGAGCCTGCGCTGAGAATATAACTGACCAATAGTCTTTGGCCTTTAAAGGGCGGGGCTAACAGAAGCAACAGTTTTAAAGCCAAATTAACAGGATAACTCAGAGTCGAGGGCAGGGGATAGTAGAATATTATACACGTGATTATTTTGTGTGTGTGTTTGTGTGATTTGTCTAAGCCAGGAAATTTAAAAAAAAAAAAAAAAAAAAAAAAAAAGGCCTGCTGATGAAGAGATAGAAAGAAGAAAGGAGGAGATGATGGGAGTGGGAGGGGTTATCACTGCCGGTGTGAGGATGGTAAGGCGGGATTTGGAGGGTCAGGAGGAGGGACGAAACCCGCCCGCCCCCCTCCGGCCCGCACGTCTCCTTTTCCCAGCGAGGTGAGGTCAAATCCAGGAATGTCAGCAGGTGGATCAACCTTCTCCATGCGTCCATCTCTCACTTTCTCAGCTGTCAGTCCTGTCGCGTCTCTCTGCACGTCACTGGAGGTCTCGGTCTTCGAGGTACCGGTACTCAAACGTGAAGCCCTCCTTCTTCCGCTGGCCCCATTTCTCATAGTCAAAGTAAATGTATGTTCCCTAAAACAAGCAAAGAAAACACTAAGTTTGAAGACAAAGAGGAAAGCGGTCAACGCACGACTAAATGTTTGCAGAAACATCCAGATCGTTCAAGTTTTTAAACTCTGCGACTGAACACACAGATGCGATTCTCACCTGCTCAAACTCATCAGTGATGGTCTTGGGTTCTTCGTGCCTCTGAAACCACATCATGTACTTTGTGTGGAACCTCCACGACTGCTTCTTCAGGGCTTTGGCTGCCAGATACTGGGCCTTAGTGCCCTGCAGAGAGGGGGAGAGGAGAAGACGAGTGCTGAGAAATGAGACTAAATTAGGAGCACGTTTTGGCTCTGAGGAGAAAGAAATCCTCAATTTTACTTGTAATACGATTCATAAATACCTCATGAGCCTAATTTAAATCTGACTTTAGTGTAATCAATTTAGTCTTGACCCTGGACTCCCTAACAGGCCCTTCTTTCATTTAAACTAATCATCTTCATCCTCCAAATTCCGATTCAGCAGATCCAATTATAACCTAAAACAGTCTCACAGAAAGAGTTTGCTGTAAACAACATTTAAGCAGAAACGGACCAACACAGCTTACCTCCAGGTAGTAAAAGATGAAGAAGAGGGTCTCTGTGGAAAGCCTCTGGTAAAACTCTACAGTGTCTGAGTGGGGCGGTGGCACCTGGTGGTGGAAAGGCAGGGTGGGGCAGGGGTTTCTCATCAGGTACTGCCTGTAATACACAGAGACAGAGAGGGGAGTTAATGGTTTATAAATGAAGAAAATGGCAAGAATTTAGCATAACTTTTTAGATAACACGCTGCATTCCTAAAGTCTTATCTTCAGTATAGAAGGGGGGGGGGGGGCGAAACAGAGAAAAGATGAAAAAAAAAAATTGTCTTGATCTCATTTTTTTTTTTTAAGCATCTTTACCTAAAAATCAGTTTTTCATCTCAACTATATTAGATGTTTAAGAAAATCCACAATTAAAACTTATGTGCTGTCAGAAAAAGGTGAAAGTACTGAAGCACCTCCCTTTAAAACCTTCCATTTGTCAGGGGCAGCCAATCAGAAGACAGGTGGCTTAAAGAGAGGGTGGCCTTAAAAGCAGATGAACTGATGGGCTCTACGAAAGCTCAGATGGATTTTTGTTGAGCCGTGATGCATGTTAAGCTACTCTAGTAGAGCTTGAGAATAAAAATATGGGGCTGAAAATAAGCAGAACAAAATAACCGATTAGGATTTCTTCCATAACCTAAACAACCCCCATCGACAGACTTCACCCATCGTCTCTGCACAGTTAAAAGTGAAGAAGCTCTGTTTTAAGGCTTTTTAAAACATAAATATAAAGAAATGCAAACACTAAGTGCAAAAATAAAGTAAACCAACAGGTTGAGATTCCCATTTGTAAACACCAAGTCAAGATGGGCAATCAGAACCACTGACACCGTGACATCAGAAACTACAAACTGGTCGAAATGTAAGAAAAATCAAAGCCTAACATTTATAATGTGTTTAATTGTGAGAATCTGAGTTATTCTCATGGCAGACTCTCATTTTACCAACATGTGATCTGAAGACCGAGATGTCACATGTTGAGGAACATGTGGGTCGTACGTACACAATGATCTATATAAAGATTTTCCTTCCCTGATGGATTCACAGAAAGTAGGAAAATTCAGCAGTGGGTCACTCTCTCTACCTAAATGCACTTTTCCGAGTATTTTTAGAATGGTGACAAACCCAGTTTGTCCGTTTCCATGAAGCTGTGTGCACAGAGGGTGCGCCTAAAATAACAGAGTCCCACAAACGGAGCAGAACAGAAAGTGTGCGAGTGTCTGACTAATGTGAGCACTTCAAATCAAACGTGGAGGAAATGAGCTCTGCGCGTGTAGGAGAAACAAGTGTGTGCGTGTAAGCTGAAGGTAAATTATACTTTAAGAAACAGGTGGAACAAACACGTCTGTCACGCTTTTATTACAGAGTCATGTTTTAATCACAACAAGACAAAATCCACGCTCTGCGTGTGTGTGTGTGTGTGTGTGCTCTCATCTGTAAAGCACAACAGGTACTGTGGGACAAGAGGGTTTGAGTGTTTGATTTAAATGTCAATTGTATCTGTGTGGGCTGACTGCATTGTAGATACTGCACCAGTATAATCACTTCTGCAATTATGACTGTGTGTGTACAGGTGGGCTACATTACTGAGCACTCCAGTATCAGACGGTACTACACACAAATCGAATAAAGCAGTGGGGTTTTTATTCCCTGTGCTGCAGTTTCTCCCACTGACTTCAGTTGACTGGATTTTGCTCTTTTAAATATTTTTTACTATTGTTTACACAAAGAGCTGAGGCGCTTTTGTCCAATCTGATCTGTAGAAGTCTTGATAGATTCACTGTGAGGAGATCTTTTAACAACTGTAGTGTATGGTGCTGGTCAAAAGTTAAGTCACTTGTAAATGGGTAAATATGGAATAGATACAGTGATTTATTTATGTTTGGAAAGTGCACAAACATGAATTTCCACAGTTTTGTTGTGCATGTACAATAACAAAGGGTCATTTCATTCTATGCTATGAGTGGAAAACAGTATATGAGGGAAGAAAAGTGCAGCACTAATGAGCCTGAAAGTCAATATTTGGTATGACCACCTTTATTCAACACAGAGTGAACAGAATATACTGCACTGGGATGTGTTTGGGATCACTGACATGCTGCAGAATTAAGACATTATCAGTGAGTAACCTTCCAGGTTATATTGCATAGAGGATGCAAATCTGACTTTCTGTATGTACGACTTAGTTCTGCATGACAGAGTCTCCACCATGTTTTACAGATGACTGTAGACACTCACTGTTGTACCGCAGTGAACTACAGAGTCTTCTTAGATTCAGGTAAAGAAATGGTCTTTATTTTATTTTATTTTTTACAGCTGACTTGACCCTGGCCTCCTCTGAATTTAAACAGTTGTTTGTTTGTGAAGCTGCCTGTAGTGTGTTGTGTATAACGATGCTTTTTCTGACTGCAGAAAAGGTGGGTGGTAAAAATTTCACTGCACCTGATTCTCTCGGAGTCGGATGGGTGTGGCATATGCGTCCACGCCTGCTCCTGCATGGCCTGTTGGTAGCCCTGGTCTTTGGACAGGGGAACCGGCCCCAGCGGACACACCCCCAACGATGGGGGGATGCTGACTTCTGACAGCGAGGGCTGAGGTCCTGATGGGGGGCCTGAAGGGGCCGTAGTGCTGCTGGGGAATATTTCTGAATAAGAAAGAGTGAGGGGAAGTGACGATGAGAGGGATTCGGGTTTTGGAAATGGAGAGAAAGAAAAGTGGAGTTGAGTCAGGGATGATAATATCATCAGCAGTTTTTGTTCAGAGGCGGCTGAGAGTGGGAGGTGAGATGACATTTTGTTCCATTAAAATACAGCTTTTCCATTTCTGCTCTATGGTAACCCTCCATCTCTTTTTATCAAGGTGTGTGTGTGTCTTACCTGAGGTGAGGTGCAGGGAGGTCACATCTCCCTCGATCCCTGAGCTCATTGCTGCTCGCTCGGCCATGGACTTGAGGCTGCTCAGAGGCTCTTGGGGCTGATGAGGACAGACAAGGAGACACTTGGGAAAAAAGATTCTCCAGGACGTGTGCACAGAGTTATCATACCTGCTTGAACACAGGAACTCGAGTTCCCGCACCACTGATAATGCTGTCATGGAAATCACTTTGACTTCAGTTTCGGGCTGTTTGGTTTCTCTGCTCCTGTGCCCTCCCTTCCTAAGATGCATGTGACGTAGCGTCAGGCAGCTTGAGGAGTGATTTCAAGATGACATGACGAAACAACAACAAAAATAATGCACTATATGTTCGCAAGTACGTGGATAGCTTGGAGAGCGTCCTTCAATATCATACTGCAATAATGTGATTTACTTCAACTCTTAGATCAGAGATTTTTGTTACCACGACTAAAACCACATCCATAAAGAAATTATTGTTCTCGTTTGGTGTGTTGACTGCGGTCAGGTTTTATGTGGTGGACCTAAAGTTGTGTGTACTCGTGTCTGCAGGCACATCCAGGGGGTTCAAAGATACTTTAGATTGGTCTGTAGTGCAACCATTCAGACTGTTTATGGAGTGCCAAATCATGAAGAATATAAAAAGATCGAAGATGAGTTTTAGTGAAGGAGGTCAGCACTCTAGTATCAAAAAACCTCTTGTTTCTGTACATCCCCTACAAAAGTCCTACTTTACTCTCCATATTTTCTCAGATCATCCAAAATCAGTTGGAGAACCACTGGGTTAGTCTAACATATTCCATAAAAATATTTCAAACATTTCAATTTTGGTAAAATATTCACTTCACACCGAGTCTCGAATACCTACCAGCTAAAATGATCCCACAGACTTTTCTCCTGATACTAATAAATATTAAATATTGTCGCCATGGTTCAACTTCACTTTTATGTAAAGACGGGGAATTTGAGAGAAGCGAAATCGCAGGACTAAGTTATAAAAATGCGTTTCTCTAAATTGATTCCACATATCAGTTGCACTCCAGTTGGCTGTATTATGAGCGAACATTTGCAGATTTATTAAAATACGTCAACAACTGTATTTGCTCAAGTAAAAGGGAGGCGAAATGTTACTCTGCACTGGGTCTAAACGCACCACTGATATGGTCTTATCACCACAGACCGAACAAAAATATGGTTTATAATTGCCTCATAATTTGTGATCAGCTTTTAGAAACTGGAGTAATTTACTGCAATTATACAACCGATATTACATCGGCAGGCTTTTCTTTTGTTGTCCAAGGACACTATCCAAAAGTACTGAGCTGTGCAACACTAAGCTCCGTTACAGATTTACACCGCCTTGAAATTTTATACAACAGGAAGTTTGTATGAAATTCACAGGGCTGCAAATTCTCCAGCAAAAACTGTTTTTGCAAGTTTTCAGTAATTCAGATTTTGCAGCTTTAACATTTCATTCATCAAGAATCAAATGATCTTACTCTTTTTTTTTATATCCCCATGGAAACACTGTATAATTGGAGATCACTTTTGAACTTACAATGATCTGGCACAACATTATGACTACCTCTAATATTCTGTTTGCCCCCCTTCTGCTGCACTGATCCGTCAAAGCACAGACTCAACCCCACCCCTGAGTGTGCTGTGGTATCTGCACCGAAATGTTAGCACCAGTTCCTCTAAGTCCTGTGAGCTGCGAGGTCAGGGATCCATGCATCAGACTTGTTTATCCAGCACATCTCACACTTGTGCAACTGGATTGAGATCTGGGGAATTTGGAGACCAAATCAAGACCTCAAACTTATTGTTCTGCTCTTCAAATCATTCCTGAACCATTTTTTGCTTTGTGGGTGGATGCATTACCCTGCTGAAGATGCCATAGCCATCAGGGAATACAGTTTCCATGAAAGGGTGTGCATGGTCTACAGAAATGCTTAGTTAGGTGGTAAATGTCAAAGTAACATCCACATGGATGGCAGGAACCAAAGTTTCTCAGCAGAACATTTCTCAGAGCATCATACTGCCTCTGCTGGCTTGCCTTCTTTCAAATAGTACATCCTGATGCCAGATGGTCCCCCAGGTAAGCACGGCACAAACACGCAGCAATCACAAGATTTAAAAGAAAGCCATTTCATCATACCAGGCCTCCTGTTGCTCTGTGGTCCAGTTCTGATGCTCAAATCTGTACTTTTACCCAATTTTCCTGCTTTTAATACATCAACTCTGAGCACAGTGTTCCCTTGGTCCCTGATATCCCCACTCACTAACAGGTGCCATGATGAAGAGATAATCAGAGTCATTCACTTCACCTGTCAGGGGTCATTATGCTATGTGTGATCAGTGTATAATCATACCTCTTTAAAACATTACTGTACCAACCTAACTTGGCAGGTATTTGGTTCCTCCCTGTCGACATTTATTGATTTTTGGCACTGTTCTCTCAGTGTTTGCTGAAATTTGCTTTAAACAGCTCTGTTAATCAACAAACAGCAGTAATGAGACTGTAATCATCTCCCCTTTGGATTTAACTGTTGGCAGAACGAATTAATTAAAGCAAAGGCCATTCTTATTGTGTCTGCATGCAAATTAATAGTCTGTGGAGATTTGGGAGATTAAGTTGCTCTCTTAGCAAACAACATTCAAATCCCAAAATCCCATATCCCCCCAAAACGATTAAAAACATAGCTGTTCACCTTCGTATGTTCAAATGTGTCTCACCTTGATGCTGTCGGAGGACTGCTGTGAGTAGGACATTGGTCCATTCAACAGGTTGCTGCCGCTCACTGTTTTGGCCTCGCTGTATGAGGCCGGGGATGGAGAGTTGGACGACAAACTCATAGAGCCCAGTAGACTGGGACCAGTGTCCTTACTGGAAATAGGAAACATGGATTAGTTTAGGCTGGGGTCACAGTCAAAAAGGAGCACAAATCTAAAGAAGTTACAGAAAGTCTTGTTTTTCACAAGCAGCAGAAGTTTCACAGTAAAATCCCCTTTGACAAATACTCCTGTGCAGGCCGAAGGTTAAAAGGCTTTTAATTAGAAGTGCATATAGGAAGACTTTAATGCAGTCATTTTAGCTATGGAATCTGAGCGGCTCTAAGACAAATAAGAAATAAAGTCTAACAAAAAGGAGAGGGTAGTGGTGACAGTCAATTTAATTAAAATGCTACTATAAAAACAATCATGTCCTCTAACCAGCTGCTTTGGCTACTTACGGCTGATTGGCTGTGGAGGTCAAAGATGAGGGTTGGCTGCTTTGCAATTGGCTGGCACTGTTGAGGGCGGAGTCTGCTGTGTTGTCTGCTACCACAGCACTGTAACCTGTAATAAAAACATAAATACATAAATGCACTTAGAAATCATCCTCAGGTGTAATTTCTCTCTGAAACTTTATTTCTACAGATGCTGGAAAAACGCAGACATCAGATACTCACTAGTGCTACCGTTCTGCTTCTGTCGGCTCGGTGGTCGGACAGGGAGCGAGTTTCCTCCTACTACTACACTCCCTGCTGATCCCGAGCTGCCTCCGTTGCTCCCGATGACTCCTACTCCGCTACCTGGGGCTAAACCTCCCACCGAGCTCGGTGACACCAAGGATGAGCCCTGCACCCCTGACTGACTAGAGCCCAAACCCAGAATCCCAGAGCCAACCACGCCCGGCGCTGCACCCAGCAGACCTCCTGTCGAGGATGTCGGCCCGCCGACTGTCATGTTCCCGCTGCCGATGGAGCCTACAGCACTGTTGGTCGTTGCTGTGCTGACTCCACCCAAAGAGCCTGGTAAGCTGGAGCCGACCGCCTGAGCGTAGGGTGCAGGGGTGTTACTGGACAGAAGGCCTGCCATGGTGCCCGTCAGGGATGCCGGCATCCCCGACAGGCCGAGGCCACCGGACATGGGGCTGGTGGTGACGGCGCCCGAAATGCCTTTCCCCAAAGAGAGGCCCAGGCTAAGGCCCAGGCTGTTGGAGGTTGGCGTGGACCCTGATGGAGCCTGCGGCTGCGAATTTGAAGCACGGAGCTCCTGTGTGCTGGCATTGGGTGGAGAGGCGGCCAGTGAGGCAGGGTGGCTGTTGGTGGAGGTGCTGGAGTTGGAGATAGGAGCTGAGGAGGAGGAAGAGGAGCTAACGGAGTTTTTGGCCTGTTGCTGCTGCGCTGACGGGTGCGGCGGCTGCTGGGTGGCGTTGCTGTAGCTGCCAGCGGAAGTGTTGGTGAGGTGACCTGCTGAGTTGCTGTGATGACTGTTGCCCCCAGAGCTACTGCTTCCTCCCCCAGCGATGGTCGCCATAGAGATCATTGAAGATGAGGTCAGTCCCGAGACGGAAGAAGCAGAGGAGGAGGAAGAAGAGGATAACGAAGAGGAGGGATTTCCATTCTTCACAGGCGACTAAAAAAATATAAAAAAAATACATGAATTAATTAAAAATTAACCTGATGTCTTAATCAATGACTTTTCAAAGCACTGCTCTTGTTGCTCCATTATCTGATGGACAACAATTGTTTTTTGCCCAATAACACATCATTGTTTAATTACAGTACAATGAACACTGCTCATTTATCGCTGAGGACAAATCATAAACCTAAGTCAAAGATTCGATTCAACATGAGGGACTGACCCACACAACAATATATTTTAAAGCAGATGAGATAAGTATGTTGTTTGGGGATTTCAGGGAAAAATCTCCATGAAAATTTCAGGCTCATTTGTGGACTTAAAACAGGAGAAGGATAGTGCTTTGTTTTCCCTGCTAGTCATCGATGAAGGAGATAACAAAGAGACTGTCCAACATTTATATACAACTGTCACCATTGGCTGTATTTAAAAGGTGTAGCCATTATGAAGAATCCTGTTGTCAAGTCTCAACCTAAGTGTTTTTGCCATGAAGGCTTTTTTTAACATGTAGAACTAGATGTCTTTTTGCAACCAGAGGGATCGCCCCCTACAGGACATTGGAGAGATTGCAGGTTTAAGCAGACACGTCATGTGAGGAGACTCAAAGAATCCTGAATAGAAATCTTTGCAGTAGCAAAGAAGGTGGTTGGCTTAAAATTTAAGTAGTAAAAACAGGCAACATATTAGTACATACTAATTAATGTTGTTGCCCTGGTGCATGACCATAGATGTTTATGACAGTTTCAGCTATGTTGTAGCAAACCTCTCTACTCTTGTGTTTTAGTAAAGATGTAGAAATTTTACACTTTTTGTTTGTGGTGTGTTGAGCAGTGTTGGTGCTCTGGATACTGTGGTTTGAGGTTCTGACTCTTTCCTAGTTTGTTTAGGATCAGACTGGTTCCAAGATGACTCTAGAGTTGTTAGACCAGAGTCCAGATGGACTTTGGTTTAAGGCATGCACTTACATAGACTTTACATGCGGTCTATGATGTTCACACTGCAGCACTTTATGATAATCTCAGAAGGTAATGATGTTCCTGGAGCTTTCGGCACTCCTGCTTTACTGGGAGAGGTTTCGGCATCTTCACACTAACCTGACTAACTTCACTGTCTGTCGAACGTCCCCTCTTCTTATCATCTTCTGAGTTCTCCTGAAAAAACAAAAAAACAAAACAAAACACACATGGCATTAGGGCCACAGAGACAAACACCATGGTTGTCATCCTCATACGCGCCAATGCAAATGTGTGTGTGAAGTGAAAAAAGAAGAAGGGGGGGGGGGGAGCAGGCAGTAGCAGATTTAAGCTTTGCAGAGCTTTTTGGGTCTCATGTTTTAATTCTTCTGGTTAAAGTATCCATAGCTGTCCATTGCAGTTAAGTAATTAATGCACTTTATATTTAATTTGCATTTACCATCAACAACTTTATACGAGCACATTTTTTCTTCTCAGTCTTGCTTAATTCTTATGCTGCTTATGTGTATGGGAAAATTGAGATCTTTCATTTCAGATTTTTGCACTGTGTGCAGAAACACGCAAAGTAAACCTCAATTTAAGAAGCGTGCACTTACATTAACATTACTCTGTGTACATGTTGGTATATCAGAATCAACCCACTATCTGCAATGTGCATCCTGCCACATTCCCATTCCTGTGTGCATGTTAACACAAAGGTGTGTCACGGAAAAAGCTGTGGAATTTTTCTAAAAATTGGCTGCAGAGAGAGTAACCCTATAAAGACAATCAAAGCACAACGCAAAAATAAAACAAAGTGAACACATACTACAGGTTGAAAGCAACACAGCAGCTACAGCCAAAGTAGAGCGAGTGTATGTACGGGAAGAAGAAAAAACACTGTATGAATATATATATTGTAAGTGCTTTGGCAGAACATAAGAGGCAGACTAAGTGAACAGACTTATCAGTATCACAGCTCTATCACTGCTTAGACGTGTTTATGGTAAAGACAATGTAAGCTGTATTTTATAAGCTGCAGCCGTGACAGTGTTTAACAGGACAAGTACAGATTTAATGTTTGAAAGAAAGAAAAAAAATAATCAAACTGAGGCTCAGACTATGTGCAAAAGGTCAGCAAGTACAAGAGGTGCCCTATTTTAGGATTTTTCTTTATATACGTTTAGGCTTACAGATCAATAAAACTGTTTAAAAATTGCAGCCACTGAGGGGGAAAAAACAACAACAACAACATAGGAATAAAGTTTCATCTTTGAATCTACATTTTTTACTGGAGATCAGTATCAACTCAGAAATTACAAAACCTGATGGTTTGATGGTTTTTAAAAACTTTATACCCTCCATGCATCAAGTTCAACAAGTTCTACAATGAATGCTGATGCAATTTTCTGGAGCACTGATTGGTCAGTAGGGGGTGGTTATACATGCGTTGATCTTTTATCTTGCACGCGATCTGCTCCGGAACAGATTAGCTCTGTAGCTTAAGTGAGTGCTAATAAAATTAACTACCTCTGGAACACTAAAACTTCCAGATTCTGCTTCGTAGAACAGCCGTCTGTCATTTGGGACTCCCAGATGTTTTGTTACATTTGACTTTTAGTGCAAACTCTAAGGTAAAGCAAACATCCAAACTTATACTGCGTCTCATTATCATCATGTATGTCTGTGTCGAACAAACTCAACAACTTCTAGAAACCTTCACAGCCGAGTCAGAGCAGCCTACTGAAGACCTTCCTCATCCTTTACATTCCCTTTAATGCCACGGTGTAACTTCTCATCAGCAGCGCGGAACAATACCACGCCTTCTATTCAGACAAACGAGCCCTATAATAACTGCTCTCACTACATACTGTGTGTGGGCGGATAGGAAGAACAGATGATATAAAGGCAACGCAACAGAACAATGAGAGCAGATGGCAGGGCACTACAATAGCTACAAAGGCAATTATCTTTCATTTATATTTTAGATATTGACTCAACTTGAGTGTAACAATCGACTTAATTTCCCTCGATTACCAGTATTACTTCAATAGAACCATTAGTGACAGGTTCAGCAGTCAGTGATGAGATAAAACTGGATGATTATTTTTGGTGGAAAAGCAGCAGGTTAATTTATTCATTTGGATTTTTAAAGTAATTTTAATTGTCATATCACTGGGGACGGGAACATCAAGGATGCAAATAATATGCAGAAAAGCTTGAATGATTGTGAGCAACAAGTAGGGTCCAAATTACTCTTAATCCTTTTTAAATGACTTTAAAAAGCCCTCAGTGTTTTATTTATTAGTGCACAGCTAGCACAGACAAAAGCGCACACATAACAGAAGCTTTAGCTAACTCTGGGGAAAGTTCTTACTGTAGTGCAAGTAGCAGGCGACGGGGGGATGGGTGAAGATGAGGTGGTGGAGGTGGGTGTGCTGCTGGACTGCTGGAAGATCTCGTCCTCCAAGTGCGAGTGCCCCGGCGGTGAAGTGGCGACCAGCGACTGAGCTGGAGAGAGCAGAGGCAGAGAGGGAGGTCAGTGAAAGTCAAAAGGCCTTTAAGACTTTGGTAGGTTTAAATGTTTAAAGCAGTTTACAAAAAACTGTGGTTTGGGCCATTTTAATAATATATGATGTATATATGATATAGTCGAAAATGTTAAGATTTTCCATTGGAAGTGACCGGGATTAGAAAGGAGAATATAAAAGGATGAGTTTGGACATGTGCAGAATAGAGACGTTGGATTGACTGGAAGAAGAAAATGCTGAATATGGAGCAGACAGGCAGAAGGAAAAGAGAAAGACCACAGAGAAGATTCATGGATGTAGTGACGGAAAACATGGTTGGTGTGACAGAGGAGGATGCTGGGGATACGGGGAGGATATTACGTGCAACTAGAAAAAGTTGCATTTCCTGTGAAAATGCAGTGTGAATGCCGTGTAGTGGAATCTGAAAAAAAAAGCAGAACTATCTGCTGAAAAGAGGCGTAGAAGCTTATCTCTTTGGTGAAAACTGCTTTATTTGAAAGGGTGGAGCGAGTGCAAGAGGAAAAGATGTGGGGCAGCAGCCATAGGTAGGATTTGAACCTGCACCACCTGATCTCAAGGCGGCTACTCATCTCACTAAACCAAACTGGAGCAGAAGAAACTGAAATTTGTGCTGAAAACAGGTGAAAAAGCTGAACTTTCTGCTTAAAGGAGGTGAACTTGTTGAACTTTCTTCTGAAAAGAGGTGAAGAAACTGAAATTTGTGTTGAAAAGACTTAAAAAAAAAGAAAAAAAAAAAAAAAAGAAAAAAGAAAAAAAAAGTTGAACTGTTAGCTGAAGAAATTGTTGCCATAGGTGGGACTTGAACCCGGGCCTCCCGCTCTGAGAACGGCTGCTCATCTCACTGAGCTAAAACACAGCCCACCCGCGGGGAGCTAAATCAGCATAGACACTTGTGATGTGGTCCCATTCATCTCAAGGGGCCAAAAAAAGGGCATAAAATGCTTAATATTTCAAAAAGTATAAATGTTACGAGCGCCAAAAGATATAGCTGGCATTAGCAGAAAGAGCAGAACAGTTTAAAATCTGAACGGTGAAAATCGGCTGAAAACTGAGGGAGTTTTCAGCCTCGCGGCATTCACACAATTACACGTAAACAAATAAAAAGTGTGAATTCAGAAACCAAACCCCGGTTCCTTCTCTACTTACGAATGTCCTCCAAATCCAGATCGTCGTAAAGGAATTCGTTCTCCTCAAAGTCGGGATCCTGCGACGAGTCGATATAATACTCTACGTCATCCTGAGGAAAGTGCAGATAGAAAGGAAAGTTACAAGAAAGCTTCGTACACGACATTTCTTAAACTAATTTTGTGTGTGGCACTATATAAATAAATTCATCTGATGAAGGTTTACACTTTTTGTATAAACATCATTTCATTTAGTTGATGGAAAAACAAAGAAAAAGGCCGTAAAACTAATTTTTAGGAAAAGTTTGGCACACTAATTAACTTAGAATAAGTTATTTCTGCAAGTAACACCCAAAGAAGATCTTGTGGACACAAAAGTTGCTGATTCTATGTTTAAAACTGAGAAAAGGACAGAAAACACCAATCACTCTAGCCTCTGACCTTGATCTTCCTGATGGCTTCCACCTGCACAGAGTCGTTGTCCAGCATCCTCAGTATCGTCTCCAGCATCCGGATGTGGTACCGATGCCTCTCAATGAATTTCTTCAGCTCCTCGATCCGGTCCTGCTTCTGTACAACCAGAAATAGGCGAGAAGAAGAAAAACAAAACAAAACAGCAATTTAAGTAATGTAAGGAGGCAACACAGGCCCACAATCTACTTCTTAATTTGCTTAAGTCCAAACATTGATTATATCTGTGTTATGAAAATCTCTTAACACGTTTGAGCATGCCAATTCTCTACATTAATTATTTACTGTTGGACTACAAAAAAGGTCCAAATGTATATCTACCATTGTTGCAAAAAAAAAAAAAAAAAAAAAAAAAAAAAAAAAAAATCATGTTACATATTTAAAAATTGAAACAAAAAGCAAACAGCAGCCGGAGCATTTGACAGCTATAAGGCTGTGCGAGCGTAACGTGCTGCTACATGTGCACTTTATGGCTTAATGCATCATATAAGCTAGCTCACGCATAACTGCACCTCTTACTTCAATATGTAATATTTCTAAAGCTTCTACATATTCTGGAGCTCTCAGCCATGTATTGCGTTTCTTTGTCCAGAGGTAAGTTTAGATAAAACTAACACACCCAGATACCTCTGAGGAATAAAAGAAAAGAGTGCACGAGCAAGCTGGGCTGGTGTGATTATAACAACACAGCAGCTGTTAAAACAGGCAGTCAGGACTCTTATGGAAATGTCTGGTGTGGCTGCTGGTGCAGGCAGCCAAGTGTGGCATGTTAATGTTTCACCTTAGTGCATTTTAACGCTGCACCAGAACAGTCAGGAGCATGAACAAGCCTCCAACATACACCTGAACTCTTTGGCCTCTTGTGCCACAGCTACAGTTGTAGTCAGACGTTTTTATGTACTTAGAAGCATGAATTTAATGAGATCATCCTTGTACTGTTTTTTTCCCAGGGTGGCATCATGGTGCAGCACACATCTTTAATGAGTTTAAAAACAATCGGCTGCACAAGTTTGTTTTCTCTAATCCACACAGCCTCAAAGATATGAAGGATTTGTTTGACAGCACTTACTGCATTGAGCAATACTCTGAATGGGAAAATCCAAAACTACCCCATGACGTTCATGTCCATGAGGAGTATGCAGACCACAAGTGTAATTAAGAAACGGTCCAAGCCTGGTTCCCCCTATACAAGTTTATTTGGCTCTAACATTAATAAAACAAATTGTTTTCTCTTTTATTTTTTGTTTCCCTATTTTGATCCCAATAAAGCCTTAAAAGACTCAAAATATAAAGTATATTGTAATGTTAATCTAAAAAACAAAAAAATTAAAAAAAAAACAAAAAATAAGTTGTGAGTTTTGTATGAATTCTTTAGTCCGGCTACAGCAGTCTGCAGCAAATGTTACTCAAACAGGGGAAAAGTGCATTTGTTACAGAGTATTTTCAATTGCAGATTAAAACACATTTGGTGCTCTCGTAAGTATTTGGGGCAGCAGAACAAAATAAAGAGTGTGTGTGTGTCTGATGTTAATGCAGCAGTGTGTATCGGAGGACTCGAGTTTTTAATAGTTTCTGGACAACAAAAGAGCTGGAAGAACACAACACGCTCACAGTGAGAGGAAAAAACATCACCAGAGGTATCCTGTAAATTATAAAATAAAAAAAATAAAAATGTTAAAAATTTTAGTCATGAGCTTCTTTCATCCAAAGAGAACAATAAGAAATATTTATACTGCCAGTATTTCCTCTTTGTGCAGAGTAGCCTGAAACTGATTTTCTGAACATGTCACTGTCCTCAGACGGCCTCCAATCACTAGATCTCAATCTAATGGAGCTCCCTTCTGGGATGCGATAGAACGGCAGATTTATACTGGGGATCTGCAGCCAACAAATCTGCAGCAACTGTGTGACGCAGTCAATATATGAATCTATGCCATGAAGAATTAGGGCAGTTCTGAAGGCAAGAGAAGGTCCAGCTCAGTATTAGTAAGGACCTATTAAAGTGGCCAGTGCAACATGTCCTAATAGGAGCCAACTTTGTGGCCTATAAACGTAAGATTTAAGCAGAACCCCTCTTTATCTCTGCACACACTTTGTAGCTTGTTTGTTTGTTTTTTTAAATTCATCCTTCTTGCATCTTGAACATTTAAAAATCAAAGTACAAAGCACAACAGAGAGAGAGACCCTGTGTGAAGATTTTTATACCAGAAGAAATTTTAAGCCTTAAACTTTTGGTCTGAAAACCACAATCTTACAGCAGCAGTACAGTGCAACACTAACTCTGAAGATCTCTGCTGAGAGAGACGGTCCTACGCTTTTGGCCAGCTAAACTAACCGCACAAGATACAGATAAAAATAAACTCCTCTGGGTCTCATTTATGAAACGTCCACGGCGAAAAATTCGTGCTCACAACTAAATGCGAGGCTAACAAAGTCGGCTGCAAACACTTTGTGACATAACAAGAGTATTTTCTTCAGCATGAGCTATAAACTCAAACATGGAATCTGAAAGTTTTCATGCTTTTTGCAATATCTGCACTGTGTCATCCACAAGTTTCTCTAAAAATGAGATCCCTGAAGAGGACTTGAAACGAAAGCCAAAAGGAGGAAGAAGTCAGGAGAGTTGCCCTTGTCTGGATAGAGACAGAAGATGAATGGAGGACACACTATCTGACCTCTGTAGCAGAGAGGGAGATAAAAGAGGAGAGAGAAAGGCTGCAAGGCTAAGGCCGGCTGACCGAGTGATCTGTGTCAGCTGTAAACAGACGAGGGAGAAGGCTGAGAGAAAAAGAACCTCAGAGGCGAGTAGAGAAGAAAATAATGAATGAATCAGAGATGAGAGCACACACACTGACCTCCTTGTCTCCTTTCTTTTTTCTCGTCTGGACTGAGAGAGACTCCACTTCGCTCTCAAACTGGTCCACCTGCATGTTCAGAGTGTCTATCGTATTCTGAGCAAGAAAAGACATTAAAAGTTAACATGGCAGCGGTGTGACAAAACTCAGCTGGTTATTAGACCTTTAACTAGATCGGCTCTTGAAGAAATTTATCATTAAAATCTTTAAATATTTGCTGCCATTGTAAACCTTGGATGACATTAAAAATCAACTCTTTGGCGTTTGGAATCATCGGCTGACGAAACAAACCATGTTTAGATGCAGAAGTGGCTTTTTAATAGTGGAAAAACGGGACTTTCCTTCGCTCGCTTATTAAGTAGGTTCGGATGAGTTTAAAAAAAAAAAGTTTACTCAGGCTTAACATGTAAAAAAAAACAGCAAGTATTAAACTAAAAAGCCTCATTTTGCTGTTAAGATTATAAAA
The DNA here is from genome assembly GCF_900408965.1 of Simochromis diagramma. Classification (NCBI taxonomy): domain Eukaryota; kingdom Metazoa; phylum Chordata; class Actinopteri; order Cichliformes; family Cichlidae; genus Simochromis; species Simochromis diagramma. The sequence continues at coordinate 431,589 of NW_024386786.1, read as the reverse complement.
GGCAAAACAAAAGGAGGAAGTGAAGTCATTGAGTGTTTAAAATGTGTCGTGCAGCATAAGTTTTTCCATAACGGAGGAATGTTTTGGCAGCCACACCTGAAAATGAGCCACAGCCATCGCTGAAGGATTCCCAAAGCATGGACTAAAATTAAATTAAGCAGGTTTATTACATTAGATTTCATTTATTCAATCAAAATTGATATTTTTGTTCATAAAATGCACAGAAAAATTTAAAAAGATTTCTGTGAACACAAAACACACTGTTGGACACCAGCCTTATTCCTCAGCCTCCTAGGAAATATACCTATAGTCTCAATTTCAAACTCCTGCATCTCATTCTTGAGTTACTGCATTTACAAACTTGTGTCCACACTGCCTGCCCACCCGGCAGGGTGACAACAATACCCCAAACAGTGTTTGACAACTGAAGGGGTAAATAAATAAATAAATAAATAAATAAATAAATAAATGCAACATTGATTTACTTCCTTTATTATAGATGGGCTAATATACATACAAGTTTAGTCCCACCATTCTGAGACTTGGGGGAAACCCCCATTAAGTCTAAGATGAAATAAACAAGTGTATAAAAACAAACCCATCAAATTTTGACATTTTTAACCTGACAAATAAGATAAATTATTAATTAACTATGTGATTCGCCGTTTTAACATCTCTGCTCAAAATCAGCCTTTTTACTCTGATGATCAGAATGACGACACATTTTATAGAGCGCCAAACACAAGTACGGTCATGTTTAGAAATGGCTGTCGATTAATGGGAGTCTGTTTTCGTTGAAAGCTGAGACGGCGTTTTGTTTTAATTTTGGTTTTAGTTCCACCTGATTTCACTTTCAGTTCCAGGTTTCGTTGCAAAAGAAAATTAAAAACAATTCGAGCAGAAAACTTCCTCATGAGAGACCCGAGCTGTGACACATGAACTGAGCCGCTGACTCAAATTAGTTTCTGCTTTTGAGAACAAGAACAGATTTCACCACGGTGTGATTCGACTCGCCTGTTCTGCTTTACAGCAGTGGTTACATTAAATGGGTGATTAGACTTACAGGATTAGAAAGTACTACTCTACACAAATTAATGTGATGCTTGACAGCATTTAGATGACACTAATCTAGAAGAAATACTACTCTTCCTGTCACAAACAAACCATTTCCCATCTTTCGTATGACAACATTTGATTATGAAGCTCACCGTTAGCCACGTGCCGACCTCCTCCTTCTCCCTCTGGGCTGGGTCCACCTTCTGTGCCAGACCGAGCCCTTCTTTAGAGTATGCTTTCGTCTTGGTTTCTCTTTCCACTACCTTGAATCGCTCCATTTGCTGCAAGTAAACAAAGAAATAAATAAGAAGCTGATCAACTTCAGTTTTCGGGGATATATTGATCTTCACAAACATCTAATTGTGCCCCCTTATTTAAACATTACTCCAACTTCAGTTCGATTTGACTTGATTATCATAAAAAAAGGTTTAATTGCAGAAAACAAAATCCTAAAAATTCAGATTTAAGGCATTTAAAACAATACAAAAATCTGCCATGCCATCATATTTTCACATAAATGTGGAGTCGGGTCAACCGTCGGCCCGAATTTTGTTTATCTTTTGTGTTTTAAGGTTAACTAAGGCAAATCATTTACAAAAATTAGGTGACTAAACAGATATGAAGAAATGCCACCGATGCATTCATCACTCAGTCTGTACACAAAATGTCATGCAGCTAATATAGAGCACAAAACTGCAGCGACTCAGATCAGCCATGAGCTAAAGAAACGCCTGCAAGTCCAGATGCAGGGCAAAACAGCACAGCTCGCTGAGGAGCTTAAATGCAGCACCTGGGCGAGTAACTGAGTCTAACTTAGAGGGTTTATCCTAGAAGCAAGAAGCTGCTGCTGTGACAGGATTGTTAGTTCAGCACTGTCACCTTATTGCAATCATCCATAAAATGTGTAGCTAAGCTGTCGAGCTCAGATAAACTGCACAGCGAGTCTTTAACATTACGCTGCTGCTACTCGGACGTTTTTAAATATCTTTGTTTGTGTTTACACCTCCAGCCACTGGATGGCGCTTCTTTATATATGCTGCTTAAATGAGTGCAGATAAAAAGGTGTGCAGCAGTGGTGACAGGTGCTGACTATTAGAGGAAAACACTTGAGACACTACAGAGATGAGACAACCAGTGGATAGATTTATGCACGTGGAGTAATGTGGTTCTTTTGTTTCATTTCACAACTTCATATGGACACAGTGCCTGAACAAATGGAAATAAATGGAGCTCTGGAACTTTAAACCAGTTTAAATACATGATCATTTGAACTAGACATGAATATTTCATTTTTAAATATGAATTATTATTGACACCCCTAATACAAACCAAAGGTTTGTTCTTATAATTTGTTGAACCCTTTTTCAGGGTTTAGAGTAATCTTCTATAAAAATGCAGGGTTCATAATTTTCCAAACACCTGTCATTATAAAGCACCACAACAGTGAAAACCATCTAAAAATGGCATTACAGTTGTACCTAATAAAGTGACCACTGAGTGTGTAGAACTGCAGAAAATGTCATTTATTCCACTGATTTCTTAAATAATCTGAACACCAACAAAAGCGTTGCTTTAATAAATGTAGTTCTTGAACTCGAGGAGCTCCTGAACGCCTCTTAGCGGCTGATAAATGGGACATATTGTGTGTGACTGAATGTTGTTAAAGTTTCTTCTCTGCCTGCAGCAGTTTCAACACCAACCCTGCATTCACGGCTCTAAACTGCAAGTTCATCTTGGTCACATTTCTGTGTAAACACCCAGTAGGTTGTGAATGATCTTTTGCTGTTGAGGCAACATGTTTCTAACAAGCTCCCTCCGCTTCCTGCAGGACTGTAATTTCAGGTCAACCAACAAAACCGCAGGAAAACTCAAAGAACGTCTAAAAGGGACCTCTGCTGAGTTGCAGAGGTCCCTCATTGTGCAGGCAGGTGGCTCACATTCAGTCCATCTCAAAAGCCCTCATCAAAGGCTCACGTGGCTCCGAGGCCTGGAGGACAGGTGTTAGATAGGGGAGCAGATGAAAATGGGCACAGCTCTTTAATCTGAGCCAGTAATCTAGGGAATAATTTTGGCAACACGTTCACACCGTTTCTGTTTGTTGTTGAGCTTCTAAAGGCGGCACCGTCTGTGTGCATTTGAAGGTGCAGTGAGAATTTTTACAGCAATAAAAAGGAACATTTAAAACATTTCAAAACGATTTTAAACAGAAATGTAAGATAAAAAAATAAACTTCTAGCTCAGCTGGCATTGTAAGCACTTGAAGGCAATGACTAATGAAAAAAAACTAAACAATCACTAAACTCAAAAAATTTGCAACTTTCCATTTCCACAAACTAACAGGCAATCTGCTATCTGGGAAAACTTTCCTTATCTTCCTCAGTTACAGCCACTGTACAGCAAACAATAAACGGACACTCTGTTAGGACTGAGCCTCGGGGAATTCTGTTTCTGGACATTGTCTCTTTTTTTTTAAGACATAAGTTTTAAGCACTCCGTAACAGCAGCCGCCTCCTCCAGCAGGAAGAGGCAAAAACAGATCAAAGTCAATTAAAACTCACTGATCCCAATCTGACTGAATATCCTTGGGATACACCACAAGCCTGATCTATAGAGAGACCATCTTGTGACTTACTGGACCCAAAGGATCCATTTCTAAAGAGCTGGTGCAGCTCGTGCTGCATTGTCCTCAATGAGAATTTTAAGCAGCATTATTCAGCAAAGACCCAGTGAAGACTGATATCTGTGATTAGGTTATAGTAATTAGTCAATTCTGCTCCATCCATCTTTTAGAAGGATAAAAATTTACTGACAGAGCTGGAAAAATATAAAAAAGCAAAAATAACTGAAAACAATGAACTGTTTTCTTTAATCCACCCCAAAAAATATAAACAGGTAAAAATAAAGCTCAACATTAATTAAAAACATGCACTGTTTTTCATTAGCTCTTAGTGGTAATATTACTGGGGCCAGATATTAGTGGATAACTGCAGGTAAATGGCTCCATAAAGACCACTAACCTTACACAACTTTCAATTATTTGGAGAAAAGAAAAAAGAAGAAAAAAAAATCCTCATAAAACTTGTTTATCTGACTTTTTTTTCCAGATTTCAAAACAAATAGTCCTCCAGAGTGTAAACAGGCCCTGGAGGACGTGTCATAATGACCTTCATCCTCAGTTTCTACTTACCGTTTCTATGAGTTTGCGGTTTTCTACTAGCTGCCTTTTGTCTTTGATCTCGTTTGATGCCACCCACGTCTTGATCTGGTCTCGAAGACGCTGAGGGACCAGAAGAAGAAGGAAAAAGAGGGGGGGACATAGCGGGAGAGGAGGGAGAAAGAGACAGAGAGAGACACAGATACATCAGTGAAGTCTGTGATAGGAGCGCAGCCTCCTCTCCAGCAGTCATGGGTGGTGAACATGTCTGCATGCAGCAAACAGGCTTGGCGTGAAGTTTGGTCCTCATGACAACACTGAACATTTCAGGCTGAGCAAGATGATATTTAATACTACAAACACACACCTTTATGTGTGGCAGGTTAAATGATTCAAGTCAGCAAACATCTCAGCCTTCACAGTCCATTTTCAGAGACGTCAGGTTAAGATCAGCAGCTTCTGTCTCACCTGCTCACTGCTGATTGGCCACAAATTAGGACCCATTCACACCTGGTGCTAAAAGGAGTCAGGAGCTGAGTAACGATAGCCCCGCCTTAAACTGAGTGACTTCACAGAAACCACAAAAAAAGAAAAGAAAATCAACTCAATCATTCCCAGAGGCCTGTCTCTCCAGAAAACCTGTGGAAAGGTCACCATGCTGTTATCTGATTTTAAAAGATAATTCTACTTTACTTCTATCTGCTTGTTTTTTTATTGTGGCAGCTGCAGCCCTATCAGTCATGCAAACTTAGAAACGAGGATATCAGGCTAACAAGTCCAAGCTGAATCAGTTTTTACAAAAATCCTTTGAAAATGTGAGTCTGACTGAAAATAAAAGCAGAAATTAGCTGTCCTTTATGCTCCCTGCATTGGGAATAGCCACCTGAACACTGGTGCCATCTAATAATGATCTCCTCCTTTCAAGAAATCTATACAAACAAAGTGGAGAGAGCAAAGGAAGTATGGCCCACAGAGTGACAACAAGAGGACAAAATACACTGAACAGTTAATTATAACCCAGAACAAGTGAAAACAGGAGGATATTCCTCTGTGCTCTTTGTGTTTTTAAGCTTCTCCTTGATTTTTGTTTGTGTGCTTGTAAGTGAAAAACTTGAAAGCATGATGAAGCGAGGAGAAGAAACAAGAGAACTAAACAAAACCCGACTGAAGAGGCCAAAAGAGCAAAGAGGTTCCAGCCAATTAGTTATTGTCCGTTTCTGGTCACTTATTGTTAAGGTAAAACAGTCATTGCTATATGTGACTGTGATGCTCTTGGTCCTGTGTTCTTGTCTTCAGCCTGGAAATGAAGCACATTTCACAGAGTGGCATTTTCCTACTTACACTGCCGAGAATAGAAAGTGAACAACATATTTTTCATGTTAAGGCACAATAAACTCAGAAATTCCATTGAAACAAAACAGGTTATGATGTGTCGCTAAGTGTGAACAGAGAATTGTTACTTTCAGATTTGATTTTCACAGTGGGCATAAAATGCTTACACAGCTTTCTCCACGCCTCCAGAAGTTATTTGAAGTTTCTGTGATTCCATTTTTTGTTGTACATTTTAGCAGCATTACAGGACTTTAACATTACCCCAGTCTGCTTAAAATACACCTCGTTAATCAGTTATCAATAAAGGGAGGGTCTGCATGGTCCAACCCTTTTGCACCATTTTGATTCAGTGATGTGAAAACTTGTGCGACCTGTGGGCGGTTCAGAAAGCAGAGTCCGTTGCAGAGGTGGAGGAGTTTCAGTGGAGGAGTCTCTTGCTCCTGCAAACGTGGTGCTGATTACAGGATGCATGATAATAAAAGCTATGAAAAAAACAACTCTAATCAGGCTCAAGTGTTTTCTGGTGGCGCCTGATGTGTTTTGAGTTGTTACAGTTTGGGGTGTATTCCCAGCTTCTTCATTCAGTAATGTCACTGAACCTGTGAATTCAACTCAAGTTAAAGGTTTGCTGACTCAGGAAGGCAAACACCTATGTCACTTTTGTTTATTTAAGAGGAAAACCAGCGTTTCAGTGCATTTTTAATAACCGAATGGCTGTTTTCCTGGTTAAAATCTGCAGACTTTAGAGACACTGTCCTGTTGATTCAAAAGATATATTGATTTGTGTCATAATATAGACTACGGAGAACCATCATTTAACAAATCTCAGGAGGTCTCGAAGGAATGACCAGATTAAAACCCTCCTTAAACACTAACTTCCCATAATCCAGCAGCTGGTTTGGTGACAATCACTGGATCTTCCAGCGTGATGTAGCACCATGACACTAAGCAAAAGTTATAACTGGCTTTCAGATAATCAAATTAACATTTTAAACCAGAAGACTGCACAGATCTTACAGCTTTTGGTCAAACTGTAGGTGAAAAACCTCTTGAAAAAACAATGGTTGCTTCCAGGAAATCTGTTTACCCTTGCTGATGACGGCTTGCACGCTGGAGGGGTTTTATTGTTCGTTTTTTAAGTTCAACATGACAATGATATGTCTTTCTTTTAATGGAGATTGCTTTTTGACTTCTCTGACTTTTTAAACTTTGGAATTATTTAAAATCAGACACATCTACCCTGAAGTTATACTGATTGAATCAGCTTTGTGGGAGCCCAGAACACCTCAAACAACCTGTCAGTGGAAAAACTTTTATTTTCTGGTTTCCTTTGTTCCTTACCTGTAGCTTTTTAATCTCTTTCTTGAGGTCTGCTTCATATTTCTCCTTCTGGTTTGTGTTGGCTGCATTGTGAAGCTGCAAAAAAAGAGAGAGACAGACTGAGACAAAGGGTCAAAGCTGAAGTGCAGCAGTGCACGCCTTCATTTTCAAAATGTACCATACTAAAAATCATCCAATCTGTTGAAAGCTTTACAGCCTGCAAGTAAAGCATGTGATCATACTCTTAAAATCACCATTATCCTGTTTAATTAGATTAGTGCTACTAACTGATTACGTAGCAAAAACATAAACCTAAGAACTAAATGGGTAATAAAGTGAGACATAAAACTAACAAAGGTCATCCAAACAAACATGAGTATTTATGAAGAACACAAGCTTCTGGAAGGTCATAAGGAAATGCAGCAACTGCCAACAGCACAATAAAAAGTGGATGTAATGAAGGGAAAAAAGGCAACTGGGATCTTTGTTAATGGGTTAATGACTTTGTGGCTCTTTATTAGCAAAGCCGATGTTCACTGTGGGCGCTGCTGTGCGCTCTGGGCAAAGCATTGTTTTAATAACGGCTGTATTCACTTTGTTTATTATAAGTCTCATGAGTATTGGACATCCTGTTGTGGTAATGGCAACCTTTATTAACTACTAAGGTTAATAAATGCAGGAGTCTGATGAAACTAATGCTGCACAGAAACATTAGCAACAAATAGCCTGAGAGGGAGAAAGTGTCCCCGCAGAGCCTGAATGATAACAGATGGAACGAGCAGTCAATAATAATTGATCACTTGGTTGGCAGAGAATCTGTGAACAATAACTTAACGATTAATATATTTTTAAGACCTTCTTACAAACATGCTTCTTGAATTCTTCTTTAAAACTGCAAACAGAATATTGTCAGGACTGAACACTGATCACAGAGAACATCACGGACCTCATGTGGAGCATTTGCACTTTTTCTGAACATTTTCTAATATTAGACATTTCTTGTTTTTTTATACCTTTGTAGACTACGCAAAATAAATACATTCAGTAAATATGGGATAGAACTTGACATTGCCTTACCCCAGATATATATTAATATGATGCATGCATGCTTTCAGATAGGCACTGATAGGTGTCCAGCCATATCAGCTTTAACTGTGGCATATGTTGGTCACGTGGGTTAAGCAAAAGGGTTTATAAAATCTATTTATTTTAAAAAAGTATGAACATATTATTTTCTGTTTAATGCGTTTTGGTAAATGGTAAAATGGTAAATGGCCTGTATTTGTATAGCGCTTTTCTAGTCCCTGTGGACCCCAAAGCGCTTTACACAACAAGTCATCCACCCATTCACACACAGGCAAGCTACATTGTAGCCACAGCCGCCCTGGGGCGCACTGACAGAGGCGAGGCTGCTGGACACTGGCGCCACCGGGCCCTCTGACCACCACCAGTAGGCAACGGGTGAAGTGTCTTACCCAAGGACACAATGACCGAGACTGTCCAAGCCGGGGCTCGAACCGGCAACCTTCCGATTACAAGGCGAACTCCCAACTCTTGAGCCGCGATTAAAATATTGGCAGATCTGTCTGCGTCTCTCTTAACTGCCTGTGAAACTGTGTTTGAGACAAAACTCCAGGTTCTCAGATTCTAGTGGACACATCTGAAGCTGTGTAACTTAGAAATGCATGTTGCTAACCTGCTGATAACTTAGCACACCACCCTCTCACTCAAATATGGTCGCACATGCTTCAAGAACCAGCATGGCAGCATCCAACATGCTATAGCGAAAGCTTCCAAATGCAGAGTACAAAACTAGTAGGTGATGTCACAGCTGTCACCTCTATATTTATTAGATACAGTCTATGACATGCAATAATATCAGCCTTCTTTTTTAAGTGGCAACTCGATTTACAGACAAAGTTACAGCAGCTAAGTTGTTTAATGCGTCTTACTGTTAGATTTTCACTTTAGCTCCTCTTCATATGAAAGTAAAGCATAAACCCAGACAATCACTGTGCCACAACACCAACTGACTGCAGCATTAAAATGCAATTATCCCTCTCATCCCTACCATGACTCCATTGCAGGATATCTTTGAGTCAAAATGAAAAAAACAGAAAGTTGCAGTCCCAATAATATGATTGTTTCTTACCTTTTGCCAAATATCCTCAAACTGCTCCACTCCCTCCGCTACTTTTTTCAGACATCGATCTATTTCACCTGGAGGAGACCAAAAAAGAGCAAAAAGTTCATATAAAGCATATGAGACATGTGTCTCCGTTCTAATTCAAAGAAGCTGTATAAGCAGGTCAAGGCCAGAACACATGACTTCCTCATCAAAGTCATTTCATAAGAGGTGGGAAGAACAGAGTATAAATAATAACGGATTCATCACGTCAGAGCATCACTGACCTCTTTTTTTAGTTAAACTGACTTGTGTTTAAACATGTATGAGATGTAGTCATTAGCACAGAATAATAAAAAGAAATGTCATGTTTGGGAAATTATTTAGTATATGAGCACTGACGCTGCAGATCATGGCTCTAGCTGTACTGGTTATTTGATTAAAACCAGAGTTTTTTCTATCATCAATATATTCCTGCTTCCAGGTTTGAGGCGTTCTGCTCAGCAAAGTGGCTCCAGCTTAAAAACAGGCCACTGGAGGGCTGTTTTTGTGTCGGGCACAAAGAGAAGCGATAAATGCACCATATAACAACAAGGCACTTAAAACTGTGGCTGGCATCTCATGAAATATGCATATTGTAAAAGGCACATTATGCTCCTGAGCAAGTGGTGGCACATATACAGCAGCTAATTCCCAATATCTTAGAAATGCAGCTCCATGAATAGCGTGTGGTGGATGTTTAAAGAGTCAGAAGCGATTAGGGAGTGACAGAAAGAGACAAACACGTCTAGATTTAGGCTCAACAGATTTACGTCTCCCTTCTGTGGTCGCGCGGATTAGCTCATGGCTATCAAATGTAAACAGGAAAATGCTTGCAGTCTAATTTTAACATTTCTGACCTGGACCACATCAGCCTAGTCATTCTGCTTTTTACATACCGCAGAGGAATGTCAATGTAAGTCCTGGAGTGGAAAATCATGATATGCTCACCCGTATCTCATCCAATTACAGCTTTATGTCATGGTTTACTTGGTCAGGGAAAATCAAAATCATCATAAATGTACAGTCCAGTCTCATAGTAGAATTTTAAATACTATTACATATTTTCTGAACCTAACCATTTATGTTTTTAAAGTTTCTAATGACAATGAACAACATAAAATATCACAGGCCAAGTGTAGAATCTGGTCCCGTGAGAGACTCAAACTGTGGGCGCTGGTATGAGTGCTGAGATTCTTCACACCACCACCAACCCCTTCAGCCTCCAGCCCCAATATTCACTTTTTCCCATTTAAAAGTGGAAAATATTCATTTAGTGTACACATGACACCAGCCAGACAAACAGCTGTGTTCAGGAAAACAAAAATAAGGATGGGAAAATTTGTTTCCAGAAACAAAAATCAGCAGATAAAGGGTGTGACTAGTTCACAGACTGTACTAAAATGCATGCACATGTGAAGTGAGGGAAAAAGGTCTGCCAAAAACCACCACGCCTCCTAAACAGATATTCCCAACTTGTCATGTTTCACATGTATTTCCAGCAGCACCATGAACACACCATGATGCTCATTTGGTAAAGCGGTAGTTTGTACACAGCCATTGAGGTTTCAAAATGCAGAGTACAGAAACCAGCGGATGACATGACAGTGACAACCATGTTTTATGGACAGTGTTTGATCTCGGTACTCTCTGTGTCGGTTAAATTCTTTGCATAGATCTGCAAAACAGGGCGACTGTAAATAAGGCAGATGATAAAGCAGGTTATGCACTGGGCATGTAATCTTGATAGGTTACTACTGCATGAGTGTGTAGCATCCTCATTTTTTCTGCCCGTCAACTGTGACATCTGATTTCTAAAACCCAAGGCAGAGATGGAAAATGCTCAGCTTTAAGAAAGAAAATGAGATTTCACAAGCAAGGGTGATGACTTGGAGTCTCTAGGAGCCAGCTTGCAACTTTAGCTTTTTACCTTCATGGTATTTTCAGAGTTATAGACCCAAAATACATAAGAATGGAGGTGAAATTTGTCCAGTCCCAAGCCCAGATACACATGAGTGGTCGCTTGAGAGAAAGCACCCAGCACCGCCAAATCAAACATCCAGGGAGCCACCGAAAGTACCTTCCTCCTATTCTCCCTCGTGTTTTTGATCCTTCATAAGCTCATAAGTACAGGGCATATCAGCGTGAAATTTTGCAAGCTAAAAATATGTTTACACTAACTCCAAATGCTACAATCACATTTTTGTTTAGCAGGATCTTTTACTATAACCAGCTTGGGACATATCAATATTATGGAAAATAGCAGATTTCCATCAGCACGGCTGCATGTTTAACCCAGGATATGAATGGAGCTCTGTGCTGGGTCCACCCCACCTCTCGCCCTACGACAGCTGGAAAAGGCTCAGGCACACCCACCACCCTGAACTAAATAAACAACAACTGCACTAATTTAATGTCTATGATGCAGAGTAACAGAAATAAGCACTGGTACCGTGGATGTTTGATCTGTTTTCTGATAAGTCACAAGAGAAAACTATGACAGGTCTCCTTTCTCCTACATTTTTATACCAGACTGACATTGTAGCCGTAACTGCCTGAGAAATGAGTCAAAATGATTGTATAAGAGTGATGTTTAAATATTTAAAAATTCCATAATTTTGACATATTTTCATAGTACGAAAGTAACATTTTGATTTCATACCCTTGTATTTCTAATCTCTTAAATACATCAGACTTTTATTTGATCCACTGTGTGTTTGCTAATGAAGATAACAGGAGTGATGAGGAAATAAGCAGCAACCAGTGAGGTCGAGAGAAACCCGCTGCTGTAGCCAAGTTGTGTGAACAAACTCCAGCTTGAGTCTGGCCTTAAACAGCCTTGATGTTAAGATACTGCCGTGGCTGTGTTATTTTTAGATGAAAGTCTACCTCCTCTGTAATAATACATTACAATTTGACAGAGCCGGGGCCGTGCTGGTGCTTGATCTTTTTTTTACTCATGACAACATTTTAGGGGGATACGTATATGGGTTTTTGTTTTTAATGTGACAGCTGTTCAACCGGAGAACTCACGGGAATATCATGTGATAGGATGAGTGATGCTGAATCCTGTCAAAAAAGTGTTTTTTAGCCTGCGGCGACAAGCGTCGGCTGGAGAAACCCATCAAAGTTAAAGACATCGACGGGGAGGAGAAAAAAGCCTCGAGGTTTTTTGGTATTCACACAAAGGTCTGGGTTCAGGTTACAAGACTTGTTGTGGTGAGTGTCAGAATTTTATCCCAGCATTATCATCCAAGAGCTGTGAGTGTGGTAGTACTTGTTTAAATTTTCAAAATAAAAGTACAGAACAAAGAGCTTGACACATGCTCTAGTTTCTGTGAAAGTGTGTCAGAGCAGTGAGCAGACTTTTGCACAGATGTCTGCCGGCGTGCACGGATGCAATGTCACCCTGTGCACAAAAACAGGTAGAAACATTTTCACTAAACCAAAACAGGAAATGCAAAGAGACAGAAAAATTTACGAGGGAAATAAAAATGATTATACTGTGTGTATACACAGTTCAGTCAAAAATTTAACGACAGCACTTTGACCCTGCATGTCAACATCAAGCCTGAAAATTTCCTTGCACACCAAAGTCAGTTCCAGGATCCAGAAAAAATATCTATTACAGATTAGTTTGTGATTTTCTTCTAAAACATCAAAACAGCGTCTCCAATAATGCCTTATTTCAGTTTCTATGGTTATTTACGAAGATTTGATGCAAAATGGATTTCTGACTCCAGATCCAAATCTTAAATACATAAAAATTCACAAAATTTGTTATTTTTATTTATTCAAATAACAAACCTTCCACACAACCTTCCTGGTGGAGGAAAAAATAGATAAAATATGCAGTCAGGAAGGATGTGGAACTTTTAAAACAACGCCGTTCACCCCAAAATCAAATTTACATATCTTCCCTCTGGCTTGTATTGTAATTTATCCATTCAAATTACTTGGATGCGAGTTACCAAGCTTTGAATATATCAGCTGTAGAAATGCCTGCCTTCCTTTGAATAGAATCAAAATAGATGGCACTTAGCTTTAAAAAAAACAAAACAAAACCTTTGAGGTGAAAATAAATCATCATGACCTGGTTATTCAGAAAACTCCACAAGTTTCATGTAGGAACCTTCTTCTACCTGCAGTCGCCAAAATAAAAAGCTGTCTGCCAACAAGCTTACATGGCAGTTCACGCTATCAGTGTTTACACCTTGGCAAAATCTCATCGCTGATGGATACACACTTCCTCCTGCAAAGTAATAATGTGCATAAATGTAATTTTGAACTGTCTTTTTAAATTTCAACTCTGCCCAAGACAAACTTGTACAGGCCGAATTAACTGTGAGAAACCTCGGCAGCTTTATAAAATGATCCACTAAGGATCTTTCTATCCTATCCTGCTCATTCTGTTACATCTAATAGACAGAGACAGCAGGTAGAGAACAGTTCCTACATGAAACTGCTCACAACAGGTTTTGTTTTCTGAGTAACTGGGTTGTGAGTTTCTCATATTAATTTTTTGGCACACTGAACTAACACCAAAAAGCTAAGCACCATCTAGTTTGATTTTATTTAAAAAGAAGTGTTGGTAACTCGCATCAAAAATCCTTTGAATTTTTACCCAGTGACTCTGTTTCTTACCCACGAACTCCTCTTGAGTAGATCTGGATAACTCACAGATCAAAATATTACCTTTTTATCTTATGTGCAGATTTTTGCTCCCAGGAATACATGTCAAATATAAGTACCTATCAACGTAATGGTACATATATAAGAGAAAATAAAGTAAAGCAGAGTGAAACCCTATTTAAGAAGATCGATAGCAATGTGCTTGAAGGTTTTCTGTCCTTATCATCAAGTTATGTTTGGAATTCATGTTCAGATTGCACAAACTCAACAGAAAATGTGCATTCACACTTCAAAGAGACCCGACTTTGTAAAGTGGTTAGTTCTGATGTACAGTGGAGGGCAATCTGAAACTGTCAGGCCATCTGATTTAAGCAGGCAAACCCATAAAAAGCACCTGAGAGGAGAATGAGCTATGTAGGTAATTTTACTGGAGGGCAGGAAAGAATCCAGTCTGACTCCAGACTAAAGAAACAGAAAGAAGCTAAAATGGCAAACTTTGGCAAAATGTAGCAGTCTTTGCAAACAAAGCAAATGGCCTAGATCTTGGTTCCACTTACCTCTTACCCGTGACTTCAGTGGAAATTTCAGAATCAGGCACAGACTGATTCATGTTCTACACAGTTCTTACAAGTTCATAGAAATTTCTGTTCAATTAGAACCAAATATTTGAGTTGATGATTGTAATTTTTATACAGTTGTTGTAATTTGTGTTTTAACTATTTTTTTAAAGGATGTTTTATTACAAAACAAAACATCCATCAAAAAATTGTCCTCTGTTTTTTTCAGGCTACTTAAATTTATTTTGGGCTATCAAAAACTGAAGAGTGTCTGCCCGAAGGGCTACCAGGGATTTTGAAACTTTGCGAGCCCTGTGCACATTAAACCAATCATCTGATGCTCCCGTACGTATTTTCTTCTGTACTTTTATTTGACACAGAACAAAGCAGGTAAATCTCCCACACTTTAGTTAAAGTTAGAAAACCAAAACCAGATTTGTTTTAGCTTGCATGTGAAGCCAAACATTTCTAACCTGGCAGGATGAACGCTTACGTAACTCCACAAACAAGCTGCTTGTGAACACATGTGACTTTTGTTTACAAGCCCTGGCTCTCTTTTAAACAAGCACTGTGACGTAATTAAGGAAATAAACCAAAGAAAATTTTCCACTTTTGGTCGCAAAACAAACTGCTTGCCAACGAAGCAGGTATAGGTGTGCTCGTGCACTATTTATCTTTTTCCGGTCAGAGTGACACATGGGCGGAGTTTATCACAGACAAAACATCAGGGGACTTTCCAACAGCAACACACATAACACAAACTCTTCATTGAGATCAAATGAGATCTTTATTGTAATTTGTGGTTAACCTAATCCACCTGGCACCTGATCATCTCACTAATGCCCTTTTACACATGCACATGCATGCACACACACACACACACACACACACACACTCAGGCAGAAATCTCACCTTGGAGTTTCCTTTTATCGGCCATGACTGATGACTAGGATGATGTCTTCATGCCTTCTTTCACTGCAGGGGAAAAAACAGGAGTCTGCATTAATAAATCCCAGGATAGGTGTCACAGAGAAAGACTAAGAATATAAAAATGAAAGGAAACAGGATGCAGAGCGATGATGACTTGTGGAAAGATGGATGGATTGAGGACAGAGGGAGAAATGTGGACACAACTGTCCTCATTAGCTGCTAAAACTCAGTTTGGTTCTCCAGTGAGAACCTTTGGTGAGGAAGCTTCTTTAAAGGAAGCAAAAGTCGAAATGTTTCTGTGGGTGAACCTGTGGAAGGATCATTAAAAGTTCCCAGTGCCTTTGTTTGTGATTTTTGAGGGTGTCTCACCCAGTGACTGAGGTGTTTACTTACATCTGGCTCTGGCTCTATGCTGTTGTAATTATGACTACTGTACAGGTCTCCAGCTGGGAAGCATCACTCCAATCCTGACTCAAAAAGCTGGATTGAGTATCAGTAAAAATGTGCCAATCTATTCAATTCAGTTCTATGTTGCTCTGCGTTTGCCTCACCATGTGTCAGCAGCAGTGCACCAGTTGTTAGCACGAGAGCAAAAGGAGCACGGAGGAAGCTGCAAGCAAAGTGTCGGCAGTCTCGAGGTATTTCACACCTGTGATGCCAACAGCTTCTCTTTGTATGTTTGTAATAGTTTGTGACTTTACTGTAAATTGTGGTTCTCTTTCTTCTTATGTTGCTCTGCTGAAAAACTGTGTTTTTGTTGGCAGCACACTGAATTCCCACCACTTTTCTGCAGCTGAAAATCAAAAAAAGCAACAACAAAGTTGACAGCCGCCATTCCAGGGCAGACCTTTTGATTCAATCTGACTCAGCAGTGATACCTAACACTGCTGCGCTGAGCAGATCAGATAGAGGTGAGCAGGTACGACAGGTATGGCAGAAAAGCCGTTTATGAATATAAGTGGCTTCATCAAAAGCTTGCTTTGAGCACGTGGCCTCCAAGGTTTTCATAGCAGAGAGACACCAAAGTCATTCCTCACATTTCTTCTTCTTAAACTCAACTGATGACAACTTCATTAAAACATACAGCGATTAAAACAAAAATCTAATATTTCCAATAATAAGAGCCTAATTTCAATCACAGTTAGATAAAACAATTAGTTTTATAATGAACGGTTGCTACAAAGCTCTCGTTTTATCTTATATTATGAACCAAAGGCACCCATTGCCTTCACAGCAATGCTGTAAACAGCGGATCATCCAGTCCCCACCGCCTCCACCTCTGAAATAAATTAAATTAAATAAATAAATAATACAGATTACAATTACTGGAAAAACTAAACCATAAGATGTGGACTTTTGCCATAACCGAGCAGCCCTAAAGTACTTCTGCATGCAGTTACAGTTGCAGGTGGCCTGTGTAGATAAAAATGTTTGGAAAGTAGAGCTCATCAGTCAGCACAAGAATAAATATAATACCAGCTGCAGGCCTTCAGAGACAGTTTACTGTAAATATAAACCTGGCATTAAGGTATTTTGTAATTTCATACTGTCATAGTACTATGGAAGGTCATTTAGGGTTCCAGGTGATTCGAGATACAACTGACTGCAGATAAATGATCTCAATGCCTCCAGGTGGATTGCACTTACTTGAAATGCCAATACAATGTAATTACTGCACATTTGTTTTTATGAATTTCTTTTTCTTTCTGTCAGATAAATACAATCTTAATCAGCTCAGTACTGATGTTTTATTCATGCTGTGGGATCATAATTTAACTCTACTTCTGCCCCTTGATAACATAATATTGTGTGAGAACCTGTTTTGACTCCAGCTGCACTAAAACACTAAAAGCAACTCAAAGCATAATGCAAGAACAGAGGTCTGATTAAGAACATCATCTCAGTGCCTCGCTCTGGTTACATACACTAACAATTAAGTTTGCTTTAAGGGTTTATATATGACAAAGTCATTAAGTCAACCGTCAGTAATTAAAGGCATTTATATACATTCACAAGTGAGTGAACAGTGAGCGAGTTTCTTTAAGCTCATTAAAGCAATCATCACCATCATTGTTTGTTAATATCGGCAGGGGGAAAATGCAATCAGCGAGAACTAATTTGACTGCAAATTGGCACAAGCCAGAGGAGCACTTAATCAGCTGCAGAAGTTCAGATTTGATACCCAATCTGTCGATGAAGGACGAGCATTATGTGCTATTATTCATCATTACTGATCGCACAACAGGTCAGCCTCATGGTCACTACCGAAACAATGCTGTTTTTTGTTAGGGATTCACCAGCACCAGTGGCCAGTGTTTACATAACAGTTTCATTAGATGGCTCAGTGTTCAATGATTTATCGTTATGCCGATTTATTTTTGTCCCTGCAAAACAACCAACGGTCCTGTCCATGAGCTCTCCTCATGTAACTTCTCCTGGCATCTCCACACGGTCGGATATCCCCGTGCTGGTACTGTTCCCAGATCGCCAAAACTAATGTCCCAGGTTCAACACTGCCAGTGACCAAGCTCATTGTTGTGATGTCATAGTTTTGCAACAGAGACACCATCACACCACATACCAAACCGCAACTCCATAACTGTAACTACAAACACAATTTAAACCTAAATGCCTGCTTTCTCTGACTTTTGTGGACACTAGCAGATTATTTTTCCACATCTCAAAACTATGACATTATAGCAATATGATTGATCATTTGCAATGTTAAACCTGGACAAATATAGTCCATGTTATATAGTCAGGAACAGCACCAACACGGGAACATCAGACACAGCAAAGCTTCCTGTGATGCCGTGTCTCGCTGGAGGAGCTGGACAACCTGCACACACCTGAATGGGTTGCAGGTACTGCCTCATGCCACCAGCAGGAACAAAGACCCTAAAAAGTTGGGAGGGCTAAGCAGAGAGCAATGGTCTGCCATCAACACCTGCTTAAACCATTCCCTTTTTGGGGGTCGTCTTGTTGTTGATGCCCCAGTGCACCTGTTGTCACTTAGATTTGTACTAAAGCAGCTGAAATGGATTCCTGGTGGTTTATGCTTCCTAATCGGACGGACTGACATTATTGAAGTTTAACTTACTTTATGTAAAACCGGGCTGATCAAGTTTTCCCTCGATTTTATAAGCAGCCAGCGAGAACAATAATGTCTTCGATGCTGATTGTAAATTTTCTGGATTTATTAATTAATTATTATAAGCCAATCGATAGACAACTGTAAGTCTGAGATATTGGAACCATTTAAACACTAAGGTAACACAATGAGTCAAACTCCAAGAGCCAAAAATGTTATAATTATGATAATAAATGTTTAGCCTTGGAGTGAAACAGAAAACAAATAAATTTCTTTTCTATTTTCTAGCAGGTTAAGAAGCCAAAACCTTATGATAAGCAGCATAATCGAAAAAAGCCACACACAGATGAATATAGATCCTGAAATATTTAAATTCTAACTTCAAAGACATAAGAGCTGCTTCGTTGATTGGACACCCATCAAATTGAGAAGATGATCCTCATGCCTCAGAAAGCGACCAAAGTACACTTAACAAAGTCAAGTAAGGACAGGCGGTGCAGACATGTTATTAATGAGCAGCCTGAGGTGAGGCTGAGAAGATGCTGTGTCAGCTTTAAGGCGCAAACTAGCAGCACGCCACTTGTCAGGTTCAGACACGGGCCATTAAAGAAAGGCATATGTGACGACGCTGGCACCGCTACTGCTTGTGATGCTCTTTTGACACATAAGCTGAGTGAAATTAAGAGCTACAGAAAAAAAACATTTATATTTTTATTTGTGTTGCAGGAAGTGTGTCCAAGACAAGAAGTGAAGGCTCTTGTTGCAGCAGGTTTTACCCCTGTTCTTAAAATGCAAATTAGGAGGAGATGAACATTTAATCACAATCAAAAACAAAAATGGCTCCTTTGCATTGGATCTTGTTTCAATTTACTTTTTAAAGGTGCACCACACAAGATTTTTTTCTCTTTGCATGTTTCTCTGTTTGTGGAGTACCATCTGACACCTTTTACTGTTCTGTCAGGTAGGTAGCATGCATTCTTCTAACTCTTTGGTTAATGATGATTAGCAAATGTTCCCTGGCAGTAGCATTGCATGGTAAAAATGCATGCAGCCTACCTTTTTCCATTTTCAGTAGGCTTCAAACACCTTGCCTGTGGCTATCTGCTGATACAGGGTACTGATCCAGTAGCAGAGTTATATTAATAAGCTCCATCTCAGAGGAAGAGACTGCAAGTCATTCTTTTTGTTCAAGACAACAGCTGAAGTGAAAAAATTCTAATTGAGTTGAGCCGCTTTATGTTACCCTACGTGTAATAAAAGCTTTCTAGCCATTGTGCAACCAAACCAACATCACTCTAGTTTCAACATCATATAATGACCAAACATAAGAGTGAAAGATTGAAGCCAATGCATCAACTCAGCTGAACTTTTCAGTCACATCAGCTTACTTGAACCACAGTCTGCAGTTAAATAAAAAAGGTTTTGCAAACATACAAAGAAAAGCTGCGGTGTACCAGCCATGAAACACCCCCGAACTGCTGCTGCTGCTTTGTTAGCCTCCTCCATGCTACGTAAGCTCTGTCACTAGCAGCTACTGTCATGCACTGAAGTAAATACAGAACCACACAGAACTGAAGTGAATGCATCAGCCATCACTGACATCAGATCCAGCTGTTATAGTCAGGATCAAATCAATACCCAGTCGGCCCATCCCTAACTCCAACCCCACCAACTGGTGATCGTTCTACTAATCTGGAGATCCACCGCAAGCTGAAGCATCGCTAATCAGAACCGGAAGCAAGTGAACAACTGGTGCTCCTACTCTGAGCTCACAGAGGCTATAGAGCAGAACACGATCAACCGCTACCAGCTGCAGTCCAAGTCCATCCACGGGATGAGGAACTCATTGAAGAGGCAGCCAATATCACTATTTATTGTCTCAAAGGACACATTAGTAATCAACTGACATGACTTTTTCATGGACGATACAGATAATTAACAACCAAGACTGACCACCAGTATTTGGTACATTATTACATTTGCAGTACAAAACATAAAAACTTTGCAGTCAATATTTGGATATCTGGAAAATGTAAAAAAAAACATGGTAATGATAAATGGCCTGTATTTATATAGCGCTTGTAAAATGTTTTTAAAGATGGCTGTCTATGGTTACCACATGATGATAGAAGACTTCTTACAGCTGTTTTAACCTTCTGCAATGACAGCCTATAACATAACCTATGCTGACGCGCCTGCAGGCATTCATGCTTGTGTGTGGTGCATTACACGTTAATTACCTTGTGGTTGTGTCCTGGTATTTTAGATGCAGTGCCAGCCTTGATAGAAAAGAATGCTGGGACTTTTGTGATGTTTTTTTTTTTCTACAGGCAAACATATTTGACCCTCAACTTTTTCAACTTCTTTGTACATTCCCTCACATCCCTCCCTCTTGAAACTGCTGACATCTGAGAGTCCTTACATTGAGGCTATGATTATTATAATCTCGCCGATTTATTTAAAAACTGCAACACAAAAGTAGCTGAAATGCAAAGGAGGAGTCCAAGGTACTGAACAGGCCAATTACAGTAGCTGTGGGCTGTGTCAACATGATATGTAATTATGTTTCTAAGTAGGTGCACATATAGGTTATAGAGGTCTCTGCAGCATAGGTTTACTACAGATGTACTGATCCCTAGTTACAAGGGAGAAATCTATGGATTCACAAAGGCCACACTTTGTTTCATCATTGTTCACTCATTCAAGGCATGGAGCACATGTCCTATACAATTTTATTTTATGTTCCTGTCCTGTGGCTAAAGTGAGACTGTCAGAGATTTGCACACCTTTAGTTTTTGAGTTTAGACGCTGAGTGATACAAGGCACATAGAGGTAAATGCCAAGAAAAAAAACAAACGGCACTGTCATCACCTTTTACATCCCGATAAACTTCCAGAGTGGAAAAAAAGTATTTCTCCAGAGGTTTTATTATCCATGTGTGGACCCAAAGGCCATTTTATGTGAAGAAGGCCTTTAGCTTTAAGCATGACTGGTACACACAGTACCTTATTTGAACCACTGATTTAAAAACAAAAAATGTGTGATATGCTTTACCAGCTGCAAAACAAATGAACCAAGCGGTTAAAAAATAAAATCATTTTGTTGCAGCACTGGAAGAAGGGAATTTCCATTGGAGGTGGATAAAACCTCTTTGAGAAACTGCCAAACGCTTGTCAGTGTATAAACAAAAATTTTAAAAAAGGACTCCAGGTGACTCCGGCATGCAAAGCCAGGGTTTTCCTGCATAAGACAAATTTTGCTACCCCCTCAAAAAGAGACCCCCCCCCCCCGCGTAAAGTACATTATTGCCTATGAAATGGCCAAAAAACAAGTTAAAAAACACTTGTGTGATTTGTGACTTTGTCTTCTGGTTATCAGCTTTCCCTTGTTTTGTTTATTATGTATGCTGCCTATTTTTAGTTTAATCTACACTTTGATCATTCCACTTCTGTATGTCTGCCAAAGCATTCTGTAAACTGTGTTTTTTAAAAGGTGCAGCATAAATAAAATTGTATTCTATTTCTGTGATGACAAGTTATGTAGGAAGTTCAACTTTCAGGGTTTGGGATTAATAGGTGATTGAAGCCTTTGTGGTGCTGTTGAACTTTGCTTGCCAAAGGTAATCTCACATTAAACCACCTTAGCTAACTAAACTCCCAGCTGTGTGTGCTTATTTGCTAACTCTTTGTCCTCTACTTGGTTTCTGGGATCAAAACTTTTGCGGGAAACCTGGACTCCGACTTAAAAGAGCCTCACTGTTTAGTAACTGAGTCCTAGTCTGAATAACAGAACTACAAATAAAGACAAATAAAGAACCTTGAACCTTGAACCGACAATAAAGAAACACTGTCAAATAAGCTCCAGCATTAGTTTTACACACATCTGCACACATCTGGAGACAGCCCCTTCCTGTCCACACTGAACTAAGTTTGGACCAACAGAGGACGCCTAGCCTTTTATGACCGTGTCTGACAGCCGGGCTGCTCTTTGAGAGGCTTTGAGCAGACACCCAGGTGGCGTTTGTGCACCGAGGGAGTAGTATTTGTTAGCCCGGGATGTTTACAAACAATGCGGGCATCATTACTCTGAGAGCAGCTCCAGCCCAGCACATACACTTCAAAACAAACTCAACTTCGCGTTACACACCGCGGCTCGGCAGAGGAAGTTCCGACTCTAATGCAAACGCGCACACTTGAAGTTGTTGGCAGTACCGAGAGCTGCAGCTTCCCACTGGCTGCGCTATTTGATGTGGGAGACACAATTTGGAGAGGGGGGAGAGAGAAAATAGGGGGAAGGCACACAAATTCATCACTTCTGGCTCGACCGTCACTTTACCTGGATTTTTCCGAGGTGCGAGTGCTTTCCTCAGTCGCCACACTCCGCTAAATCTTCAGCGATTCACCACGAAGGGTTATTTCCTTTAAAAAAAAATGTCAATTCTTCTCGCTAAACAATCACTCCGCACATCCAAGATGGCTACCAGGAACACCTCCTCCTCCGATGCCCTGTTGGACAAGAGTTCCGCCTAGCTCGACTGTGATTGGGCACCGAAGGCGGCTCCCGCGCTTCTATTCGGTGAAACCGGTTGTCAGTCCAAACAGGCTGGTTTTACTACTTCCAGCGTAGCTCCCGCTCTGATTGGCCCGCTCAGAAAGGTTAAAGGGTAAACTGAGTTTACGACCTCCCCCCGCCCCCTCAGACACTAAACGCACCCCCTGTGTGCCGCAATGTCTTGTGGGAAATGAAGTTTGTGCGGTTGTCATTTATTTTATATTTTTCTATTTTGAACGCCATGACAGTAAACGTTTATCATAATGTTGTTTTTCTGCTAAAAACTAAAAGAGTAGTTTATAATATACATGTGACTCTACAAATAAATAGATAAATACATAAATATAAACGTATACAAGCTGTTTATTGTAGTGGGTACAAGTTTGAATATTTTGCATAATTCAATGCTTAGTCAATGCTTAGTCAAAAAACTGAGACCTCTTTGCATATTGCAAATAACAATTTAATGAATGGCATTATTACATACAGTACTGTGCAAAAGTCTTGAGCCATGCTGTCATGCTGAAAATGAAGCTGTTCCCAGCTGCTTTCACAGTTATTACAATATCACCTGTTTTCATAGGATCTCCAACAAACCAGCTGAAATGAAGCTCCAAACCATCACAGAGCTTCCACCATGTTGTACAGATGCCCATAGCCACAACTCTCCTGTGACCTCCCATGTACTCCTGCAAATATTGATAACAAATTGTAGCCAAACCTTCAAAATTGGATTCAGCACTACTTTAGACCAGTTGCCTTTAATGTGCATTTGAGTTATTGTGTAATTTGGCATACCTCAGCCTTTTTCCCCCCTCCTTTGCTAAGAATGGCTTCCTGACAGCCATTTTCCACTGAGACCATTTCTTTAGTGAACAGTAGATATAACTGAAGAGTCAGATGCATCTCTCAGGTCTTTGCTGGATGTTTGCTGTCATTTTGGAAGGATTCAAGTAAAGAAATGGGAACAAATTGTGTGTTTTTGCAACAGGGTGCAAGTTACAAAGTGTCTAAGACACAATTTAAAATGGGATCTTTGCGTGTAGACAAAACTGAACTATTTCTTGAGTTTGGTGCCTTTTTATGCTTGAATGGCTCATAGATCAGTGCAGTGGTTCCCAAACTTTTTTGCTAGGCCCCCCTTTGTTTTACAAGAAAAATGTAAAACACACACACGCACGCACGAACACATCCTCCAACCACACGCACCCATATTTTGCTCCATTGCGGTTTATTTCACACCTCAAACATTTTGCAAACAATTAAGCAAATACAAGTAGCCTAATCTGCAATAAATTACAGGTAGTATTAAAATAAACTACTAAATCTTTTACGCTACGTCCACACCTACACGGGTATTTTTGAAAACGCAGCTGTTTCGTCCACACGTAAACGGCGTTTGGAATCAACGAAAACTGATATTTTTTTAAAAACTCCTTTTTTGCGTTTACGTGTGGACGAGGAATACAGAGTTCGTTACGTAACGTCAAAGGTATGTGCCTTTTTTCACGTCATGCTGTGCTCCACGTTATTGTTTACATGAGATGAATTGCAGAATGGCAGATAGAAACAAAAATACTGTTAATCTGACTATCTTCAGGTTTTACACGCTTATACACACGCAGTTACGGTCCCTCTATTTAGAAAGTCAGAGGCGTCATTTTGAAAAAAAAAGAAAAAAGAAAAGGCCTTCTTCAGTTTGCACAATGACTGAAACTAGCCCACTGGTGAACAACGGGCTGTGAGATCAGTTTCATCATTAGATTAGTGAAAAAATAAAATAAATAAAATTACAAGCAAATCCCAAATGATGTGGAGCATAAAATAGACCTATAATAAACCCATATGTAATATATACATTTAGATGTACATGAAAAAAAAAACTGGGAAAAGATTTTTGTTTTGAGCCCGGATCAATATTAAATGTTTTGGATCCCATTGATCCCTAATAACAATTTCTCTTTATTAATGAACTAATTCGCCAAATTCTTCCACTGGAGGGCGCTAGAGTCTGCAAGTCTAATTTTTCTTTTTTTAGATAACATCTTTTTAGCAAAACATTTAAGTCTAATTTGATTTCTTTAGCTCTTAATGACTTTGTTTGTAAACCCTGAGCTCAGCACGTTGTCACTTTGTCAGCCTCATTACATCAAATGAGTCAGAGTCAGGAAAACAATACATTAATACATTTAAGGTTATTTAATCTATTGTACAGTATTGTATTTTACATCTTATGTTATCAGAATTGAAAAAAGAAAAAAAATTCACATCACAGTTATTACTTTCACATTTAACTTAAACAACTTTTGTATGAAACACATCAATGAATAAAGTTTTTTTAATGAAACATCAAAAATCCATGTACATCATTTCAGTGCAAAAGGAAAAATCAAACACTAAGCCAAAAATAAAGATAATAAATATTTCTCTCTTATATAACAAAAATTTGAGGCACATTTACTCGAACTTCTGTCTCTTAAACCTGCTCTATAAAATATCTGCAGGTACTGATGAATCAAACAGTTCCCTCAAGAAAATTATAATACCTCAGAGATGAGTTATTATAATTAACAACATATGCACTCTCTCTTTTTAATTCTTCAGTTAATTTTTAGGGTAAAGCAAAAAAAAAAAAACCAACAACAAAAAACCCCCCCAAAAAACAAGTACTTCAGTCTTCAGTGTGAAACACTGTCATAGCTCAGAGGAGTAAAAAACTACTCTCAATTGTAATAGCTGCACAAGGAAAAACAAACAAAAACATAAATAAAGCAGTTCAATGAAAATAAATAAATAAATAAATCAGAATATGCCCTGTAATTTGGCATTTAATCTTCTCACATCCTATTATATATTCTGACTTTAAGAAAAATGAGAACAAAGTGCAGAAAGCTCCCACCAGCTGGTCCTGCTGGCCGCCTCGCTCCGCTCTCAGTTTCTGAACCTGTAGGAGATGGGCAGCAGCTTGTGAGTCTTCTTCATGGTCTGGACTTTGGCGTGCGTCTCGTCATCCATCGTCTTGTAGCACCTCCGGGCGTAATCCAACAGCTTCTCCTTCGACGCCTCAAACTCTCCGACTTCTGACACCTGCAGGAAATGTTGGACTGTTCACGGATTCTAAAATAATTTCAGTTTTATAATATGCAAACAGAAGTTCTATGCAGTTATTCCTATCAAGTTTTCTTATTTTTAGAGAATCCTACATGCAAAGAATTATTTCAACACTAGAAACTTTAATGGAAACGTCCCCTTGAGTCTAAGCGCTTTACTTGGAAAGTGTGATAAACTTAGTTGAAAGAACAGCTCAATAAAACAGGAAATCAGAGGAGTCCTCACCTTCTCTGGAGCCACCAGCAGCAGCTCGGCGATGGGGGAGGTGGAGGCCATGGTGTTTCGGTCGACTCCATGGATCTGGAAGGCTCTGGACATGCTCCTCACCCGCTGGTAGGTGGACAGGATCTTCTTGTAACGGATCAAAACCCCGTCTGGGTCTTTAACTGATGGAAGGAACATAAAATGCTGAGTGAAGTAAGTGTGTCATAGACAGGAAGCTGAGGCTCCAGCACAGTGTTGTTGTAGCGTTTTTGTTTCCTGCTGATTCAGAATGATGAGTTTCTAATAACGACTTCTTAGCTGGGGTTAGAAATGCAAGTCGAGCCCATATTATGTATATTTGACAACATGGGGGAGTTTGGATAAGAATGTTTTTGGGATTAAAAACAGAGTTCTGGATTTTAACACGACTTTTGTTTTTTAAACTTTTCACATCAGAACAAAAACAGGATTCATGTGAATTATAGTTATATTACATCATGTCTTCTGTCACATGACTCTCACCTCTCTGTCGTTCCCTCCCGTGTGTGATCCTGAAGACCCTCCTCATCTTCATTCTTGGCTCTCCACTGACCCGCCCTCTGCCCTTCTTCTTAATCCCCTTCTCTACTGAAGAGTCCACATCTTCCTCCTCTTCCTCCTCTTCTTCTTCTTCCTCCACATACTCGTCCTCGGTGTAGTATTTGTCTTCTTCCACGTGAAACTCCTGCTTGGTTACAGCTACAAAAACCCCAACAAAACAAAAACATGACAAAAAGACTTCTCTACTTTAAAGTTAAGCATTTAGAACATATTCATTTATGTGTGTCAGCATCTTCCTCACCAGCGTTGCGGCGGCTCCGAGATCCTGATCCCTGGATGCGTTTGAGGGTCATCCCGGACCTGGTGGTCATGGGGGACGGAGGGGAAGGAGAGCTGGCAGGCTGGATCTTCACACCACGCTGGGCATCCCCGCTCCACTCTATAATTGGGAAAACACAAAATCAAATGCTTTTTTATTTCTGAAAACTTTAAATGGGGTGAGACTCAACGAGCCTGACCCTCAGGACTCCTCATGCTGACGATGAAGCGGTCCAGCTGGCATCGCAGGAAGTTGCGTTCCTCCTCGAGCTCCTCGATGCGCTTCTGCAGCCAGGCGTTCTTCTCCAGAGTGACGTAGAGGTGAGCGCGCAGGTTAGAGATCAGGATGAAGGTGCTGAACTGAGAGTGAGGAGGCTCCTGCACCACTGGCTCTGCAGGAGGAGGAAGACGAGGGAAGAGACGGGAAAGAATTATTATTTTTTTAATATATATATATATATATATATATATATATATATATATATATATATATATATATATATATATATATATATATATATATATATATATATATATATCTCAAGTTCACAGTTTATGAATACGTATTATACCAGGAAGCCAAAAAATTCTGACCAAGCTAGCAGAGATTTAAACAAGTGTCAAAAAATACATGTTTTGTCGAAATTTTTTTGGACAGTGACATGTTTGTAGTTTTGCTTCTATAAACCAGCACCATGTGTTTAAAATCAAACAATCGGGATGTGATTGAAGCTGTTCTTTCTAGTTTTTGGTCAAAGAATTTAACAAAAGCATCAACTGTTTGAGAATTACAAACATTTTCAGTGACATACCATCCATCATCTGCTGGCCTTGGTTCAGGTGATAGGGAGGAGGTCGTTCTATATTCTCCTCCAGGGGAAAGGAGACCTCGTAGGCATTTAGATATAAACCTCCTCCTCCTCCTCCTCCTGCTGCTGCTGATGAAGATGATGCTGCAGCTGCTAATGATGACTGGGGCATGTAGTGCTCTGACATAAAAAAAGAAAAGAGGAAAAAACTCAAAAATAGTAACTAATAAACCTGAAGTCTGTGAAAAATGTTTCCATCTTGCCTTTAATAAATATTATCAGTATGAACATTTTAATATGTCAGGTGATATTCCACACAACAAGAGTGTGTCTCTCTGTCTACCATCTATTGTTTCATACACAAACACTAAGTTCACACTGAGGCCTTAGTGCTTATTTTATTAATTTAGCTGTCTGACACAGACACTCAAATTCACACCTATGGCCAATTTAGAATCACCAATTAACCAAACACGATTGACTACATGTCTTTGAACGTACAGGTATATATATATATATATGTGTGTGTGTGTGTGTGTGTGTGTGTGTGTGTGTGTGTGTGTGTGTATATGTGTATGTATATGTATATGTATATATATATATATATATATATATATATATATATATATATATATATATATATACACATACATACATACATACATACATACATACATACATACATACACACACACACACACACAATTATTGTTATTATTGGGCCACATTAGTAATAATTCTGTGGTTTCAACGTTCAGCCACAACTTTATTTTCTCTTGCTCATCCCCAAAGGTTGTGCCTTATTTAGGAAATGCTCTCAATTAAAAAGTCATTTTTATAGAGATTAATAAATTCAGTTTTTCAAAATCCCGAGTCAAAGCATAATACAAAAATAAGTAGCAGTGACAGAATTTTGCTGTAATTGATAAACCCATACCTTTTCCCTTTAGCTTTACTAGCTTAACGTCCTACCCAAATTCAAAGACATAATGTATATATATATATATATATATATATATATATATATATATATATATATATATATATATATATATATATATATATATATATTTATATGAAACAAATTAACGAAGCGAAAGTTTACGTTTTAAAAAGAGACTCTTATGGTTGACGAATGCAGATTAATTACTGCTTATCAGTCGCTTGTTAAGGTTAATAAACCAACAACTCACCGAGGTTACTCGCATAGCCTGGTAGCCCGCTTACGCTTTAGAAAAACGGCGTGAAAGCCCAAAGAGTGAAATGAAAAGAAGGGAGCAGAGCATCAATAAAACAGTCATTACAGAAAACTAGCAAACAAACAAGAACCGTGTATTTAAAAGTTAAAAGTGATGTCAGGACACAAAAGGGCAGCCAGCACTGCTTCTCAGGAATGTTTGTGATCAGGTTTTAGCTGCATTAAAGCTAAAGGCGAGTCCACTTTTCATTCTTTTAACATGTGCAGGGAAGAAAAAGAACGAGTGCGTTTGGAGAAGGTGTAAAAGTTTAAATGTCTGACTCCTGGCGCTCGTACGCCTGCTGTGGGCAAGTGGATGGGCCGCATGTTGTTACCTGGTGGGCTTGCATCCTCTCTGCTGGTGGAAGGATTCATGGCTGAGAGGTCTGCCGGGCAGCAGCTACAGAGCGGTAATAAACCGCGTGTTTGGATAAACCTGTTATTATTTGTCTCCAGTAGTTCTGTGCGCAGTTATACTTCAGTAATATGACCTGAAACCAGCCACACCTGCGGCCCTACAGCCCGCCTCGCACACTCCCGGTGGCAATTACCTGATTATACTGGCGGGAACAGGTGTACTGCGCGCAGATTTAGTTGTTTCACACATGCGCAGAGGGGCGGTGTTTTTTTTTTTTTTTTTTTTTTTTTTACCCCCTAAAAGATTTCCATTCAAATTAAAAGAAATATCTAAAAAAGTGTTAAAAGGGACCCTTATTATTCTTTATTAATCAATAAAAACACTCACATTAAATAAATACAGTGAAACTATAACAATAAAAAGTGCGTTTTAAAAATAAATTTCTTTGCGTTTATGAAGCTGTAAAATGCCAGGAAGCAAAGGAAAAGAAAAAGAAGAAGAGGGTGAAATCCGGACCGGAAACGTGTCACCAGAAGGGCGTGGTGGCTGCAGGTGAGTAAGAGCGCAGATCAAGCCGGAAGTGAAGAACACGGTGGAGAGAACAAACCCGTCTACGGAGGCGTTGTTTTTTATAACTTAACGGACAACAGCAGCACGTGAGTCAAAGTTTATGTGTGAAAGAAAGTCTTTAAATTAACTTTAGTTCATAATCCGGCTGACCTAACCACTAAAATAAACTCTCCGCACTGCTGGTAGGTCCTCTCCAAAGTAAAGAAAAAACCGTGAAAATTAATGAACGACATCAAATACAGATTTTACGGATTTAGCGTTGAACACAGAAGACGAACGTAATTTTTATGGATCAATTTGTAAAATTTACTTTGGAAATGTCTTTGAAGCCAAAAACCATACACCAGGTAAATCTGATTCTTTAAAAATTATTCGTAAGCGCAAATCCAGGCATGATTTACTGTTTTGTTTGCCTGAGTCCACCTGTATGAGTTCACGCAGATGTTCTGTCTGATACCCGGATGCTTTTCTGGCTTTTGTTTTGGAAAGTAACCTCTTTAAATGTGCAACTCTTAATTTATTAATTAGAGCTTATATTTTAATAGGTATGATGTATTATTTATTTATTAGCAAGATTTTTGCTCATAGGACTGTAACTTAAAAACAACAACAGCACTATTACTTTTTTTAGCTTTACAAAACCGTGGTTCGTGAGTCATTGGAGAACAGGAGAACATTGTTATGTTCTCCTGTTACAAACCAGGCAGAAACAGCTCTGGGTCTAGTTGACCGCTTGCAAAAAGATTGAATCCTCCTGTCAAACACAGTGACTCCGTACTCCTTTGTGTACAGTGTACTCTTTACCGGCTTCAGTTAGTTCAAAATGCAGCTGTGCGTCTGCGTTACTGACTGTGAAGCACTATGGTTAACTTTATTGTTTTTAATATGTGCTATATCAATAAATTTTGGTTTGATTTGATATGTTTGGTATAGTCTTATAAGGGTCTCACACAGGCAGCTTTCACATAAATCAACCCTCTTATGATGAGCAGGCAATTCAAATTTGGGATAAGAAGCTGATAACGTTACACTGTTTCCATAGTCTTAAGAAATTAAACATGTAAAGTTTTGTATTTTATTACATTTGCCGATCTTAGATTACTTTGCAGATGCTCACACAATCACTGACTAACACAGTAACCTCGTGGTTCCTCTTAAGGCTTTTGGTTCAGTAACATGGAGCATCTATGGAAGCTGCAGGTTGTCATCGGAGACGTGGATCTTCTTACCTCCAGAACTTAAACTGCCCCTAACAGGGATCATCTTAAAACTAAACTGAGACAGTTTTTAAAGCAGACTCAGTCACGAATCATGTATAACCTACTGCTTCTGGTTCTGTGGTACATTATTATATTGCAGCTAGTGTTGTCTTTCTGCCTGAAAGACACTGTTCTAGTAGTTTCAGGTCCCTACTGTCCCTAGCTTTCTAATGAAGGAAAACAGTTTTGTTTTGTCTTTTAGGAAATCATCTTTGGAAGGCTATCTTAAAATATAATTATCTAGTTAACCACTTGAGCTAGAGCCTTCATATTATCTGGTACCATTATCTGGTACTCTATGATTAAGAACGCTCAGGAGTGGTGTTCAGTTTAACACAGAATCACTGATGCTCAAAATCCCTAAAATATTTGAATGTGTCATCTTTGTCAGCAGGTTTTGGAGGCCAGTTTTGCAGGTAGGAGACTGATATTGTATTTACAGCTTCTCATAGACCAGGATCATAAATTTATTTCAGAGACCAAATCAGGAAAGCAGTCCCTCCTTCTTTTGACATTTCAGATTCTAGGCCTCTGTCCCATGTATTTAGCTTTAATCTAAACTCTGATCAGAATGTAAATGTCTGAATTCTGTGTATTTACAATATTTAATTTAAACATTTGATATGTTTAATTTTGTCAGTGTTAACGTGAATCATTCTTCCACTAGTACACGTGGAAGCATCAGTGATCCTGTAGCGGGTTTAGTTCACCTGTGGTTCTGTCAGATTGTAACAGTCTTTCCTCTCCTCCTCCCTCCCAGCTCAATAATGGGCGAATATACTGGGTTGTCCCACTGTAAACTGGCTCTGGCGTTTGCCGTGTTTATGGATGTAGTGGGTGGAGCCGCTCTGCTGGTGGGGGTCTTCGCCAATCTGAAGATCCAAGACAGGGACCTTGGAGACGTGTTGGTCTACTCTGGTATGCTTGTGTGGCTTAATCAAAAACAGAAGTGGGTTGACATTAAACAGAAGTGACGAGTCAACTGGAGCGTGAATTAATATAAACTCACAGTCATACCAGCATATACATTAATTCACAAGCAGAGGAAGGAATTTTGCACATCTCTGTGAACTTTAAAGCATCAAAATTAGCTCTCTGCAAAAGTTATTATAACTTCAGGTACTCAGTAAATAGCTGTCTGCATATTTGTAGCTGTACACCAACACACACACACACACACACACACACACACACCTCCTCTGCACCCGCTAGCTAAAAAGCTAGTACTCTGACAATGGTGCCAAACAGGGAGCTGATGCTGGAGGCAGACAATTTCAAGAGAGGTGGGAGAGAGACTGCCATGTCTCCATTTACCTTCAGGGAACAGACAAAATGTGATTCTCTGAGCCAAATCTCAAAGTGATGGAGCTTCAAAAGCAGATTTCTCACGGCAGTGAAAATAGTCGAGTCAGCTGTTTTCAGAATAACTGCAAAGTTTATTTGCAGATTCTTTCCTGGCTGGAAGCTGGGCTGCAATATCCACTCATCCATTCATGCATCCGTCAAAATGTGCCAGCCAACTGCATCTATGACACCAATGATGTAATTACCATTTCCTGGTGATTTGTGATTTTTGTCCAGGTGGTCTTAACCGTGCAAACTATGTAAATATCAGTTATGTGGAATATCAGACAATATCAAAGGCTAAACTGCAACAAAGTCAAACAAATGCCAGACTCTACAAATATGAAACAGCATTTGAACTTTTACTGTGCAGTAGAAGTACAGAGCACAAGAAAGGAGTAGAGTGACCTTTATGATAGAACTGCAACAAAATAGACGAGGAGATAAAATGTTACACAAAAACATGAGAAAACTTGTGGGTGGAAATCAACTATTACAGAAAAAGTCTTAAAACGACACGTGCTCTACATCTTTTTTTATTATTTTTATTAAGGAGATAATCTTTGCTTCTTTCTCAAAACTAGATCATTAAATGGGCTGGCGTTGTAATTGTTCTGTTTAGATGAATTTCTATGACCTAGTAATAAAAAAATGATGAATCTGTGTCCTCCGCTCAGGAGCCCTGTTTTTACTCGTGTCTCTGGCCGGATGGGTGTTGTGGTACAGCGGAAACATCGAGGGCCCGTCACTTGCAGATGACAAGAAGCAGGGACACATCAGCTACGCCGTCGACCGCATCGCCCGAACCCTCAGCCGCAAGATACGCTCGCACAGATACCGCAGCTGAGCAGCAAGTCCCTTTCATTTTAAAAGCCTTTTGATGGTGTTCAGTGTTAATGAAAAACAGATGCTGAATCAAACTGTTTGTGTGTGAAAGTGTTACAGACCTCTCCAAAAGATTTCAGAGTGTTACAAAGCTGAAGCGTTTGCCTTATTATGACCAGTATTCTTCTTTTTTATATATATCATCTGACTGTTGTTTAACAGGGCAGTGGTGTCTCATTGGATTTCAATAAAAAAAAAGCTCTTTATATAATTATGAAAATATGTTTTTTGTTTTATTTGATTATCAGGTTTATTTAAAAGTGACTTAAATATTTTGTTTGAAACTAAAAATGCAACAAAAATAAATGTCATGTTAATATTAATACAGCAATCTGTCAATAGAGACACAACAGTGGGCAATATCAGGACAGGTACTGCGTGCATTATGTCATTAAATGTCCTATTAATGCCATTTTATTTATGTTACAATATAACAGCTGTTAGAATTCACTATTGTATTTATTCATGGATTTACATATATAGCGAACAATACAAGACTAATATGCATATAAACCTCTGCATATGTTAGAACTGTTTGTAATTAAAATTACTTTTCAGTTGGACAACATAATGAAGAGGACATAAAGTTGTAATGAGGTTACAGACAGGAAAGTAGTAAAACAAAGAACAACAGAGCATTCTGACAACGCACAGAAATATCGAAAATCATACCACATTGTAATATATATAAAATATTATAATATCTATTAAGCATTTTACTCAGTGGTGTTTCAGTGAGGTTTTGACCTCCCCTGTGTCATAATCATACATACAATAAAGGCTCTCTACTGCCCTCTACTGGTGAGCTGTGGGACTTAGAAACAACAATTTCCATCTACAGCCTTTATAGTATAAGAAGCTTATGGGAGTAACTTGTAAGTTAAATCATTCAGAATTTTTAATTTAGAATTAGAAAAAAATCAAACCAAGAGTTTCTAAAGTTTTATTTTTGCAGTCATTTCCAGATCATGTAACCAATATATATTTATACACAGTAAAACACATATAAACAAATGAAATGGTTAAACTGAGAATTATAAGAACAAAATAAAGTAATCTTGAATTTAATGGGACATGGTCATGTTTACTGCCGTGGAGCTTCCTGTCTTCTTTCTCGGTGTTTGGGAGAGGAATGTTATCCCACTGTTATCTGATGGAGCTGCTCAGCAATCATTCTTTGTTGTACTTTTCATGATGATCCAGATGTTTATTTTTTAGTTGATGAAAGGTCTGAACTCCAGGCAGGCCAGTTTAACTTTCAGCCACATGCTGCTCTAAAACTTGAATATACCTTTCAGCATTCATAGTGCTGCAAGCTGCCGATTGTATAGGCATTAATGAACCTTCATGCCATCAGACTTGCAGGCTCTTGAACTGAGCATCTTACTACCAAAAAGTTTTCTACTTTTCATCAGTTTAGCTTTGGTCAAAAAAACCAAAAAACCAGGAGCTTTTTATCCATGTTAGAGCTTTAACCTGCACCTCAGGACGGCACAGTGAACTGCGACCTTTACAGGAGTGATTTCTGGCCTTTTCAGTTTCAGTGTTTTAGTTAACCTTAACATCCTCCATCGAAACATTAACAGATCATTAAGATAGTAGCTAGAATGGGTTTGATCTAAATGTTCAATGATCAATATTGTATGATATCTCATCAACATAAACTATATAATTTCCACTGCTTTATTAAAAAATACAGTACAGCTACTGTTCTTCTTTCATTACATCTAGATTTCCATCTTCAGGAATCAGTTACTATGAGTATGTATAAGAGTGCATGGGAGAGAATTACTTTACCTTTACTGGCCTCTGCTGGTGGAAAGTGGGAATTCCAACATCAGCAAACATTCAGTAAAGAACACAGCAGCACTAAAGCTACTGAGTGGAATATGCCTAATAATGAATCCAATTCTAGTGCAGCGTTTGGCAATGTTTCACAATTCAATATGTGAGTAATATTACTGTGGTATGTACCATCACCCAGCCCCCAAACCTGTCACAAAATATACATTATAACCAGGACCTTGAGTACAACCCTAAAATCAGCTTTCAATCCGGAGACCAAAATCTTCTTTACCTGCCGTGCAGCTTGGCCCAAGCTGAGGAATGAACTCCACCTAAGCTCACAATTACAGCAGCCCCCATAAAAAGCAAAGGAGAAACTAAAGACAGGAACTGATTCTGAAGCTTGATTCCTTATCTGGCTCACCTCTAACCTTGCTGCAGAAAATGGCAGACGTGTCTGCGCAAATAATAGATTACTCACTGGCTGCAGTCCCAGTAGCAAGTGATTAGATCAATTACGGAGCCTGTAGAGCAGCAGACAGACAGGCCAGTGACTGACCAATTACTAGTCAGTACTTTCTTAGAAGGTGGATGTCACATTTAGATATTTAAAACCAGAGCAATCACAGAAATAGTTCAAATTGTAGATAATAATAAAAAGAAACTCAACAATTTACAAACGTGAAAGCTTGTTTCCTACATGCCAAGCTGAAGAAAGTATTTTTTTAAATCTTTTTCTTGTGTTTGCATAAGATAATTTGGTCCCATGGGATTTTAAAAAGCTCCATGTGGTGTCAATCCTATTTTTTTTTAATTATTTTTTTGGGGGTGGAGTGCTAAATTATCAGCTAATGCTAGCAAGCTTGATCAAATTGACTCTACAGGTAACATTACTTTAATCTTTAAGTTTAAAACATTAAACAGATGTAAGAGACTAGTAGATGATGATGCTGCCCCAACTAACTTTTGCTTGCAGGGTTGCCATTTGTCAGATAATCCTATCCATGATCCAAACAACAGAAACATGATGGAAAAGTCCAGTTCAGTGACTCCAGATAGTAGAAGTGACACCTACTGGCTACAGCTGTTTGTGCTGGCCCACCTACAACACAGCTCGAACTCCAGATGCAGGTGGATGTCTCCATCCATACAGTTTTTATAAATGGACAAACTATCCATAGAAGGTATCCATGCGTTTTGATTCTGTAAAGTTGGGCATTTTAACACAGGGGTCGACTCATTTTGTGTGCCAGCCTCAAGTGGACATTGGAGGAACTGCAGATATTTGCACTTCAGTGTTGGAAAGGTGTTTAAGTATCTTGGGGTCTTGTTCACGAGTGATAGGAGAAAGGAGCCGGAGATCGACAGACGAATTGGTGCAGCAGCTGCAGTGATGTGGACGCTGTACCGGTCTGTTGTGGTGAAGAGAGAGCTGAGTGTAAAAGCGAAGCTCTCAATTTACCGGTCGATCTACGCCCCTACCCTCACCTATGGTCACGAGCTGTGGGTAGTGACCGAAAGAACGAGATCGCGAATACAAGCGGCGGAAATGGGCTTCCTCCAAAAGGTGGCTGGAAGTTCGGCCGTTCGGGAGGGGCTCAGAGTAGAGCCGCTGCTCCTCCACATCGAAAGGAGCCAGTTGAGGTGGTTCGGGTATCTGACAAGGATGCCTCCTGGGCACCTCCTGGGTGAGGTTTTCCGGACTTGTCCCACCGGAAGGAGGCCCCGGGGCAGACCCAGGACACCCTGGATATCTGTCGGCTGGCCTGGGAACGCTTTGGTGTTCCCCCGGATAAGCTGGAGGAGGTGGCTGGGGAGAGGGAGGTCTGGGTTTCTCTGCTTGGGCTGCTGCGCCCGTGATAAGCGGAAGAAAATGGATGGATGGATGTTGGAAACCCAGACAGCGCTAAAGAGTTGGTTACTGACGCCAGTTAAATTCACATTTTGTTTGTACAAAAAATAACTCATTCCCAAAATTAAAATAAATACATTTTAAAAGGAAGGTGAGACTTTATTATTTAGAATTATATTTAATTATAAAACCTAGTTTTCACAAAATCTACCTCAGTTATATCCAAGAAATCCATTCTAAAATAAAGAAATCTGATTCTTCTCTTTATTAAGGTTATTAGGATCCAGCTCCAGCCGGGTTCTGTTAAGACTATCTAATAAATGATCTGTTTTAGATTGAGTCTGACATGTTTTCTTAGGAAATTTGCCAGCTTGGCCTGGGTTGACCTTAGGCTACATGCTAAGCCCCTCCTAGGTGGTAAATCAAGTGAATTAAATTTGGACTACATCTTGAAAACTGTTTGACTCCACTTTAACCTGACACACTTATCGTTTGAAATCAGAGCTGGCCTTCAGGTCATCTGCTACAATAGCAATTATGAACATCGAAAGTTCGCAGCTCGACATCAGTGTTCCTCTACAGCTCAGCATGGTCAGTAAACTCACTCCACTCTCAGTCTCCTATCCTGAATAACCTTACTGGTTTCTCTGTGTGAGGACAGCATTCCCTGCAGACAGTGATTATGTAGCTAATAATTGGATCATGACGCAGCGAGGATGTTTTCACTGGTCTTGTTCTCACTACCTTTTCTCTGTCAGTGCTGTAGCAATAGCAAGTAACCATGAAGCATGATTTTTTAGAGTCAGACAAGACTTTATGGAGGATGTTGTGGGATATTTTGTTGTCTGACAGTCATTAAAACGGCAACAATCTACAGTAATACGTCTATTAGTGTGTGTGTGTGTGTGTGTGTGCACGGAGCACTTTGAGTTTGCTTCAGCCATTGTGTTGCAGATTGGCTGCTGCACTTGTGATGATTGCCCTGAGTCATAACCTGGTAAGCTTTAGCTGCTGAACATCCATCCATCCATCCATCCATTTTCTGTCTCTTATCTGGAGCTGGGTTGCAGGGGCAGCAGCCTAAGTAGAGAAGCCCAGACCTCCCTCTCCCTGGCCACCTCCTCCATCTGCTCCAGAAAAAACTCCAACACAGAGGCAGCAAGCTGAGGGATACTAACATACCCACCAAAGCCTGCTGCCTAGGTTTCTGAGCCCAAGCCATGTGTTGATGTATCTCTCAACCTCACGCACTAGCTGCTTCCCACCAGAGAGTTGACGTTCCACGTCCCAGTCACTAGTCTCGGTAGCTGTGGATCGGTTCCTGGTGGACTGATCCAGCAACTGCTGGAAAATAAATATAGTTCTGTGCATTATGGCCAAACATCTAACATAAACCATGTTAACTGAGGCCTGGACAGTCTGACACGTAGAACTCATATTTATTTTGCTGTTTCTCTGAGCATGCCCTGCCTGCCTTGCTGGGACAGCCACTCCTTGGGAACTGCTTTGAATGTTTTGGACTTCAGCTTGTTTGGAAATGGTGAAATAGCCCTTCCTATATTGATGGGCAGCAACAATTGCAGACTTGAAATTGGTACTTTTGTATTTTCTCCTTGGCTTTACGTGAATACACACAAATGCTTCAGACCTGCAAACCACCAAACCTTTAAAAAATAAAAATAAAAAATAGAAATTCTTACAATTGCTTATGATCAGTGAATCAAATGGACCTAATTATCTGGCTGCCACTTACCCCCTTACTTACTATGGAAACAGTAAGAATGTAGGTAGTTTATTATGGCACCGAACACATTAAAGTAGTGTGATTGCATTGTAGGTTTAGTTTAGTTTTTTGGATTTTTTTTTTGCCATAATATTTTTCTATATTAACAACAGATTAAATCGCAGTTTCATTTCCAAGTGACTTGGAACTCTATTTGGTCCTATGTGCTAAGACCAAATCAATACTTTATCCTTTTAATGAACATGGTTAGAGTGGCACACAGCACTTTTTACATGCTAGTGGGAATAACAGAGCTTTTTTGAATGTATCTTTTTATACAGCTCTATTTTGGATCAACAAGTAGCTGACCAACAGACCAAACAATCCAATGACATGGATCAATTTTAGAAAGACAATAAAACAAGACGTTTGGCTGAACTAAAGGGAATAGATGCTTTTACAATTATAAATAAACCAAAAAACTCGCATTTATTTTTTTATAATGCTGCTCAATTTATGTGATAGCTGTATGCTAACAGTCAACATTACATTTGCTTCACCCAGTCTAAAGTAACTGCACAAAGTCCTGCATTAGCCCCGCCTCCTCACTCGGTCCATATCCTCAGTCATTTGGCCGACTGTTCATCTGACCTCCCTTACCTCCTTCGACTAGTATCCACACTGACGCCATGATATCAATTAGGATGTCTAGATTAAATATTCTTTTTCTAAGAACAGATTCCCCAACGTCAAGCCAAAGAGCTTTGTTAAAACCTCTCAGCTATGTTCAGGTAACCCTAGATTTTCCATTCCCTTTATTAACTCTCTGTCTGCTTTGCATTGCTGCCAAATCCTCCTTACGCTGCCTAACATCACCACATGCACCGCTTCTCTCAGGCTCTCCTTCTGTTGGTCCATCTTAATCCCCTCCTCCTTACAATCAAAGGATTCCCTTTCTTAGAACCCAATCTTGTAGGTTAAAGGTGAGACAGTGACAGGGAAAGGCTTGTCCCAAGAACCAAGGGACAAAAACAGCTAATCCAATAAATCCCGACGGGAATATCCTTGTTCTTAAAAAAGGCAAGATGATTGAGAATGAGGTCAATAAAGCAAGAATTAACAAAAAAGGGGGGGGGTCTAAAATATGTGTTGAAAGGCCAGAAACCCAGAAGAATGAAAAATATAGTAGTCACAGGTAATCGTTACCTTCCGTGAGAGAAGAATTGCAAAAGGGAACTAAACAGCTGCTGTAATTTCTCTAATAAAAATAGAAACAAATCCAAAACAAAACAAAATCCAAATCAAAAATGTTTTCCTCCTTTAAATCAGTGGTTCATGCATTATCAGGATACCAACAGAGCAAATTCCCCCCAAAATCAAAAACTAGTATAAAAGTGTAAAATTTAGCTGTCCCAGACTTAAATTCTTGTTCTGTGGTTGGAAAGTGTTTGTCTCTTTATGGAACTCATTACCCTGCCTGCCACCTTTGTGGAGCTTTGTTAGTTGGTATTCTTGTAAAATCATATAGCAGCAGGCATATTGGAAGATGACGATACATGAGTGGTTAAAGTGGAAAAAAAGAAAGCTGATAAAGCATCAGTATGTTTAAAGGGAGAATGTGCTGAATACTTGAACGTCTTGACCAAAGTCATGGTGGGCTTCAAAAAGACAGCTGTGCATTAGTTATCTTGGCCATGAATGTTTTTAGGGTAAAGAAAATTATATTCTCCTCATTTACAAGTATCTTTGGGGTTTAAATGCTAATGTGCTTACTGATAATATTCCATTTTTAAAAGAGAGACAAAATCAATGAAAGCTATGCTAGTCTGAAAATTGGTTGTGCCCATTAGCAAGAAACAAATAAAAGGCCAGCATCTCCCAAAAGCCACTCTGATGTTTGGACTTAAGACAGTGATGAGTGGCCGGCGCTCCACACACTTGTCCTAAACCTCGCTCATCATGTCAGCTTGTCTTGTTGATGACGGCCTGGTTTTGGATCATGTTGTCAAAGCGAATCACCAGTAACAACATATCAAATCTGAAGTGACATAGAGGCCTGAAAAAGTCAGATTCTCTTTCCTCCTCACAAGTGTAGTGATCAAATATGTCATAAAGAGTAACACTTAGAGTATATTGACCTGCCTTGGTCATGCCACACAGTGACTTGTGAGCAAGGCATCAAAAAAGCATCATACACCAAAGCTACAAGAAACGCTCAGTGCAATTGAAACAATGTTGCAGCTGTTCGTGAGAACTGCCAACGCACGAGCTGTTCCTATGGAGGAGAGGATTGACTGGGCAAAGGTTCCGATAGTGGTTGGTGTGTGTGTGTGTGCACATGCATGCATGCTTCTGTGTGTCCGTATGTATGTATAAGTTGTCTCCCCCATTCGTTTCTAATGACTGGTCATTTTGGACTGGAAACACAAAGAGGGTACAAATGTTGAATAAAATACACTGTATGGAGACTAATACAATTTAATTTGTGTGCTGAAATCCTATTTGTAAACAAAGTCGTGGAATCTTAGGTCAGTCAAACTTTCAAATCGGTCGAATATAAGGGATAATATCACCAAGGTGTCATTTCTTGTTTTCACTTTCTAAAAAACTGTGAAATATTTATCTGTGGCATGCTAAAATATACTGAAACAGTAATACATTTTATAGAACTCGTAGTGATTTTAGCTTGCTAACTATAGCTAGCTAACATTAGCCTGCATTAGCTGTTTTTTATTCCAGCGCTATTCGAGTCAGACTAAATCTGAACAAGTTCAGAGGTTGGTTTTTTTTTTGTTGTTGTTGCTGCAGGAAGTTATTTATTCTTGAAAGCTGACATTGCATGTCTTCTTCATCCTCTCTGGCTCTGCCATGTGTCCAGTGGTAAAATCCAAATGATCCGTGGAGCTGTGGTTAATGATGCCAAGAGGAGGGCGGGATGATGAAGTTAGGCCTCAGCACGTCACCACAGGATTTAAGATGTTTTACTTCTATAGAAGAGACATCAGCTGTTTGCCAAGGGAGAGCTTACGGTATGTGGCTCTAAATTTGTCCTGCATTAGAAAATCAGCACAGCTCCGCCTGACAGAAAAGCAGTGGGTGGAGAGGATTTCTGCAGGTAGCTACTTATGTCATCTTAATCAGGTAGAACAGACCCATCGCCATCAACAAGTCAACATCACAGCTGCTGTTGTTGTTGATGATGATTATATAACAGAGTTCACTTTTTGAGTTTAGACTATGAATCAGCTTGTACTCACTTAAAATAAGTCATTGTAGGACCTAAAACAGTCAGAGCTTTTTGGCTAAATAAATGAGTAAAAATATTAAAGTAATTAATAATTTTTATATAAAAAGTATGAAAGCAGCTCATTTCTGAAACTTCTCCATAACCACGGCAGAAATTCACCTCATGCTGCTTCATGAATACCATTTAAGCAGACCAATGGGCATTAAAAGCCAACAAGGATGCTGTACAGTTAGTACGTTGTACACTTGGTATCCATATTTTCAGGGTTGCAGGGTTAATGTCTTTGTAAACCTAACGAAGTAGATGTGGTGCTAACTCTAACCAGTAATTGAATTTCTGAGATAAGAATGCAATGCAAAAACACTGAATAGAGTAAAGGGCCCTTTCATTGAACACAATTCTTTATGAAGTCTTAGTCACACACACTCAGAGACCCATCGGGGTTCCAGTGGTTGGGTAGTGATTGCTGGCTGTCGCTAGGTGAAACTGGTTGCAAAGAGGGTGCTCTACCGAATAGCTCTATGTGATTCCTTAATATACTTGTATATTGCCTCAAAGACACCAGCTTGTCTGCAAACACTTGCCAAATACTCACCGAGTGGTAGTCAAAGTTGAAAAAGTGTGACAAAAACTGAAAATGAGAATATGAGAATATTCACATTCAACATGTTTCAAAAGTGCACCTTTTACTTTGAAGGTGAACATTTCCACCTTTCAGGTTTCACTACCTCTTCACTACCTCAGTTTGTCTGGTTGTTTGCAGAGAAGTTGGAATCTTCCATACAAACTATGGGCAGCCTAGGTGATTCATGAGCAATTAAAGCAAACGCAAAACAAGGTTTTGGTGTAGTACAGCACAATATACTGCTTTGCAACCAGTTTCACCCACCAACTGCCATGCATCTCCAGCAACCGTTCCAACAAATTGAAGAATACACTTTTTTCCTTACTAGTAACTGCTTGCAGATGGTTGTTGACAGTCTTTAGGCCTCTGTAACTGGGGTCTAGCATTAGCATGGTAGCTTGGACGTTAGCACTGTCACCACTCATCATTATGAGCCAAAGTAGGAAGTGAGATGGAGTGTTTGAATGCACTGAAAGACAGAATGCATTCCCTTTGCCCTCCTAGTTTGTTTCAGAGATTGAGTTTATAAAATGATGTAACTGTAAATGATGTGACTTTTGTAATTCTTATCACTTATGCATGACTGTGTGGGCAGTACAAATATTAGACAAGATAAAAGAAAAATCTAGACGCACAAAATTAAAAGTGTGGAGTGTCACACAGGTTGTGACCTTTCAGTGGGGTTCAGACAGTTGCTTTCCCATCATGCTTTTCTGTATTGATAGAGACTTTGGTTGGTTCAGTGCACTCTGTTGATGGGTTTCTGTGTAGACTGGTTGACAGTGGAGCAGATGGTGGATCAGTCAACACTCACTTTAAGTGTATTTAAATCCCCCGCTGAATGCAGCAGATATATCCTCCACCTGCTGCCTGCCAACTGGATTTAAACTGCTAAACCTTGGCCCGCCTAAAGGTCCAAGGTAGATTTGGAAACAGCTTCCTTTAACTTTGTCA
This sequence comes from Simochromis diagramma, assembly GCF_900408965.1. Classification (NCBI taxonomy): domain Eukaryota; kingdom Metazoa; phylum Chordata; class Actinopteri; order Cichliformes; family Cichlidae; genus Simochromis; species Simochromis diagramma. The sequence goes on along the minus strand of NW_024386786.1, from coordinate 387,981 downwards.
CTTCACTTGATCGGGTTTATTTTTACAGCAGACAAACCCTGCAGTGCGCTTGCAATGCTTCAGCGCCTAGATCAGTCAGCTGACTTGATTTGCTCTGTAGGCTGAAGATAGAAACAAGCCTTTCCTGTTACTTTTAAGGAATAATATTTTACAGCAGTTGTAATAATTAAGCTTTTATACAGACAATGATAATTCAAAATTAAATTAAATAGGATTACTAAAACATAAATTGAATTACTTCAGCAGCTTGATTAATAATAAAGGATAAAAATCTCACACCAGAATAACAGAGGCTTTGTTTTTTTTTGCATACTTAAAATATATATGTTCATTTTTGCCATTGCTTTGTGAGATGATGCTAAGTTTCAGAGGCTGTGTTATTATTCTATTAGTTCACAAATTGTTTTGACTCTTTCTATACAAAGACTGTATATAAAGAAGGGGTATAACCACCGCGATACCTCCTACTACCTGAACTGCGCATTTTGTAGCCTCAGTTTAAGAGTTTGGATTCTTTTGGGAGCCACAAAAGTATTTGTCAGATTTAAACGGACGGAAGGCAGTACGAATCTACTGGACTTTACGTTGGCCAATTCAAGTCACTGAACTTCTTTCACTGAAGGCCTAAACATCATACACCAGGGCGAGAAACTCAGTTCTGTAACTATAATTTGGTGAGCCTAAAAAACTGCTTGTGCCAGTACTCCTGTCAGTTAAAAATCCCCACATAGGTAAGGCATAAAAACCGTCCTCTCTGTACAGTTGTGATAATAAGGAAATTATCTCTACTGACCAAATCCATTTTTGTACCTGGTTGTTCATTTTTCACTTGTGCAGCCAGCCTCAAGTGAAACTGACTTCATATATGAGCTGCTACATGATCAAAGTAACCACAGCCAAAATGAGTGAAGCTAAATTATAATTACCTTGGTTTTATTTGTCTCTCTCTCTGAATACCCAAACTAAAGAAACTCTAATGATATAATCTAGAACAGGATTTTAAAGAAAATCTTTCTGAAAATAACAGATGACATAAACTGATTGGTCATCGTACACAGGAATGTTGGATAGCATTGATGTTACAATGCAACATCTGGAAACCCTGTGCATTCTTGTGGATGTTACTTTGATAGCTCCCACTAAATAGACCATGAGTGCTCACTGCCAGTTGGAAAAACCTGCTCAGGAGTGTCTCAAACAAAATGGCAAACCCAAAACATTTACCCATTTACTACATATGAGCGGGTGGAGGGAGGTTTGGAGTCTTCTCTCACCCCCGTTCTCTGTGGCCTGCTGGAGCGGGGGGGCTAGGAGGAGGAGTTGGCCGTCCGACTGCGGTCTGGAGTGTGGGGCCTCCCTGCTGCTGCGGAGTCGGGGCGGTCTGCCTCTCCCCACCGCAGGGAAAAGGGTAACACCACCTGGGTCTGGGTGCAGTTCCCCCCTCCAGGGGCAAGGGTACCTAGACCCGGTTTGTAGAGTACGCTTGGGGAGTGTGATCGTGTGTACAGCGTCTCTTTATGTCTGTCTCCACGTTGGGTGAGTGTTGAGTAATTGCATATGAGAGCATGAGGGTGGGAATGGATGTTTGTGTCTGTGTGTGCCTGTATGTCTGTGTCCAAATGTCAGGTCGGGTATCAGACGCCACCTCTCTGGGGACATCTCAGGCCCTCCAAGGTTTGGAGGCCTATCTCCCCCCACCACTTCCCCTGCCAGTGGCGGACTCCCTCAGACATCGGTGCGTTGGTGGTTCTTTGTGTCTGGGGATGGGCATCCAGGTACACACCAGCTCACTCCTTGGCGGCTGCTTATCGGGGCCTGGAGCCTGGGGCTCGCTCTGGCCACTTCGGGGGTGGGGTGCCCTCGGCCTCTCGGCCTGGGGCTCGGTCACTCAGGCACAGCTGGCTGCTGGCGGAGCTCACAGGCACGTCACTGCAACCCCCCCTGGCTTCTGCTCCGCGGCTGCTGAGTGAGCCCTCATCTGGGACTCTCCTCAGCTCTTTCTGGGACAGTGGCGCGGCTGCCCCTCTGTTGGTCTTCCTTGGTCTCTTGTGTTCTGGGGGCCTCTGGATGTCTGGAGTTTTGATCTCCTCCATACCTGCTTCATACCCTGGAGGACGGGGCTGTGGCCCCCCCCCCACACACACACCCTCTAGCAGATCATTACATGTAGGAACCTTTTGAAAACAAGCGCGTTCATGCTCACAGGTGTACACACGGGTGCTCACACACAAACTACACCCTTTTTGGCTCCTACCTCAAAGCACACTGTGTTCTGTCGATCTTACGTGCTGCACAATAATGTTTAACATTTAGTATTTACTGTTATATTCCCATAGATCATCATGATGTTGTTTATTCTATTGCTCTCGTCTTCTTCTGCTTGTTTTCTTTTTTTCTCAACAGGTGATCCAGGAAAAGAAAAAGAGGGGGGGAAAAAAGACAAAGGTGATGAAGCAGATTTTCATTGTCTTTTCTCTCCATCTCTTTTCTCCTTTTTCTTTCCCTCTCCTTCTGTTAACTTTCTTCTGAACTTTTCTTCTTGTTTTTCTTTCCCGTCCCCGAGTCCAGTCTGGCCTGATTACAATAACTTAGAATAAAAATAACTAATAAAGATCAAATAAACTATGACAATCAAGCGGACCAGTATAGCAAAAGGCCCACTTGGGAAAGTAAATCTGTTTCTTCTTGGCCTTCAGACAATAATTCTGATTGCTACAGTTCCAGACAGGACACAACAGCAGAGTATTTACTGCCATAGTCAGACTGCCAGACTGTCCTGTTGCAAGCGTCAGGTGGAGCTATTTTAATGTGGCTTCTCATTGTAAATGTCCTTACAGGCTCTGTTTTCATGTCACAATGACAATGACAGACTGACCAGCTCTCCGACAAAGTGCAAAATATTCAGAAAAATGGCACAAAATGACAACCTGATCATAGTATAACTATATGTGTGTCAAACCAAAGAAATGAGAATATATCAATAGTGGTTTGAGCCTTTCGTTCAGTCTTGATAATGAACAAAAATACTCTTCCTGAGTATAAGTAGTAGTGAAAGTTATTTGTGAGAAACATCATAAAAAGTTCTTATGAGTGATGCCACCTCTTGACTATGTATATATACATAAAAAGGAAGCAGCAGCTCAGGGGCTCACATGGGTGCTGATGTGGCTCCGCCCCAGGGTGATCCAGATTAATTGACTCTACCCATCAGGTGGAGGTTGATTTCCTCAGCTACTCACAGACAGAGCATCACTGTTTGCCCTGGACTCCCCAGCTGATCACACAGGTAGGAGACAGAAAGAGCTGAGCAACACTGGCAAGATAAATTCTGATTATAAGGAGTGTGGAAACACTAAGGATACTGTTAGACTTATTACTTTATGGCATCTTAATCAGGTGTTGTTCAACTCCATTTAATGAGCAATGAATTTTTATTTCTTAATGGTTAAATTCAAGTTTTTTGACTTGAAACTGAAACTTTTCTTTGTTTTAGTTTCTTTGTTTTACAGCTCACAAGAAACATTTATCCAAAACTGAATTTTTAAAAATATAATTAAGAGAAATTTCGTCCTATTCACTCATGTTTCTCACAGACAAATTCATTCAATTTATTAAAATAATCACTTGTACGATTTTTTGGGTATTTTATAATTTGCAAGGAAACATTTTTGTTTTCATGTAATGATTTGGATCTAGTTATTATATCAAACAAGGGTCTTCCAGTTGTAGAGGTACAAATGTTCACTACAAGCTTAGCTGCAGGCTGACTTCTGAAGACCCTTACCAGTGTGTAAATTTAAAGCTATTGATTGACTGTCACTTATAGATGCAATCACTCATGTGAAGATACATTTATGGTTCGGCCATTTCAGTTTTTTTTCAACATTGGCAATGAAAATGTAAACTTTGGCAAGCACAGCATTTTTTCCCATGAAGTAATAGATAGATAAGACTCCTAAGTATGGATGAAGCTCATTATAGAAACTTACCGGGACTAAATAACTCTCAGTACAAGGTGCACTCATGGGCCAAGATCATGTCTATTTGAGTCCTCAGTTGCAACCTGGCTTGGTGCTTATTTTAAGAGATCAACAGGGTAGAGACTTGCACACTTCGATGTCGATAAGCAAGGACTTTACTTTTGACCTGAAATGAACCTTGTCACCTATTGCTGGAAGTACAGATGGTTGAGTGGCTTAAAGAGCTTACCATACGGCTGTTCTTTTCACAGCTTTTGCGTTGGTGGGCTGAATAGCAGGCGAAGACAGGATCAAGAGGGCTGTTACCCCTTTGACAAAGCAGAGGAGGTAACTTCTTAGGTTAAAGTTGGGTTATAATTGCCCTAGAAGAGCCAGGGGCCACATATTCACTCTCAAATAAAGCTCTAAAACATCACTAAAACACCAGCAATGGGAAATAGCAAGAGCGGAGCTGTGTCCAAAGAGATCCTGGAGGATCTGAAGCTCAACACCAAGTTCTCAGAGACTGAAATTGTCCAGTGGTATGAAAACTTCAAGAAGCAGTGTCCAACTGGCCGCATCTCAAAAGAGGAGTTTCAGACAATCTACAGCAAGTTCTTTCCAGAAAGTGATGCCAATACATATGCTCAACACGTCTTCCGCTCCTTTGACACAAATGACGATGGCACTCTGGACTTCAAGGAGTACATCATTGCCCTCCACATGACATCAACAGGAAAGACCACCAGGAAACTCGAATGGGCCTTCTCGCTGTTTGATGTGGACAAGAATGGATACATCACCAAGTCAGAGGTCTCGGAAATCTGCACGGTGAGTGAAAGGGTGGTGATGAAGTGCTAAATCACTGCTTTTCCTTTAGCTTTGGCTTCTAGATGTTTGCACACTGTTTACAGAAACAGGTGGATTCACAAGAACAAAGTTAGACAAACGTATTATCTGCATAGAAGATCATGTTAGACTGTCTTGAACTACATGTGCAACCTGTAAAATAGCAAAACAGGCCACTATAGTTGAAATTAAGACTCCAAATATGCTTGAATTCTGAGCCTAAACATGGGTTTATATTTTCATTTTCTTATATATGATCATAAATAAAAAATAATTTATTAATGCTGATAAATAGATTGCATTTAACTTAATCCTAAAGAAATAGACATAATCTTGCAAAGTTTTACACAAATGTTGAAATGTCTATAGGTAAAATCCTTGGTAATGTCCTTGGTAACAGGTAATGTCCTTGATGTAAATATGTAAAAATTGTGTATGTTTCTGTTCTGTGTCTTGTGTACTGTTTGTTTGTATATGTGTCTTTCTTGCTGCTGTTACACCCAAATTTAACTTTGTGGGACAATTAAAGGATTATTCTATTCTAATATGTCACAACGTAGCCTCGGTTTTCCACATATTCGTTTTTTTACTCTTAGTAAGTGAAATGTTCTAATACTTTAATACATTTCAAAGAAGCATGACAGTATGTTAGCTATTAAACTTTGAATAGCAAATGAAGTATAACGGAAACATGTGTGATGGGCACACAGGATTATTTAAGACAGTGTTTGAGCTTGTTTGATGTTATAAAACCTTGCAAAAATAAAGCACATTGAGGCAATATTTGATATGATCTGGAGCTATAAATGTAAAAATAATATAATAATACAAAGTAAAATTTAACCGAAATAATTTGAATGGAATTGAAAATTAATCAGTTTTATCTACCACCCAGTGTTTTGCACTCGAATTATTTTTTAGAGAGAAAACTGCAAACTTTCATCAATAAGCACCATCATTATTTGTTGACAGTATGCAGACAAATATAAAAAGGCACTTAGAATTATATATATAGAATTATATAAAGCCAGTGCCTTCTCACTTTAGTTTTTTGTGCCCACAGTAGTGCTCATCCTCCCTGATATGTAACAAAATTATTCGGTTTACATTTGGAAAAATAAAATTTTGCAGTACTTAACAAAATCATATATTGTTAAGACAGGCAGCTGAGGAGTATTACTGTGCTGTGTACTGTTAATGTATCTTTATATTGCTTGGAAACCTTATTAGAACAGCCACATTTCATTCTTAAAGATTAGTATTCACATATTCACTAAATAAAGCCAGAGAGACCAAAAGAGCTGGTTGGTTAATCTGTAGAATCACAGCAGTTTGTTGCTGTTTTTGTTTGCGAGGCAGCTCATCAGCTCATAGATGTGACAAAGCGGTTCAGATTAAAGGAGGATTTGGGGGCAATGGCTCCATTTCCCTCTGCAGCCACAAAAATAGATTTTACTGTATACAGCTGTAGCTCACACAAGTGAAATCTTTTCTCACTTTTCACCAAATTTTGTTATTTTTCCCTTGACAGGCAATTTTTAAGCTGATTCCCAAAGAAGAGCTGGAAAAGTTGCCTGAAGATGAAAACACAGCTGAGAAGAGGGCGGATAAACTCTGGAATTATTTTGACAAGGGTGACAACGGTAAGAAATAGTGAAGACGTGTTTGGACATTGGATATTGACAGATAAGTAGATCACACTTGCAATAGTGAAAACACTGGTTTAGAAATAAATCCCTGAGGAATGTGACAAATCTGGTAGTCATAGGTTAGGCTACGGGATTGTAATACTATCAAAGTAAACGACATTCCTCAATTACACAGTTTGTATTTGCAATGCCTTTTAAGTGTATCTATGTTTAATGTCCATCTTTGAAGACTTCCTTTTAGTTTTTGATATTACTCCAAATAAACAAAACTAATAAACTATAAGAAACTTTTTTTTTTCTCTTTGCAGACCGAATTGCAGAAGGAGAGTTCGTCCAGGGAGTTTTGGACAATGACGATGCTCTTCGCTTGATTCAATACTCACCTTTAAAGTAGCTGTTCAGACATTTTCACTGTATATTTCTCTAGTTCTGTCACCGTCTTTTTTTGTCCACTTCACCTGACAGCACTTTCACAAAACATGAACACATTGTAGGTGTGATGATAGTGACCAGTTGGTCTAATTTAAACAATGACGCAGAACCTCTTGAATGGTTTTATAAAATTTATTGTATACCCATATGTGCTGTCTAAGTTATTTACAGCACATAAATGTTGAGGAAAAAAATGGGACAAACTGTAAGCATTTCAAATTTCAAAGTATCACCGGTATGTGTCTACCATACAGACAACATCCCCTCTTAAACCTGTGAACAAACTTTTACACCATGTAAATAAAATGTCCATCTTCTGATCGCTTCTTCCACATTTAGAAACTAAGTAAGTATTTAATTTGAATTTCTTAAGAAGATGAAAGCTACAAAGTGTCATTCAGAGTAGCCAAAATTATTACTACCACAAGTTATGTTCTACCTCCTTTTCTAACCCAAACCAACATATAGCCCACGGTGTAACTACAGTAAATGCAGGAGGTTTCCATTATCCTGGTCTAATTTCATGTCTTTTACATTCTTTATTGTATCCATATGTCACAGTCTTAAATGTTTAATGTCCTAGTTAAGTGTTGAATATGGAGAATAGACTTGTTATTGTGAGACAACATGTGAAATCAAGTCTTGATCCTGTACAATACACTGAATAAAACAACATGTTGGAATTGTAATAAAATGTTATTATCAAAAGTCTTTTTTATGTCGATGTAAATCTAATCTAAAAACTGTGATTTCTTCTTAAAATTAAGAAATTAACAAAATAACAAAAACATTGTTAACTGGAAAATGGCTTCTGTAACATTTAAAAAAAAAAATTTTAGTACACAAACATGCAGATTTTGATTGACTGATGCATGCCACCTAATTGAAGTTTATATTTTTTTGTTCAAGTCTGCATTTTGTTCCTTTTTGCCACATCATAACAAATTTACTCTCTGAAAAGGATTTGGCTTTCCGGTATACACATCTGTAGTTCAAGTCATAGTGATGTAACTCCACTGTTGATGATCCACAGATAAGTATGCAGTACTTGCACAAAATGTCAAGACAAAGTTAATAAAGCAACCATGACAATATTGCCATTTTTTCTTTATTAGAGCGTGCTCGAAATGAAGAAGTGAAAAAACAAGTCAAAAACAGCAAATGTGCTGAAGTAAGTGACAACTAAATTTCTTGTTAATGACTGTGTCTCTTTATTATTACATCCTTTCCCATTTATCTTCTCCCATATATATTTTTTGATGACTCAAAACTTAATAATGCATTATCTGTAACTGTGCTACCAAAAAAAGAAGAACTACATTTGAAAAATAAAAAACCCTAAAAAGCAAACCAAAAAAACAAAACTATTTATAGTACAATCCTTGTATTCCACTGTGAATTGTTCACATTTAACGAATCCCTGGTGTTCTCAGTATGGTCTGTAGATAATCCAAAATAATCTGAACTTGGTTTTAAGAAACAAGTATTACTGTGTGGATTTTTAAATACCTCGGCATCAAAATCTCCTCTTTTATGTTGCTGCAGTAGCAGAAATTTGTCACCAAACCAAACTGATCGGAAAATCACCATGATCATATTTTATCTACAAATAAGAGCCATATCCTTCATGCATGCATCTCCAGATGTCCTGTTTAACAGTGGACACTTTCTTAAATTACACAAGACACAGAAGTGTCTGCATAAAAGATTAATGTTGTTTCATAAGAAAAAAGACCTACTTTCTTCTTCTAGTTTCTTAGAGACATCTGCCTTACTTTTTTTATTCACTTCAAGTCACAGAAGAATAAATTTACTTCAGATGCTTCCTTCAAAAACATCGTGTTTGGTGTCTGGGAACCTTCAGGTGTTCCCAAAATGTTCAAAATGAAACGTGACACAGGTCTGTTTATGCAAATTTATACAAATTTTAAAAAGCCTCTAATTTGTATATGTTGTTGGTTGTGGAACTGTTGCATAATTCAACTGTTTATATACATTTTAATTACTCTCCACATACTGCTCAGAGACCTTACAGTTGACTTTTATCTGTTTCTGTCCCTGCATGATGTCAAGCTCGCTCTCTCTCTCTCTCTCTCTCCCGTTCTCATTCCCCTGATTACAGAGATTACTGACATAATCTTCTGTCCAGCATTTGAAAGCATCTGTCTGAACATCCAAATCTCTCTGTGAATGTAATTGTTGATCCTTCTTTTTTCTTTCTTTCCTCGATCTACTCTATCTGTGTCTGAGGGACCCAAATGAACCATTAACAGGTATTGGTTCTGCAGCAATTTGATTCTATTCAGCGAGTTAAAACTTTGATTTTTAGATGGTTCTGAGTGGAAGGTAAAGTGATCACCAAAGTAATTAATGTTTTATAAATGTTGCCAGTTGTTTATTTAAATATTTCAATACAATATATGAAGGTAGATCTCATAATAGCAAGAAGAAAAAAAGTCACAATAATTCCAAAGTGAGTAGAAATCATCCGAAATTATTTCTAGGTCAAGGTCAATATATGTAACATGTCAAAGCCAAGCTAAAGACCAAAAAATAAAAAATCGTAACTTCTTGTTTATTAAAATGTAAAAGCAGATGTATTTTTTGCCTTTATTTATTTTCTGTGTATTTTGACTTAAAGATGTCAGCGAGTGTTGGTTCTTTAATTTATTGTAGTGATGTAGTTACAATGCAAAAAGATAAATACGCTTGCAGCATCTTCATAAATGATAAAAACTGATAAAAAAAAACTCTGATGTCAACACTAAGTTTATAAGACACCATTGATCACAGTCTACCCCGTTATTGCCACAGGCTAAAGACGAGCCACGTCACACCCAAATATTTCAGACAAAATAGTGGGTTGATTATTTCCAGTTTATTCTTCAGAAATGTAAATAAACTACATTTTTTCTGACACAGTTTTGAGAAATATCTGCAGGTTTAGATGACAAACACTCGAAATTCTGAATCTTCTTGATTTCATCGATGCAAATATACACTACCTTGGAGCTGTAGCTCTAGCATGAATGAAACCAATGTGGAAATACCAAAAACCTGCGGTTCGGGTGTCCCAGTGGACCCACGCGTACTGCTGGATGCAGAAGGGCATCTATAGAGTCTGGCCTCTTCCTGACAAGTCTCTTCCTGAAAAGGTTTTTACAGAGGTCGACTCTATAAATTTCTAAAGTAGAAATGACGCACTGGTACATCATCTTCAGAAAGTTTAGAAAGTCTATTGGTTTGAATGCAAATCTATGTGGGTGCACATAGCACCGAATGGTACAGTTAAGTTAGGTTTGAAAGCCTAAACCCTTAACTTGAATGAACTTGAAAAAGAAAATAAATTCTTGCCTTGAAGAACTTTAGTATCATTGACTCCATTAAAGTCTATTACAAGTGACGAGTCCAGTCATGCAATGAATGTGCTTCATGTTTATTCATCACCTTAATGTGGAGAGAATTTTATACAATCATGCAAAAACAGATTAAAAATAAAAATATACATACAGCAAATGTGATTGCAAACTTGTGTTATATTATTTGTTATGTATTGTTGCCCCTTGAATACATTCACATCATCTCTAACATCCAACGAGTCACTGAATTACATCAAATCCCTGAAGAAATGTAAGGCTTGAAAAACAAAATGATTTGTGCAGTTTTATAAAATCAAACTCTGTGTGTGTGTGTGTGTGTGTGTGTGTGTGTGTGTGTGTGTGTGTGTGTGTGTGTGTGTGTGAGTCCAGCCAGGAACAACTGTAAGCTAACTCCATGTGTAAGACATGTAGAAGGGCAAATCTAACAAATGTTACATCATAATATTCTGATTCAAGTATTAAGCCCTATTCAAATATTCACTTGCCAATATAATAATCCCAAATCCCAACTTTGCAGCTCTGTGAAGCTTGCATTGTCTTTAAGCCAGTTATTTTGGTTCTTCTACTGCACATACGTCTGCAGAGTTTATACCGCCATGTGGACAGAAACATTACTGAGATAGGATGAAAATGTTACTGTGGTAACTCTTACAGTAATAAACCACAACACTAATAGTTCGGGCTCTTTTGCTCGCTACTGGTCCAGAAATTGAAATTCTCATACTGTAATAGATGTAGTACTGAAAATAGTCTAGAATTGATTTGAAACTTCATTTGTACAACCCCACATGTACAAAACTGCAGTTAAAGGTTAAAGGTGTGCGTGTGTGTCTGTGCAAGTCCTGTGAATTTTTAAAAAATATATTTTATTGTAGTTTTAGTGTGATAAGTAAAATCTGCCGTGGAGAGATGTTTGTCGAGGTCTTCTGCCCCGAGAAGTCTTAGCAGAGTGAGTCCTCTCGCTCCTCCTGGAGGGCATAATTTATCTCGTCCAGCTCACGTTCACAATCTTCACATCCTTCGGTGCCGCAGCCTTCCACCACAACCACACCATGAGGGTCTGCCAGCTTCCCCCCTCCTACTCCACCTGCTCCCATTCCTCCCCCTGCTCCACCTCCCATCCCTCCCATTCCAACACCATTTCCCCCAGCACCTGCCATAGATGGCATTCCTCCCAGTCCCATCCCAACGCCAAGATTTCCCATGCCTCCAACTCCAATTCCTCCTCCACCAACGAGCAGTGCTCCCCCAGCGCCACATGCCAGAGGTCCAACAGCTGGTCCCACTCCTCTGGGCCACATTGAGTCCATTAGAGCCCCCTGTTGTCCAAGCTGCATCAGCTGACTGACGGAGTAAATCCCTCCCGGCCCAGCTCGAACAACCTCCTCATAGGAGGGGGCACTGGTGGTATTTCGGGCCTCCTCCAGCCTTACCCGAGCCCGGTGCTTCATCTCAATGATGGTCTTGGTGTAGGAGTTCAATGTGGCCACAGCAGCTGCCATGCAGCAGCTGAATGAAAGCCATGCCATGCTGGAGAGGGGGAAAGATTGAATCTTTCTAGTATGATGACCAGCCAATACAAAAGGTTGTGTAAAGATTCGATCAGATCAGAAAGTGGTACAGTGAAGCTCTTTAAAGTGCCATACGACTACTGAAGCTTGGAGAGACAGCATCTATAACTGTGGTCAATTAGTTTACATCCACTCACCACGGGCAAGAATGTCATGGAAATTTGGGGCTTTTAATTGTTTCTTTGAAGGGTTCTTTTCCCAAAGTGGAATGACAATAAACCATACATTTTAATGATTTAAAAAAACAAGAACTGGATGCACAAGTTTGAATTTATTTGAAATTTTCTCTAATCCACACATGGTCAGGAGTATCAATGAAGGCTCAAACATATATGTACACTCACTTCAAATAAGGCCTATTAAGTTCAAGAACAGCCTGGGAACCACAAAGGCTCAAGCCTCCCATGAACTGGAAACCAGTCTTACATTGCCATGGACTGAGAGTACAGACCAAGAAAGATGTCCCAGGTCCCAAACCGACACCTTCAAGCTAAACTGAAATTTTCAACTGCCCACATGGAAAAGCCAAATTCCTCCTGAAGAAAGATTCATGGTCAGATGAGACAAAGATTGAGCTACAATGATAGTAGGAATTGTTTGGAGGAGTAAAGGTGAGGCTTTCAAACCTCAGACAACTATACAAACTGTTAAGCATAGTGGTAGAAGCATCATGCTGTTTCCTCTCAGTGGTACTGATACATTTCACAAAGTGGATAATAAAAATGGAGGAATATGTTCAAATTATTCAACTTTACCTCAAACCAACAGCTAGATGTTTGCACCTTAGATACAAATGGGCATTTCAACAGAACAATGATCAAAAACACACATCAACACTGGTTTTGAAATGGACAAAGCAACTAGCATTATGCACCTGGAATGGCCTACCTAAAGCCCTGACCTCAACCATGTTGAAAATCCAACAAATCAGCCAATGAGATTGGTCAAATATCTAGAATAGCTAGAATTATGCCAGACGCTTGTTGATGGCTACCAAAAGTGTCTGGTAAGGGACATTTAACCAGATATTTGTGGCGGTATATGTATCTTTTTTGCTTCTGACCCCGTGCGGATCACAGAAAATTCCAGATAAATTAAAAACTCGTGCTCTCAATTATTGTTTTTTAAAGTCATTAAAGATGTGTTCTGTGCAATCATTTGACCCTAGAAAAAGAAATATAGAAAAATACTTAAAAGCCACCATGCCAATCATTCATGTGAACTCCTGACCACAGCTGTAGGTAATTGAGACCATGTTAGCGTTTGTCACAGCCACTCTCAAAACAGCTTTCTGTATAGCTTGCTAACCAGATAATGTTTACACACCTTGCAGATATAAAATATTATGACAATATTGGGTGATAACCAAACTCTGTGGGATATTTCATCTAATCTGAGGATTGTTGGGGAATATTTTACTTTAATACAGAATAATTACTTTGGTTTAATTGAAACTTACGCAAAAGACCAGCCGTAGTCCCAGCTCTGTGGCCTCCAGTCTTTAGGTCCGATGCTAACAGTCATCTGAAACACGGTTGTGTACATCATGTGAGCTACCATCCCCATCATGCCTGGGAGAGGACAGAAACATGGAGATACGGTTACCTTTGCTGCAACCTGAAAAAATATGGTTAAAAAATAAAAAAGTAAGATAAAATAATTCAAATTTTGGAGGTTATTATTGTAGGAATGACTGAAACATGGCAGTCCTGCCATCCATCCATCCATCCATCCATCCATCCATCCTAGCTCTACTCTGAGCCCCTCCTGAATTACTGAGGTCCTCACCCACACACCATCTGAAGGAAAGTAATTTCCACCATTTGTATCCAACCCTTTTCCTCTTGAGGTTTTTAGATCAAGCAAGCAAGCAAGTGCCCACAGCCTTTTAGGACTGAGAAAATGTTATTTGCTCTCACCTGAGAGGACAGTGCACATGGCTGCAAAGGCATTGATCTTGAGGGCATTCATTTCCCTCTTGGCGCAGAGGCACAGTGCTTCCACACACATCAGTAAGAAGCCCATAGCCAGGAGACCGATGTACATGAACTCACTGATGACAGACAGCCAGAGCACACCTGGAAGCATTTAAGGATATAGAGACAATTTCTTCAGGTTAAATATTGAAGATTTTCTCTGTTGTGAGATGAAAATTTGGTGTTGGACCAACCTTGTGTCTCTCCTGGTGTCAGCTCAATGAAACTTCGACACTTTTCTTCCTGATCTGCACCTAAAAACAAGGGTTAAGAAGCTTGTTATATTGTCTTTAAATCTATAATGTTTACAGGGGTCTACCTGTTTTATACAAACTAGGTTTGGGGAGAATAATCCTTTGTAAACACTGAGAGGCACACACATACTTAAAGGTCAAATTTAAAGCTACAATCAGCTTTGAACCACAATCAGTCATAGTTGCAATCACTCCATCGAAGGGTATAAGACAGTGATTGCTTTCTGTTTACAGGATACCCAACATCACTCTGTATATGCTTTTATATGTGTGTGTTCATAACTATGTAGCCCATATGGCACTTAACAACAATAACAATGTTTTCTTTGGTCTCTATTATCATTTAGTTCGTGAAAAGAAGAAACCCTCTCAAGCTTCTTTTGCCATTAAGAGAGGATGGTTGCACTTTATTGTGTGACTCACATGTGTTAACTCAATACTACCAACAGTTTTTCCATCAGTTTTTTGCGTAGCAACAATAATCCAGGCTTAGAAAGCGGCTTAAATGAGGTGCACTATATTAAATGATAGATTTGGACTCTGAAAATCCACAATCCTGATGCAGTGAACAAAATGTATTCAAATCTTCCTCTGAAGCAAATACGGGATTTCATTGGGCTGAGTCAGCGAAATCACATGGGTATTTTCCAAGTTTGCTGTTTGTGTTTTATTCGTTGGACAGCATGTCCCTGTTGAGCTCCAGTGAAAGGACATTAAAAAAGAGGGAATAATAATTTATACTTAAAGAGGCTGGCATCTCCACTTGATTTGTAAAGCTTGGATAAAACCTCACATGAAGATTAAAACATATGAATGTGTTTGTGCGTATAAAATCTTTAGACTTGTCCCCTCATGTTGAGATGTGTCCTTATAGAAAGCACATCTCCAACTTGTCCTCATCAACCAGATTGCCAGTGACTGTTAAAACAAATAATATAGGTTCTTGCAAAAAAATTCAAATTTGCACAAATCTGTGAAGCAGTTAAAACACAGACAGAGGAAGAGGTGAGGTTCATTCTGTGGGACATCTGGATTGATGCAAGTTTCACAAGATTTAAGAGTTTAAGAGTCGGCCAGGCTTTAAGTTACATACCTGAGCACTGCCACTGCCATTTCACACCCGTCAGTGCTGCAAGATGGCCTCATGACCAATAAGGTTACAGCTGTGCATGTGATAATAAAAGGTTCAATAATATTATTTGCCAGGTATTTGTGCATAAAAAATACTCTGCACTTATTAATTGTTCTTACAGTGAAGGCAGGAATAATCTAATGGCATAATAACTGCATTATTAGCTCTACTGACTGTTTACTAGCTTTTAATGCCCCTTTGACTGTGGCTTGTCCTTGAAAGAGGACAGACAAATGACTTGTCAAGGAAGTATTTGCAGATCACACCAAACTTTCACCCGAGACACTCAGATTTTATGCTTTTTGGATTTATTTTACTTATTCCTTTTTTTTCTTTCCTTTTAGTTTCTTATTTATTTTGAATAATTTTAATATTAAAATGCATTCCAGACACTTTCTAGTTTCAATTTCACTTGCAAGTAAAAAAATGTTGTAAACTTTAGTCACAGGGTTTCATGGAGGCTCTGTTTATTCAATTAATGCACATGAACAGGGTTAAAATTATATTTGAAAATCTGCTGTTGCTGCCCATTTTTAAGTGATGTTTGATGCATTTTAATGTATGCATTAACTTATTCCTCTATCTCAACCTGCCTTTAGTTTTTGGGTCATTATGGTAATTAAAATGTTGTAATTAAACTTGTTTTAAAAGGTAATTTATTTCTGCCTCATTTACTTTTACATAGCCCCTTTGACATGAGAGTGTCATCTTGAGATTATGAAAGAAATCAGTTGAATGTTGCACGGAGAGTTTTTTATGGAGGTTATTCAGGCACAAAAATCCCCCAGTTATTCGATCCCTGATCAAAGTCTGTTCCACTCACCAACCTTCATTGTGCTTCTCGCAGGACAGCCAGAAGCCGGTGTGGAAGTATCTCAGCATGTACTTGTCCTCCCCTGTCTCCCAGATGTAGTGGACAGCGTTGGCCAGCTGCTTTTTCCTTATCCTTTCCAGCTCCTCCTTCTGCTGAGGAGACAGCGTGACATTGGAGGCTGGGTTCCTGGGGTCTGGGGTGGGCACCTCTGGATGAAGAGGACAGGAGTTTTAGGGGGACAGAAACGGTATAAAAACATACCTTTTTGCTTGAAATGAGCAAACTTAAGTAATTAACAGAATCATTTGTGTTCTTGTTTTTTTCCAAGGAGCTTTTGCTCTAATAAGACTAGAGCTGCAGAAATATGAGAAAAGTATGCCAGCAAACAGTGCTGTAAATCCTGAAGTAGGTCTCCTTTGGGTCACAGTGTGTAACACAATCCAGCCCTGAAACCTTGTTCTCTGTGTTATCAGCCCTTGTTTTATGTAATAAAAATTAAATACTACACAGAGATAAAATTGGTTTAAAGCTGAATGATGGTAAAGTGGGTTAGCAAATCCAGACAACATGCAGCTGCTGCCATAAAGTGCTGAGATAAGCAACAAAGCCGGGATTATGTGAATCTCTGGCAATAAAGTCTAAAAATACTTAAACCCAAGCAGCTGTGGAGATCCTGTAATAGTAAAACTACTAATGCCATACTGTAATAAGCAAACAGGAAAATAGTAAAAGTGACAGGGAAGCCTGGACGATCCCACACCCCACAACAACATCACAGATGCACTTTGAAAAAGATCGTTTTTGATTACTTGTGGTGTGCGACAACACTGTGGTGCACTGAGAATTCCTGCGCTCAGACTTTCTGCACAAACTGCACGTGCAGCCGAGAGAAATTAGAAATCCAGCTGGCAGAAGGCAAAAGAGAACTCAGAGAAAAAGAGATAATTCATGTTTAAACTGACCTTAGGGTGAAAGCACTTTCTTAGAAGCTGGTTTTCATTCAATTAGGCATGTATCAAATACTCCAACTGTCTGCTAGCTGTGAGTAAGTAGTGAATACAGCTTAGATTTGTTATATGCTCTTCTGAGTTGTCTTTAAACATCCATCAAAGCCAGTTAAGATAAGCAAGAAAACAGACGTTTTGAGAACTCTGCGCTTTGGCCCACGTGTGGCCCAGAACTCATGAGATGGGGTTTGCATAGGTTATGGAGAAGGTCTGGTCATGACAACCTAAATTTCTACCCACATAAGGTGGTGGAGCCAGTGTCAGGTTTGGCACACGGCACAGTAAGGAAGCTGGGAATACTGGAAAGGGGAGCACCCATTTCTAATGGGAGCACAGCAGACACCTCAAATACTCAAATAGTTGTTTTCTTCTGAGTGAAGTGACCTGGAAACAGCAGTGTGGCAGGCACATAATAAGAGCTCTTTAAATTCTCTATGGAAAGGAGCTCGAATCCTTTATTATCTCCCTTAGCTCTGGCTCATCCTCCAAGAAACCAAAGGAGACAATGCTGTCCCATAATTCATAGTGACACTACATCAAACAATGAGCAAAACAGATGACGCAGATTATGTAAATGTTAAAAGTGAGTTTAACCTTGTTTATGCAAAAATATAAACATTAGGTTGCTATGATAAATATCTGCATCTTAGCAAGTCGTTGCCTTCTGTAACGAACGTCGTGTGTGAATTTCTGAGTTTGCATCAGTTGTCTTCTCAGTTTGTTGCTGTTCTGTTTTTTGGGTTATCATAAATCATTTTAATTTGGTCACAAATATAGAAATCCCTAATAGTAAAGGCCAGAGTTACACTGAATCATCTGTCCAACTGATAAATAAAATATCAGTGGATGACAGCTTTTTATTGATTGTTTGGTTTTATATGACCGGCAGTAAAAGAACAAAGCATGGAGTATATACAGCAGCATATAGTTTCACCTCTTCAGACTAATGTCAGCAACATCCATCACATGATAAATAAGTTTAGTGTATGCGCAGTCAGAGCCTGAGGATTTCCATCAAGATCAAAATTACAGAAATATTTTATTTTGGTTGATTTGTGGGCTATTTGATCACAGCTAATCCCAAAGTACGGAGAATATACAAAAAAGGAAGTAAAACTACCAACAGTGCAAATAAAGCAAAAAATCTCAAAATGATGCATGAAATAAGAACAAAGTCCTAAAATTCATTTTTTAAAGAAAACTATGCAGATAGTTGTGTCATTACTTCCATTTTGAGATGATTAAACTGCATCTGCTGTTACCATCAGTGATTCAGCTGTTGCCAAATTAACCAGGATCCTTGAAATCGTTGAAATGTCCAGAATAAGCACTGTGTGGCCCGTGTGTCTTACCTGTGGTGTACGGCTGGCTGTTGTTCTGCCCGCAGTTTTTCATCTTGACTGGCGACAGGCAGACCGGCTTCACCACCTTGTGTGTCCCTTCGCACCAATAAGAGGTGCAGAAAGCCCAGATGGACAGCGTGAGGGCCAGAGAGGTGAGGAACAGTGACAGCAGGGAGCGGTTACGTCTGGACATTTTCTCCAGCATGACTGTGTCTCAACTCAAAAGCAGCCAAATGAGAAATGAAATGGTTTTGGCAAGTGTGTGTCAAAAATAGCTGCAAGAGCCAGACAGGTTCTGGTGACCTGTCTGGAGCAGAAGATTGGGGAGCTTTCTGCAATAATACAATAGAGATTGAAAATAAAGTGGTAGGAAAGAGAGAGAAGTGAGGAGAGGGGATTAGTGGTATTTGAGAAGTGGAACGAAGGACGGAGGGGAAGATAAAAAGTAGTCTGTTGGAGAGATAGAAGTAGGGCAGCGCTGGAGAAGGAGAGCTAGCGCTGAGCAAAGGTCAAATAACAGTGGAATAAAGAAAGATGAAGCTATGGGATTTAATCTTTTCCAGCAACAAGAGACAGATGTGCGGGCCAGAGGATGCAGGGGGAGCTCTAACTCTCCTCCTGCTGCAGTGTCACTTAAAGGAAATAAGCATGATGAAGAGAAGCAGGCCAGGTTTAAATCTGGGACCTTTGTTTCCTTTTGGAGACTTTGGTCACAAATTTAGCCCATGTTTCTACTGCAGTCACCGCTCGGGTCTCATATTAATATCTTCTCCCCTCTCAGATAAAGACAAACATCTAAATCTTATCCTGTGGATTTTGAGACTAATCGGTTCCACTCTCAGGGCACATCCCGTTCTTCAACCTGTTCCTCCACCTCAGTGAGAGGGATTGAACTCATGAAGAAGTGATTAGTCCAGCGTCTCAGGCCTACCTCGTGGCCTGGTAATCTGTGGTAATCTTGCGGTGTTAGGTGGATGAGTTTAATGCTTACTGACACTCATGCTGTCATTGTCTGAACGACCACCTAAGAGAGGGAAAAACAGATGATGGAGGCAAAGATCTGGGATTAGGAGTCATGAAGACAGAGTCACGTCTATGTCCAAGTAATTTGAGCTGCACTTAATCCTGCCAGGTGCCACATTTGTAAATTGGTTATATTTAATACAACGTATTAGACTCAAATCATTAAACTACAATCTGATGTAGCAATATAATTCTGGGATAGGGTCCACCCCCCTGTGATAATATAATATAATATAATATAATATAATATAATATAATATAATATGATATGATATGATTCCATCAGACCATATTGTATTGTATCATGTCCTATTGCAACACATCATACATTATAAGCACAAACGTATTGGGCCTGACCTCTTAATCACCAGTTCTTGTGTTCTCTCTGCTTGTACACAATTACTTAAAAAGATTCCACTGAAGTCTGAATGTGTGCAGATTTTGTAGTAAAAGCAATTAATTACAAATTACGACCAGTGTGTCAGAAACATACAGATCATTAAAGACGTCTAGAACATGAAAACACCATTTTTTAAATAAAAAAAGTGTGTGTGTTTTCATATTTGAAATCATATTTCCCAGTATTTGACAGTTTTCTTTTCAAAATTTATTATCCACTAAATGTGAATTAAAGTGTTGATAACTATAAAAAATTAGGTATTTCCAATTTCCTATTTTAGATAAAGTTTGATGGGCATCACAGCAGGAGTTTCTCTGTGTACGCTATAAACACAGATTGATTGACGAGGCACTGAGGTTTAATTTCATCTTATCAAATCAGCGTGAGACAAACCTATAATCCACACACTCCACAAATGCATGTACTGTTCTGCTGGATTATTTGGTACCACGCACCTGACCACGTCATCAGTATAAAAGTCTAAATGATGAAGACAAACTGCACAAAACCTGAAATTCAAAGATCCCTAGAAGGAGAGGGGCTGAGCTGAGAGTGCTGCCGCTATTTATTTATTTATTTTTTAGATTTTCCACAGACATCACGATAAAATCATTGTCAGGTTTAACACAACAATGGTGACGATCCGATATGGTGACACCTTCCTCGAGACATTCATTTTTACTGACTCTGATTTCAGTCTTAGATTAGAAATACTGGTTTTACTGGTTGAAGATGTCAGCGATAGAAAAACTGAATTAACACAGCTCGTTGAAGCATCACAGATTTCCATAAATACAAGTAAAAAAATATAGTTTCCCTGTTTGAGAGAGCTCTTTGTTTCATCTCATCAGTAAAAGCTGAAATCCAGCTGCTGCCGATTGATCGGCTTACACTTGCAGAACATAATGAAAAAAAAAAATCTACTTACCTTTCCTTGGATCTCAGGAGAGGCTCTTTTTGTGTTTCCTTCACCTGTCTTCAAGCAGGGTTCCAGTTTCCTTCACCTTTCATTTTCATGCTCCCTTTTTACTCCCTCGTGCTTCTTTGGGTGAGTTTCCATCAGAAACCCACCCAGATTTCCCTCTAATCCTCCCAAGTCCATCTGTTACTTTCCCTCCCCTTTGCTCCCTGCAGTGTCTTTTCCTCCACTCTCACTCTCGCCTCGCTTGCCTTCCTCATCACGCCTCCTCTCTCAGTCATGGCCTTGCTGACCTGTCCTTCTATAGATTAATTTGTATACATGGTATAGAAAGGCTTAGATTGAGACGAGAGCTGGTGTTGTGATTGTAATTCTGCTCCTTTAACTCTGACCCGTCTTAACACAAGTGAGGTGCAGCTACTGTTTATACTGAGTGATGACTGCACAAATCACTGGGCCGTGATTAGAAAATGATTTTGAGTTTGCTGGATGTTTTCTTGCTTCAGTTGCCTTTGTGGTCTGTTGAAATGAAACATCTGTTTTGTTGCTACACCTTAAAAAAAGTTTTTAAGAACTTCTCCATCTGTATCCTAAGATGATGCCGAAACCTTTCCAACACTCTCTAATTATCAGTCACCAGTCAGAAATCATGTGAGGCCCAGCTTTGGTTTTCTTATCTGGTTAGTCGTCAACATTGCATACTATTGTGAAAGTGCTTTAAATTGCTAATGTTATGAATTTGTGTTGTACACAGGGACATTAATATTTGATCCCCTGCTGTATTGAAATTAATTTGTATGGTAGTTTCATTTTAATTGAAAGAGACAGAAATCCAACAAAAGTCCAGAAGAAATTGCATCACATAAAAGTTATTGACTTAAATTTCACTGAGAAATTTAAGTGAAATTCTGGCTGGAATCCCCTGGAACCCAGCCAGAATTCTCCCAATCAATCAATCCACCATCGTGGTCAAGTCCAAAGAGCTCCCAGAACACATCAGGAACACGACTGTAGACCTGCACAAGGCTGGGATGGACTACAAGACCATCAGCAAGAAGCTTGGTGAGAAGGTGACAGGTGTAGGTGCGATTGTGCGGAAGAGGGAGAACTCTAAACGGCCATCAGTCATCCTTGGTCTGCAGCTCCATGTAAGCTCTTGAATCATGGGGTGAGGGTGATCATGAGAAGATGGTGGATCAGTACAAAACTACATGGGAGGAGCTTATTATATTATATTAAGTATCTGAAGCCAGTTGGGAGCACAGTCACCAAGAATACTGTTGTTAACACTGTGATGGATGGATCCCCCTCCTCAGGAAGGAACGTATACAGGCCATCTTAAGTTTGCCAGTGAACATCAGAGATGGTTCAGAGAAGTCTTGGGAGAAAATGCTGCCATCAGATGAAAAACAAGTTGACTTCTTTGGTATCAACTCAACGCACTGTGGCTGGAGGAAGTGAAATGCTGAGTATGAAACATTTGCTTTGGAGCTGTTTTTTTGCTAAGGGTGCAGGATGACATCATGATGCAGATGGATGGGGCCCACTTCTGTTAATCTTGGAGATGGGTCATCGATGACTCTTCCAGCATGACAGTGACTCAGAACACCAAGGGAACAAAGGAGTGGCTAAATAAGAAGCACATTAAGGCTGAGCGGCTTGCCTCCAGATGTCTTCTGTGGTTGCTTCTTGGTTTTGTTTCTTGCACTAAACAACACATTCCTCACCATGCATTGAAAGCCTAGGTTAGTTTAGTTTTTTCCTTTGTTTCTTACATTCAAAATAAACAGTGTTTTAATTGGCATTCATTTGGCATCTCCCTTTTTGTCATGGCTGTGGAGCCTGGTTTGTGACAGTATATCAGAGGGTCAGCTCAGATTGTGCCGTTTGGAGGCAGAGGTACAGAGGAAAGGGCGAGATCGATTGGACATGTGCAGAAGAGGGATGGCGGATAAATTGGATAAAGGATGCTGAAAATGGCCCTACCAGGCAGGAGGAAAAGATAAAGACCACAAAGAAGACTCATGGAAAGAAGACATGAAGAGTACTGGTGTCACATAAGAGGATGTAAGGGATAGGCAAGTTGCTGTGACAACAGAAATGGGAACGATAGAAAGAAGAAGCAAGTGACTTTACTCTCTATGACATTATCTTAACTACTCTGATGCAGTTTGACCTTTTAAAGAAAACTGTTTGTTCTCCTGTTACTTTATTGGATTCATTCTCATCTATAGCAGCTCCACTCTGTGGGCTTATTCTCATTTCAAGGCACACAGTAACCAAACAGGTACATTTACACCCCTTTAACTAACTGGTTTTTTTTTAACCAACGTACTCTTTTTCCCTGATTCCAGATTTATTGCTTTAAGTGACATTTTCACCAGCTGCCCTGACACAGCATTAATATTTAACCTTGTTTTTTAACCAGTCCTTTAAAATGAAAGCATTGGTTTCAAGTAACTTGAACTGCTCTTCACATCTACCCCCTGGGGTAGTGAGTGGGCATCACTGACTTTGCAAGCAATATGTTCAGCAATCACACGTCTAAATGTTACCAAACACACTGAGATAGCAAATGATGTGTTGTTGGGCTATTTTAAACATGTTTCTCCTCAGCCTGCGAGCGAGGATTTTATGATTATTATCCATCCAAACTGGTTTAAAGAGGGACTCAAGTACAACAAACTTTAATAATTATAATTATGAAAATTTTGTCAGGTTGTGATTTATTTATTTAATTAATTGGGCAGGTGTTAAAGGAAAACCTGCACTTAATATGGTGACACTTTTTATTCAGAATCAGCTTACAGAGGTTTAATTAGTTCAAGGATTCGTAATGAGCAGAAAAAAAATTGTTCATGGTCATTATTCTGAATCTATCCCGCTGTATGAAGGCGATGGCTAGGATTATATAACTCTACTTACTGTACAAAAAAACAAAAGGCGACACAAGGTCTCAACTGACCATCGTGTCCTAAAATGACTGAAGCTGACTGTCAAATTCCCAATCTGCCCTGGTCTGTTTTTAAGACACTAAGCCCTCTATTCATGAATGGAGGGCCTCAGCTCATCTGTCAATCCTATATTTTCTGCTCTTGTGCCCAATATCTGTAATGGCTTCATCTGCCCTACACTCACCCTTGCACTTCTAAATTAATCAGGAGATTAATGAATGAGGAGTGAATGAATAATTAAAGCACTAATGCTGTGGCCAAATAAATATAGGCTAAAGATACTGTTTGAAGACAGTTACTTAACTTTGACAATTTGTGGCTGTATGTCTGCATATTTATTCCATAAAAATCTAAGACAACTGGTTTAAACATCATAATGATAGTAATAATAACTTAAAAAAAAAAAAAAAAAAAAAAAAAAATCCCATATTTGCTAACGATGCGGAATTCATCAATGTGCAAATATTTATAGCTTTAAACGTTTCTTCTGTACGGGTGCTGGAAAATGTTTTGTGTAAATGTTGGTAATCATGGCCCTCTAGTGGTGACAGTGAGAAAGTCCTCAAAGACAGAAATCATGAGTGAGAAATAATTCAGGTTAAGAAAAGTGAGATTTGAGAAGTTGAGGGATCCACTGTAGACAACCAGACCCAAAAGAGGCAGAGTGACTGTATCATGAATCGTTTTATTTCTCAAATGTACTGTCACAGTTTACAACACAACTATACATTTTAATACACAGCAAAATAAATTCATTTCATACAAAATTAAATCTGAGAAATAATAGTCATGTGAAGCTAGACTGTATTCCAGTCTGTTTTTCCACCAACGTTCACATATTACCGAGTCAGTAACACAGTAAGGACTCGTACAGCCCATGAAACACAACAAAGCCATGTGATCCCTTCATCAGGTTCGCCTGCTTCACTGTGGCTTTAATTTACTGTTTTCAAAACTAATAAATGATGATGATGAATCCTGCTACCATTTAAGTTTTCAAAGTAAAATGTAACAAGAAGAAAAAATACAACCATTTAGTCTCCTTTCAGATGTTTGTGTTGAAGTAAATGAGGAGCAAGTACACATACACATCCGCTCAAACAGCATACACATTAAACAAGTTGATATTCTTGAACTCTGTTTTTAATTTCGCCAAAACGGTATTTCAGTTTCTCCTCAGAAAGAGCCGGGAAACCAAGAAGACAATTACACAATGACTCTTCAATGTCTACAGAGCTAAACGCGAAGATGAAGCCACCGTTGGTTACCGAGCTGATTCACAAAGAAATATTTAAACAACCAATCAGATTAAAGTCAGTTAACATCACACGATCAATACCACTAGGCCAGCCTGCCTGAAATGAAAGTTACACCTGACCTTGGATCTTGTTGAATTTCATTGCTGTGTCAATAATTAACCAAGCAATAAATTAATAATTAATAAATAGATCAATAAATAGTTACTTGTGATTGCAACACTCTGCTATACAGTACAGTATATTTCCAGGTTTACTTGTAAATACTTCCACTATTTACATCAGCAAAATACTGCAGACACACACACACACACACACACACACACACACACACACACACACACACACACACACACACACACACACACACACACACACACACACACACACACACACACACACACACACACACACACACACTTAATCCTACAGTGACGCATGTCCCAGTCAAAGATTTACAGGTCCTGTCACAACACTCAAACACACCGAAAACTCTTTAGGATTTCCACACAGACACACTGAGGTGCTCTCTGTTTGTCACACTTGTGCAGGGAAAGGAAAAAATCAAATAAATTCATTTTTAAATAAGAATTACATTGCTCTTTTTTAATAATCTGTGTATTTGTTTATATATATTACGCTGTACACATTGTGTTTGTATACATTTGATTCATGGGCAGCATCTTGAGTTCAGGGGAGGTTAGTGTAAGCTCAGGAATGAAAGGGTTTTTTATTAAAGCATCATTAGGTGGTTTTGCATGTTTATGCTTCTAAATATGTATAAATATATACTCACCACTTCCCATTATCAATACACCACTTTTGTCGATTGTTTCCTTCTTTCTAGAAAGACACAGATGTAAGTTTACCATGTCAAATATTTAGATTGCTTCGTACATGTTAAGTACTGTCATTTCCTTCTGGCTAAATTCAACAGCACTTTGACAACCAAGCTTAGAAACATAAAAACTGCCACGTATACTATATATTTGAATTGTGAATGCCAGCTTCCACGTGGTGAGCTCTGAACAGATAATCATCCTGTGTGTTCATCACTAGGGAGTGTAGATGTGAGTCCTGTCTCCTGCTCTTCTCAGGCAGCTTGCTTGTCCAAACCAAACAAAAGCATATGATTCAGTGAGAATGTGTCATACGTGGGCTCTTGTGCTCTGTGCTAATTCTCAGCCTAGTTCTGTATAAAAATGACTCACGTCTCTGGAACTCTACTGGAGGGATGAACTCCTGTCTTTTAAAGATATTGCCTCATTTGGTGTTTTGATAATGGCGGTGGAGAACACCCTCAAACATGCTGATCTAGATTTGCCACAGCAGGTCACTGCAGAGGCCACATCACATGATTCACATCAGTTTTACCTTTTTGTGACCCCTTCTTATCTATGGAGAACAACGTCTTCCTCCAAGGCTCCACAACCATAAAGATAGAAATTTCCATTACAGGCTAAGGTGATCACTCAGAACAACTTTGCATTG
Source organism: Simochromis diagramma (assembly GCF_900408965.1). NCBI lineage: Eukaryota > Metazoa > Chordata > Actinopteri > Cichliformes > Cichlidae > Simochromis > Simochromis diagramma. The sequence goes on along the minus strand of NW_024386786.1, from coordinate 361,572 downwards.
GTTTGGGGGAAAGAGACACTTCAAAGTAAGGTTCAGATATTTTGCTCTAAAATTGATCCTAATGAGAATGCATACACTAAACTGTAGCACTAAACATGCAAAACTACCTTTTTGGTGATTCCAGAGATCCAAATTACATGTCAAGTTGTCAGAACAGGAATGGATTATTTTTGTTCACCATCTCATCTGACTCGCTGCCTGAGACGACTTCAGCGCCAGCCTGTGGGACGGAGCCTCTAAATTGACCGTCACCTGATGGGTGATTTCCTTGAAAGACACCTGAGTGAATCATTCCAGTTCCCATTAAGATGGAGCCTGGATATCCAAACTGCACCATTCCCACTCCTCCAATGGGGGAGTTCATGTTGTGTCCTAATTGTGGACTCTCATTGATATAAATGGGATGTATCATTTGTGTTTCTGGACCTATCTGAGATGCCTGAATCATACTGATGGAAGAATTAGACATTTCCAGAGTATTCAATGATGCTGAAGGATTGTTAGCTCCAGAAGTGGGAGTTGGTGCACCATGGGGGGAAGCTATGGTCGAAATGAAAGGGTTGGAGTATGAGGGTGATGTTTCAGCAAAAGCTCCTGGTTTTAGCAAAGGGCTGGATGTCATGCCCGCTGTTTTGAAAGTGCCTGGGAAATCAAGGAGAGTGGCAGGAAGATGGAGGGTTGAGGGGGAAGGACGGAGGGAGGGAGTTAAACACAGTTTGAAGAATTCCAGTAAAGAGAAAATGTGCCAAGGCAGAGCAGAGAGAGGGGTGAGAAGGGTTATACATCTGCTGGTTAATGTACACTAGTCTTTATACAGAGTAACTTCACTAATGCTCTCTCACACACACACACTAATGTACAGAACAACATCTACACACTACAGCAAGGTCACAGGGGCAGGAAGGGGAGGTAAAACACACGACCACAATAAGTTTCTCCATACAAACCTACTGATAAATATTAGCCATCACCCCTCTCATCTTATCTTTGAATGACTTCAGACGAACACAAGTGGAATGCATTTTTAAAATCAGCAGGGAGTGACTTTCATTTGTCAGGTCTTCGAGGGTGTTCATGCATCCGTTTGAGTCAAGCGCACCACAAATATTTCCACATGATGAATTTGTCAGAAAAGTTACTTTTCACCCAGACTGACGCGTCATTTTTTCTGTCCTTACCGATGGCTTGTGTTTGGGCGTCAATGAGAGGGCGCTGTCTGGGTTTAGGGTCAGATGAAAACAGATCGTCCAAGTCAACCAGTGATGCCTCTGCTGAGCCCAAGAAGGAAGCAGTCTTTCGATACATCGCGTCTTCCTGCTTCGAGTGCTTTCCTGCAATAAAATAAAGGTCCAGTTCTACTCTAAAAGGTGTTTTCTTTTGGGGACAGGTCAGGGAAGAAGAGAAAGCAAAGTGGAAGAGAAGGTTAATAGATTAAGACTGTTAGGTGACTGCTGACTGACGGGGAAATGAGGATGAAAACAAGGAAAATGGTGACAAGTGCAAATCACCATGTATGGACACAATAATGAAGGTTTAACGAGTCCCCACTTTCAGGATATTAATTAAAGACAAGCCAAACATTTAGTCAATTAAATCAGAGCAGAGTGTGTTATAGGTGATTATACACAGACAATCAGTGTTTGCTCATGGGAATAATGGATAAATGACACAAACATGTATTCAGACAGTGTGTAGAATGTGATGTACCTGTGCCATTGCCACTTGTGTTGCTTGATGCACCCCAGGGGTCATTGGATTTAGATGCTCCATCTCCAAAGGGGTCACTAGATGGGGAGGAGTCTAAAGGTGGAGCAGGTGCACCCCATGCATCGTCTGTACTGGCAGGAGCCAAAGCTAGATGAGTAAATTAAACAGACAGGTTCAGGTGATGGAGAAATAAATGACGGAATTAACTCCTCTGGTTATTCCAGAGTTTTGGACCATGCTACTCAGCCTTCTTCAGCAAAGACATAAAGGTGCCACATGTGATGTAAGTACAGAAATTCAGTCACAGGTCTTTCTACAACTAATAAAAATCAGTTTCCAAAATCAGTTTTCATTCATGATATGCCTTTTTGTGAACGTGTGCACTTTAAAGTGCCATGTAAAACTCCACAGTGGAAATGAAAGGCATATACACCTACTTACAATGCATTCTCAGTGCAAGGAGTGGTGAGCACAGCAGCCCCACCCACCTTCTGTTGATAAGGGTCAGCCAATGAAAAAAAGTTGGCATCTTTTTTCAGATAAGTATAACGGTCATTTTGAACTACGACTAATTCAAACCAGTTAGAAGTTAGCAAAATTCTTCAGCTTTACGTTCTGAGAAGTACTGTCCATGTACAAGTATTTATTTGTTTGTTTCTTACCTGAAGGCCCCCACGGGTCATTGTCTGCTTTGGATGCATCTCCAAATGGATCAGAATTACTGGTAGGTGAAGAAGCACTTGCCGTGGTCCCCCAGGGATCTGACCCGGTGGCTGGTGGAGAAGTGGCTGGGGCTCCCCATGCAGCTGTGCTACTCTGAGGCGAGCTCACTAGAGGGGCATCGAAGGGATCTGTGGCATCTATCTTTGGTGGACTGGATGGCGCTGTGAATGGGTCTTCTTTAGGTGGTGTTGTTGGTGCAGCAAAGGGATCTTCCTTGGTCGGTTTAGATGTTGTGGAGAAGGGATCCTCTTGAGGTGGAGATGTTGGGGCAGCGAAGGGGTCATCTTTTGCATGTAAAGATGGTGTAGAGAACGGATCCTCTTTGGGTGGTGTTGTTGGTGCAGCAAAGGGATCTTGAGCAGGTTTGGTTGGCACTGAGAAAGGATCTTCTTTAGGTGGTGTTGTGGGAGCAGTGAAAGGGTCCTCTTTCCCTGATGACGGTTCTGCAAATGGGTCCTCTTTAGGGGGTGTTAATGCTTTTGCACTGAAGGGATCATCTTTTGGAGAGCTAAATGGATCGTCTTTAGGTGCATTAAATGGATCGTCTTTTGGGGTAATGAAAGGATCTTCTTTAGGGGCACTAAAGGGATCGTCTTTTGGAGCGATAAATGGGTCATCTTTTGGAGCTTTGAAAGGATCATCCTTTGGAGCATTAAACGGATCATTGTTAGAAGAGCTGAAAGGGTCTGGTTCATCTTTCTGAGCAGCAAATGGATCTTTGGGGGCACTGAAAGGGTCTGAACTGTCCTTTGGGGTGTTGAAAGGGTCATCTTTTGATGCACTAAAGGGATCTTCCCCATTTTTCGGTGCCGCAAAAGGATCTTCCCCATTTTTCGGTGCCGCAAAGGGATCTTCCCCATTTTTCGGTGCCGCAAAGGGATCTTCCCCATTTTTCGGTGCCACAAAAGAATCCTCATTAGTTTGTTCTGCTGCAAATGGATCTTTATCAGGACTTGTTGGAGCCCCCCAGGGACCACTGCTAGCTGCTGTTTCAGTTGTGTCAGGTCTTGAGGGGGTGCCCCATGGATCTACGGCCTCTTTAGGTTCTTTGGGGGCTCCCCATGGGTCCGTTTTTACTTCCTCTTCTTTCTCTCCTCCCCAAGCATCAGTTTTAACATCAGAACCTTTATTAGCATCCTCCCATTTTAACTCCTCTTCACTCATCTTGGCCTAGCATATCGTTGCAAAATGGTTAATACAAATAATTCATATGCCATAATAATTTCATATACCAAAATGCTATATGCTGTGGCTACCTCCATTTAATGGCACAATACAGACGATAGTTGTTCTTAATCAGCACATACAGTAATTAAAAATATATAGCTAGGTTAGACTCTTACTACTACTACTACTACTACTACTACTACTACTACTACTACTACTACTACAGTTGCTGGATAGACTGCAGGTTCTTGGACTGAGGCAGCCCTAAAAACCAATGGAGATCAAACTGCAACACATCATAGGAATCTGCAATGGGCTTCTCAATATATAACTTCTGCCTGTTGAGATTTTTTTGTTTACTTTAATAAAACAGAAGGCCTTCAAATGTAAACACATTGGCTAAATGTTTGGAGAGTTTCCTCGTTAGCCTACCATTTATCGGCAATGGCTTTTTATCTGAAATAGAGCCTCTTGGCAGCATCATATTGGTGTAATGTTCGATCTTTCTACACCTGTGCACTGTACTTACCCGTCTCTCGGTTTCTTTCTTCTCAGCTTCCTGTTTAAGCCGCTCTTCTTTGCGGGCGGCGAAGGAAGCCGTCAAGTCAGCTACAGAGGGTATGTTGTCCAAAGATGGAAGCCCTGAGGCCCCAGGTACATAACACGGCTTATAGTTTGGATCCTTGACGTTGTCCGTAGATGATGCTGGTTAGAAAGTAAGCAAAAGAATATAAATGATCAGCGAAGAAAACCTGTTGGAACAACAGTATTTAGCAGTGATATAAAAAAAAAGGCTTACCAGCTGCACTTTTTGATGTCTTTTCTCTGGTCTTGACAGCAAACTCTCTCTCTTCCTTTAGTTTCTCATCGTCCTCCATAAGAACAAGAACAACCTTGGCCTTGTCTCTCACATTTACACCCTAGCACAAATATGGCTACAATAAGCGTTCACTTGGCTCTGACCATTTCAGAAAAATTATTTAAGCCTGAAATACTTGTGCTTGAAGAAAACCCCAATGCTTTTTGCTAAACAAAATCAGAACTATTCAAGATCTAATTTAAAACAAACTATAGCACATGATTAAAAAAAAATAAAACAATTTTATTCATGCTGTAGAGAAATTAAATGTGTTTGTTACTCTGAAAAGGTTTTCAGTTAGGAGTATCTTAAGCTGATTGAGGCAGCAAACCTAGACTACACTTTCATTCTTGCTGTAAACCTGGTCTGAAGGTTAATGACGTAAATATTATAGTACCAGTAACTGTCTTAATGCATAGCATGAAATCCTTTAATGGAAGCTAAAAGACTACATCCATTTGACATAATCAGGAAGTGTGCATCACCTGATCTTTGCCATCCTTTTCTACAAAGCGGTACTCTGTGAGAGCTTTGACAATGTAGATGTTGTCTTTCATCTTCAGAAGCACGCGATCATCACCGGTCTTCAGCAGGTACTCCAGGAGTGTCAGGGACTAGGATAAAAAACACATGACAACACAAACTCATTTATATACAATAAAAATGCAGTTTCCTTTCACTACAATGCTTCTTGTTTTATCTGCATTAGGGAATAAATAGGACAAGTAAAAAGGAACAAAAAATATTGGTGCAATGGATGAAAGATAAGAAAAACAACTGAGAAGACATAATTTCTCTGGAACTGATGAGCCAACACTGAGTCATGTGGCTGATTGGCAAAGCTGAAATGGAAGCAGTGATATGGCTGATGTTCAGAAAGTAATAACTGCCACTTAATAGACTAAACTGTGCTTTTAAAGAGAAACTAAATATATTTTTGCTGTAAGGTTTTTTTTTTTTTTTTTTTTTTTTAAACACTAAATATTAAAAAACTTTACAAAGTTAAATGTTTATTTTTAAAACCTTGCATATTCCTATATAGATACTGTACATGCTACTTAGATGAAGAATGCCTTCCTTCTTCTCTGTTGGTCCCATCAGGGGGTCGTGACAGCAGATCAACTGCCTCCATCTCACCCTATTCTCCGCATCCTCTTGTGTCACACCAACCCTCACACCAAGCTGATAGAGGGTTCCCTATGTGCTAGCTTACTGTTATGCTGTTCTACTGAATTCAACTTACACAGTCTGTTTTATTAGATTATTTTTGCTTTTCATTTGATAATGGCTGCACAGGAAACAAGTAGAAACAGTGTTATGAAACTTAAGGGTAAGAGGCTTGGGGAATAGTTGAGGAGTTTAACCAATGCAACAATCCTTTTATTGTTAATCACAAAAATAAAACAAAAGCTGTGGTATATGAGGTTTTACATGCTGCCCTCACTCTAATTCAAACAATCAACACTGTGATGGATTAAAACTCAAACTAGTTCTTTTGTGTTAATTTTATTGATTTATTGTTTCCTGTGACAGATGACTTCAGTCAGTCATTCATGTAGTTTGGAGCAAGCTGCAACACACAATCTGTACAGCCATGTTTTGAACAGGCACGATCACACAGACATATTCAGTGACTGTATCGTGTAGCTGTATCAAAATAACATGATTTTGCATGTGGTGCATTAAGGGACATCTGGAAACTGTAGCTGCAAAAAAAAATACACAAATAAAAAAAATAACCCTCACTTCAGATGGGCACCGCATTGTAAGAGATGAGTAACAGAAGACAGAAACTGACTATATCTGAAGATGAATGTTTCCCATCTTTTTTGTGAATAAATGGACAATTCCACACTTAACATCTCATCCCCGAAGAATCCAATATATGTCTGAAACCAGCATCTATCCTCTAAAGCAAACCCTTCTTTGTTCCAGTGTTACTCCTTCACCGTCGCTCACCTTGTGGATATGTCTCCAGTTCTTGTCGTCTTTCAGCCGTTTCCAGAGCATTGTCATGATCTCATTACAGGCCACAACGTTGTACGTTAGGTCGGAAATGTCGGCCATCTGAGAGCTGGATGGGCCCCATGGGTCATTGGATGTCGCCTCTCTCACCTGCAACAGAAGCAAAGAGAGTAGAAAGAGGCCAAAACAGCTTCAGGAAAGTTGAAAGTTTGAGATGCTAACTTATAAAATGTTAACATCAGGGTTTTGGAGGACTGGCAGCAGCAGGGCATCTCATTACATGAGCCATGCTACCAAAGATGTTTAGTAATCAGTTCTCAAGGACATTATTGATCATGTTTGAGATCAGCATCCAAAAAAGGAATTCATCTCTATATTTTCTTTGACTCTAAGAAATTCAGGTTCAGGGCTTAAAATTGATGGTTTCTGCTTTGTTTTAATTAGTAGGGTTTTTACTTGATTAACCCTTTAGTCACTCTATCCTCTTAAAGTATAAGCAATTGTTACCACACCAGACGACTTGAATTTAAAGCTACTAGTGTACACATGCCAGAAATGTATTATTTGTTGTGCATACAATGATGCACAGACTACATAATAAATATTTACCTTTATTGTCCTCCTAAATTTAACCTACATAATTTTTAAAATATTATTTGCATTACTGGATGAGGTAATATTGAATTGAAAGGCTGAAAACATTATGGTTTTGAGGTCATACACAATTTAAATCTAGCTTCTCCTACCTTGACCTCGGCCTCAGAGTAGTTCTGGACCAGGTTCTTCAGCTGTCGACGGAGCATAGAAGACGTCATGATGTCCGGAGGAGAGGTGGGGAATCAAACCACCGTGATCTGATTTAGAGAAAACATGAGAACAAAGCAAAAGAAAACACAAAGAGTTCTAAAAATGTAACATTTTTGAAATTTTTGGGGATTTCTACATCGATTACCAAGGAAATTTACCCTAACTTTTATCTGAAGCTACATCCACATATACATTTTTTTGCTAATTGTGCATCATTTTTGTAGTTGACGGTTGGTCGATAATGGAGATGAAGCAGAGGTTTATTGTTTTGTGAAAATGCTATGTTTATTTTAGTCAGATTGCTTGGTTCAACATAACTGGTGTTCTGATTGCTAAGACCCAGTAAAATGTTATGTTGGACCAGGAACTACCCAGCTGTTGGCCTATTCAGATCAGTTTTTCATCAGACAGCAAATTGGAAGAAGATAAACCCCATCTTTCAGCTTGTTGCACAATCAGTGAAGCAGCACAAGACTTTGACTTATAATAATGACTGAAAATCTTGTAGATCCACATGTCTAGGAGCATGTGTGTGATAAAAACACTCACAAGATTTGGTGTAATTTGAAGTGCAGCGTCTCTGATGGGCTCACTTTATGAGCCGCAGAGAGTGAGCACTTAGACGGAGACTCAGGTGGAGTTTTTTTTTCTATAGTTTCAAACAGCAACACTTTGTTTCTGTAATCACAATCAAACCTTTACAATTAAAAAGCCCACGAGTCGTTTATCAAGCTATTTCTTCAGTAGCCCTTAACATGAAAAGGAGATCCTCCCATCAAACACCTGTTTGTTTTATACACCGACAGCTGTATAATCTATACAAATAAACTGAGTGAGTTTGTCAGTTTTAAATTTGACCGTCCTGCTTCTGTCTTTATAGCAGAGATACCTGCAGCATTACAGGGTGAGTCAAAAGGGAAGTCACAATAGCTCTATGGCATTTATTTTCTAAAGCTCAAGTTATTTTATACTTTCCTGTTTTATATCATTCATAAAAACAGACAATATACTAATAAATGATGCCATTTTATATTATTATCATTATTATTATTATTATTATTATTATAATAAATCCAGGCCAGGCCTACACTGCTTTTTGAAAACTTCACTCCGACTTGAACAAAATTCCATCATGGATATAAATTTGAGTGACCTCTAAGTTACATATGGGCAACGTATGTTGAACGTGAAATGTGAAACAAATGCAAACAAACAGCAGGGTGCAAGATGCTAGCAGGCAGGGGACACATGGAACGCCATAACCAAGTAGCTGGCAAAGTATACAGGAACATCTGTGCCGAGTATGGCCTGAAAGTTCCAAGGTCAAAATGGGAGACGCCCCCTAGGATGGTCGAGAATGACTGAGCTAAGATCCTGTGGGACTTCCAGATACAGAAAGACAAACTAGAGATAACTAACCAACCAGACATAGTAGTGGTGGAGAAGCAGAGGAAGAGGCCGTAACAATAGTGAATGACAGCAAAATCAAGAAGAAGGAACACAAGAAGCTGGAGAAGTACCAAGGGCTCAGAGAAGAGCTCGAGAAGTTGTCAAGGGTAAAGGTAACAGTGGTCCCAGCGGTGATCTGAGCACTTAGTGTAGTGACCCCCAAGCTAGGCGAGTGGCTCCAACAGACCTCTGTCCAGAGGAGCGCAGTCCTAGGAACAGCAAAGATACTGCGCAGGACCCTCAAAATCCTAGGCCTGTGGTAGAGGACTCGAGCTTGAATAACAGACCACCTGCAGGGCCGAGACGGGAATTAGCCACTGTTTCCCTAATGTTTTGCTGAGGCATGTTAATGCCAAGTTTTGCCTTGTGATTCAGTGACAATCATTTTTTATTTGTTGTTATTTCTACAACATGCATCTGCACAAACTTTTTTAATTAATTATTTAGAAAATTCTGTTAAAGTGGATGCTCAATTAGCTCGTAGGCTAAGCAAGTCAAGATATGCTGCAAGGCTAGATGCAGCAGCCCATGGTTGACTCCAACCTGAGGTTATTTGCTGTGTGTCCATGTAATCTTCACTGTGCTATTAAATGAATTCAAAAAAGCCCCCAAACTAAAAAAAAACAACAACTAAAAAGCAGTCTGTTAACACTTTTGTCAGATGATAGGAATCATTATAGTTGCTAATGCAGAGGCAAAACTCTTACATAAAAATCTAAATGTCATGCATGGTGTAGATGCCACAAATGGAGAAAAACACTGTGAAAGACACAGTCAAAGAACTGCTCTTTCATTCAGCTATGAATACTGGTTTCCCTTTGAGCCCGAAAACCCCCCCCAAAACCCTTCAGTCTGCAGCTGCATATAAGTGTTATGTTTTATTTTTGTACTTCACTCTGGACCAATACAACTCTGACCTACTGGCCTGCTTTTTAATCTACAACTCAATTGATTTTGACGATGGCAATGCCACATATAACAGTAATCAATACACAAATCATATGCAATGCAACTATATGTTCTCGCGCATGAACAACACAGTGACATACCTTCAGTAAAATCGTCCTCTGTTGTAAAAGTCTAACTTTCGGTTGTATTTGTGCAGCTCCTGGCTCAGTTAGCATTCATCCTGCTGATCCCCTCTTCCTCCTGCCTGCATTGGTTTGTCTGAGGATGTCAGAAACCAGATCCTAACGCTGCAATGAGAAACCAGTCAACATATAAAAGAGCTGACCAGTGGGAGGTACACATAACTGACTGCAAAGCGTAAACTAACCTAATGTAGGTGACAGCTTTGTCACTGCGACAAACATATATCCCCACCTACGTTAGCTCAGAATCTAGCTGAGCTACAAGCTAGTTAGCTACCAGGGCATGTTAGATAAATTTTAAGAAAAGAAAAGATAAAATTGCATGTTTAGCGCAACTGGATACTTAGTCTTAGGATACGCAGTCGTGGTGTTTGTAACAAGAGTCAGGGTAGGTGTTTTCAGGACCTCGGAGAGCGACTGAAGACGGTCAGCAGGCGTCAATATGGCTAACAGCCAAGCGGTGTTGTCAAGGCAGCGAGCTCCATCATAAATATCCGATTTTAGTGTTCAAATGGTGGGATATATTCCACGAAACGTCCCCTGCTTTTAGTTCAAAACTACAACTGACGTTTTGCATATCAAACATGCATATTTACAGTAAAAATAAAGCACTAACCATGAGCAGATATTCAGGAATCTTCGAGGAGACGACACGACCGGACGGTTTCCGCTTCCGCAGTTTTCAGCACCTGCCAGGCCACGCCCCCTCTCAAAATTAGTGTTATTTATGTCTTTATATATTTATTTATTCATTGATTGATTTAAATTCCCAATATAAACAATCTAGTTCTCTTTTGTGCCAAAAAATAATTTTTTCATTTTGTTTAAAATTTAAAATATCATTCAGTTTTATGGTAGTAAAGTATAATTTTTTTCTGTTGCCTACGGTTACGGTCTAAGCTTTAAATGACGTCGTGTGTCAGTTAGGTCCCCCTGAACCATACACACATACACACATGCATATACACACACACACACACACGCATACACACATACACACATACACACACATGCCCCCGTTTGAAAAGAGCTGAATAAATGAGTCACTACCACAACTCCCACATCAATAACAGTTGGACCAAGATGGCGGCCGAGGGAGAGTACGAGTCGATCCTGTGCGTTAAACCCGATGTCAACGTTTACCGTATCCCGCCGCGAGCTTCAAACCGAGCGTACAGGTAAAGACACACCAGTGGCTCCCTGATGTTGCTGTGAAATGCAGTTTAAATGCGTTTGTTGGGGGGGGTTTGGGTGTTGTACTTTAACTGCTCGATAGTCAGCGCATGCTTTACAAATCACGGAGAGGGACAGTGCTGGCTTTATGCTCTGATGTCGGAAGCAGCTGATGAGATGAAAGTCCATCTCCAGGTGTTGTGAAGATGAAGAGAGGCTGAAATGTTGGTTGTTTGGTGTGCGGGGATTCGCTGAGCTGTCAGAGATGTGACCGGGGGTATTTGTCATCATGCTGGCTCGATACGGGCGGCTTGCCAGGATAGTCCCACTCTCCTCTGTGACAGCTGGGATGTCTTCTCCACAAACTGTTCAGGCTCTTCAGTCTGAAATCTTCTGTGTTTGCTTTTAATTGATCCTTTCAGATAAAATCTTCAAATCCATCCCGCTCTGCTGCACGGCTGTATTAACTTCCTGGAGCCGGGAAAAGATGTGCTGAAGCACTCCTTTCTCCCTGCACCTGTTCCCTGAAACCCACCAGATGAAATTATTAGCTGGTATTCATGGGATCCTGCTTTTTTTTTTAATATGTGAACATTTGCTAATTCCATAGTTTTCTATGTTAGTCACCTTAACAGCTTTTGTTTTTTCAATCTAAGTTAATGGGTTTTTTTTATTTAGGAATGAAGAAAATTGTTGGCTGCAGCCATGATACCTTCACGTACAACCATGTTATGGAGTTCTCTGTCCCAGTCACAGAAGCAATTAAATCAAAGAGTTCAAACACTTTTTTTCCTAATAATTACATATACCTCTTTTAAGATTTTAAGAATAATCCCCAAATCATACCTCTACAAATTAGAGAAGTAATGATAATAGTAAATACCAACAGTTAATTAGTTCATACTTCTAAGAAACATGGCATTAATAAAAAAATCTTTTTAAATAAGTCTAATTTTTATAGTGGAATGTCAAAGCAAGAGTTGCCATAAGGCGCTTAATACTGTAAGGTAAAAAACCTTACCTAACCTAAAACTGAAAATAAGGGAGCCATCTGAGAGTAAAGTGCTCTGTTGGGGTGCAGTAAACAGTGGTCATTAAGATCAGATGGTGATTATTCAAGACCTCGTATGTGAAGAGAAGGATTTTTAATTTGATTCTGGATTTAACAGGGAGCCAGTGAAGTGAAGCCAGAATGGGAGAAATATACTCTCTCTTTCAAGTCCCTGTTAGTACTCTGGGTACAGTGTTTTGGATCAACTGAAGGCTTTTTAGGGAGTATTTAGGACATCCTGATAATAATGAATTACAGTAGTCAAGTGATAAATGCATGAACTAGTTTTTCAGCATCACTCTGAGACAGGGTATTTCTAATTTTAGCGATATTGCCAAATGCAAGAAAGCAGTCCTACATATTTGTCTGTCATGCATGCTGATGGAGATATCTTGGTCAAAAATGACTACAAAATTCCTGAAGGCCAAAATTCCTGAAGTGTTACTGAAGGCCAAGCCGAGTAATGTGGAATAACATGACTCTAAGAGGACCTTGTTAGTGCACCCCTCTACTGCAGGTGTAGAAGAATATCAGACCATAAATTTAGTAATAAATTACACTAATTAAAAATAATTTGAATTGATCACGCAACACAAAAATATAACCCAAAACAAAATCTCTGTTTAAAAAAGGTGACGTGTAAGTGTGAGCTTTTACCACCCTTTTTGTTTGTGAGCCAGAGCTCCAATGTGTAAAATAAATGCATATTTTCAGTGTAATCAAAGTAATTTGCTTTGTGATTCTGGAACATCTAAAAGGGCTCTGGAGATAAACCAGGAGGCTCAAGATTTCTTTTAAAGGGGTACGAATGGAGGAAAAATGGGCCCATTTTTACCCATTTCTCTGTAAAATGCTCTTACACTTTCAATAGTATTTTAAATTAAACTGCTAAAAAGTAAAATTACTTTTCATGACATAACCACATTAAAGCAATAACCTTGGATATTTGCTTTTACAATTAAATAAATAATCCCACTTTAATATGTGCAGCCTCCACTAATGGTTTGTGGCTCTTGAGGCAGCACATATTAAAACTGCAATAATGAAAGTAAATGAACACCTAAATCAAGAAATATCAGAGAGAGAAAATAAAGATTCTCCTCATTTAAAATACACAAATCCTTTCAATACCACCTTCAAACATTTGTTAGATGTTAGAAATATAAATTTTCAACCAAATATCACTGAATCTCTCTGGATTTTATTGTTCAAAATAAGCAATAAAAAGAAGTCACTTTGGACTTTGTACATATTAGTGTCAGTGAAACAAGTGAAACCTCATTGGACTTTTGTCAGCACTCATGAGGCCACATTATGACCTGAAAATAAATAACTGTTTAAGCAGCCCTGGATTCTAATCATTTAATCTAAAGGTTATTAAATTCTCTAAGAATTAAAAATACATTACAAGAAGCATCACTTCTCTTTCCGTTGTCTGTTTTGTAGCTTTATTTGGTGATATGCAAATAGGTAAATGTCTATGCACTCTAGTATGCCTCAAGCCCTGTAATCCACTATGCCAATCACACCTCAAAAGCCAGGTTTGGGTTATTCTTTAAGCAGAAATGTACTGTATTTATAGCCTGAGTTGGAGCATTTTCCTGATTTCTTTGTCTTGTTTGGAAGCCATTTACAATGTTTGTTTTTTCTCCTTTAGAGACAAAGCAATTAACAGAGAGAATAACTAACATTTAATTGAAATGTAACCAGACTAACTGATAGTTGCAGCTCTGAAAATGCTAAACTATGTCAAATAATTTCTGCAGGGCAGCTGATTGGAAGCTCGATGCTCCAGACTGGTCAGGTCGAATGAGGATCACAGCCAAGGGCAAAGCGGCCTACGTTAAACTGGAGGACAAAATCTCAGGTATGACATCACTGGGTTTAGCACTAAAAACTACATTAAAACTATATTTTTATAGTAAAATTGACACCGACTTGCTGTAACGTGAAAGTCACGCTAGTGGTGATGTTTGCACTGAGAATTATGACCCATCTGTGCTGAAGCACGACTTTTCCTCTCTGCATTGTATTGGTTTAACATTCCTCTGCTGTTGCAGGGGAGCTGTTTGCCCAGGCACCAGTGAAGGAGTATCCTGGTATAGCAGTGGAAACCGTCAGCGACTCCAGCCGCTACTTTGTCCTGCGGATACAGGATGACAACGGTGAGGATTTAAATACCCCGGCAACTCCAGAATATTTCTTAACCTTGCTCAAAGACCTTAAATCCTTTCTCTGCTGGTCTTAATGTGAGTTATCATCTCTTACTGGCAGGTCGCAGTGCTTTCATAGGAGTTGGTTTTGGTGACCGAGGGGATGCTTTTGACTTCAACGTGGCTTTGCAGGATCATTTCAAGTAAGCAGGATTTGGTGGTTTGGTGGTTTTAGTGGATTACTTTCTGTTTTTTGTTGACAATCTGATAGCAGGGGATTGAAACATGTAATGTCTGTGAAACACTGGTTATGCCAAATCATCCAGTAGCCATTCTGACCACGCCAGAATTTCCTGAAGTTTCAGATCAAGACACCACAGATAAGCAACCGACCAAAAACATGCTGATATTTGTATGTTCCTATGCAGAATGATATTGAGTAAAAGTAGTAGTACTGCCCTCATTCCCCTTACAGGCCTTCAGCCGGCTGAAGTTGTTCAGAAATGAATATAACAAGCAGCAGAGCTGGGTGCATCCATCCATGCTTCTGCCACTTATCTGGATCTGGGTCGCAAGGGCACCAGTCTAAGCAGGGATGCCTTGACCACCCTCTTCCTACATGCCCACCTCCTTCAGCTCTACCTGGGATACTGAAGTATTTGCAGCCTGCACCAGGAGGCATCTGAGCCACATCTAGTGGCTCTACCCTGAGCCTCTGAACTCCTCCTGCCTCCTAGCTGGTGGTTGTTGGGAAGCAGTAAGCTGAAAAAAAAAGTTTGTTTAGGTTTTGGTTCAACCATACAATATGAAATATTTAAGAAAGGAGGGAGAAAGTCTGACCATTTAAACCAAGTGTTTTAGGGGCTCATCAAACCTGTGTGCTAGACTGTCGCATTTAAATAAAGTTTTGTTTAAAATGAGTAAATTCTGAGTGTTTGAGGAATCTAATACGCATCAGATGTACATCCTGTCTTTAATGGTATTCACTGAGTATTGATTTTTCTCTTTCACTGTAACTGTCTGCAACACAAGCACTCCACATCAAAGTGAAGTGTTGTTTTTGAGATGCGCTTGTAGAAAGCTGCTGTGGTTGTTGTTGTTAAAACTGCTGAGGTGCTTTGTTTATTTCTGTATCAGTGCTGAGAGTGTGTGTTTGTGTGTCTTGCTTCTCTGCAGATGGGTGAAACAAGAGACCGAACTCAGTAAAAATGCCCAGCTTGGGGATTCAGGACCAAAGCTGGACTTGGGCTTTAAGGAAGGGCAGACCATCACACTCAACATAGGGGTGAGAACCAGCTTAAGTGCATATACAATACATGCAGATAAAAATCTGTCTATAAAAGAGGCACATGCAGGGCTGTGCTGTTGAAGGATGGGGTGGAGGCAGATCACACAAATGAGTCTGAAAGGCAGAATGACACAATGAGTCATGAAAATGATTGGACCAGTGATGACAACAGAATTGAGTTTGACAGTGATGCAAAGGACAGAAGAACAGCCTGAACACCCAGGAGTGCAGGCAGACAAATGAATACAGATATTTCTTATTAAACTTGCATTTAAGTCTCATTTAAAAAAACAAAACAAACCAGAAATACCCCATAAAAATGAAAATCCTGATTAAATTTAAAGGTTACAGTTTGTGATCCAATCCTTTAACTATCAATGAAGTATGAAGAAATACATTGTTTTTGTCATCGCATGAGCCTAACTTCATTCTTCTCCATCTGCAGCAAGGGAAAAAGAGGGATAAGCCCCGCCCACAAGGATCGGGTGGATTTGGACTTCTCCCACCACCACCTGGAGGCAAGATAGCCCCTCCTCCTTCATCAGGGTTATCGAATCACAACATCGTCCCACAGATGGGAAGCACAGCGACAGGTATGCAAACTGACTTTACATAAACATCTTCATCAGCAAATGAAAGTGCACACAGGATGTCAGGTGGGATGTTCCCCTTTGTGCAGCTTTAACATGAGTACACGAGTGACCCGTTTCCACAGGCACTGTGTTAATTAGTGGCTGTTAGATGACTCATTTGTCTTCAAGCTTCAGGCTGCAGAAAATGAGTAAAATCTGTGCCAGCTCGTAGGCTAATGAGCTCTGCTTCTGTCTCCGTCTGTCAGGCTGCCTGCTGGAGCTGGACAGTAGTAACTCCAACACAGTGGTTCAGTCAAACACTAGTTCAGATCTTCTTTGGGGAGAATTTTCTGCTCCTGCAAGGTAAGAAAATTATTTCTTATGTTAAATTTAAATGTATGAGGACACTGAAGGATTGGGTATTTTCTAAGCTTTTGTCCACAAGTGACTTTGTGGAGGAATATCACTGATTAGCACTGGCTCCCGGTTTGAAAGGTGCTGAAAGCAGTTGAAGTTGAGTTCTGTGTTTTTTGTAGACCAGTCAAGGCCCTCCACACATGAAGAGAGTTCTTTAATAAATCATTTAAAATATTCAGCACCTGCAAAAAACACAGAATGAGAATAGCAGTCATAGTAATGATGAAGGACATTCAAACATACCTTTGATGTGATAGCACTTGAAATGGATTTTACATGGTGCTTCACAGGGATGGACTGACCTTGCCATACTGTAGGGCAGGAGGGAACATATTTTTCACAGACAGCCGTACCAACTTAGCTTAAGCAAGTGAAGGGTCATACACTTGGTAACTGAATCAAAACTACAATGTAAACTAGCAGTTTTGCACAAATCTGCCATTTGCATCTTACAGTTTTGCATACTGAGGTCCATTCCCATTAATATTAGCATGTCCTTTAAAAAGAAAGAAAGAGAAAACACTGTTATAGTGGAAAATATTATTTACATTAAAGAAAAGTCACTTAATGCTATATAAGCATTTAAATGGCCTTAAAACTTGTCACAATTTTTCGTGTCTGTACTAAAGAGTGATTAAAAATGTTGTACTCTAGTAAAGTTAAATAGCAGTAAAGGCTATCTGAAGTCATTCCCTGTGAGGTTCTTCAGCACAAAACTGCCTGTTTTTAATTTTTGAGGGTTTTCTTTTTTGGTTTTACTGCGAGACTGTCCAGGGCCATATTAAGATGGTTAATTAGTCAGTTCTGGCATTTGGTCCATTTTTTTTGCCTGTGTTTATTCTAAAAGTTGCAAAAATATTTCCAGATACTCTAATGCAACTAAACTTGCCATGTAAATAGGTTTACTGTGTGTGCGTAAAAGCAGCTATAGCTGACACTTAAAATTGTTTACAGTAAGTATTTGGCTGATGTTTGATGCTGATTTATTTTTTTTAATTACTTTGTCATTAGTTATTCATTCTTTTGTTGCAGGGAAACTAAGAACTATACAAAATATCTAAACTATTAGTTTAGATATTAATTAATCTTTTTGTTACACTAAATAGAATTGATTTGTTGATAAATGATTACAGTAATTAAGTATTTGTGGCAGCAACAAAACAAACTTCCTGTCCTAAATTTCAAAATGTCATCTGAATAACTGGAAATTGACTGCGAGTTTTTGTTTTCAGCTCTGCTCCACCTCCGTCTCAACCACAAAACGCCACAAACTGGATCCAGTTTTGAGTCGTCGATCGTCGACCGTGACCTGCATCTCACCTGCATCTGTGTCCGTAGCTTCCTGTGCATCACACTGAGTGTAACTCCCACACACTGAACCCAAAGCAGAGACATGACACACCCACAGAGCTGTAGAATCACTTCACTCAGAGAGAGTGAAGCATTAATGCGTTAAAGCCATCACTCTATATGCGCCATCTCAATGATATTTAAGGGCTATGCGTGATGTCCCGAGTAGCAGGTGTTCCTCTTTCATGTGTCTGCATCTCCTCCCCAGTAGGTGGCTCCTACTGCGAGCAGAGCTTCATTTTTGATCTGGAATGTTTTTGTTCCTGAAACGCCCCCTGCAGGCACTGCAGAGCACTACATCAACACACCTTTGCTTTCTGCATCCTGCTGTGAATCACATGTAAAGAGCGACACAGAGCAAAGATTAAGTGAAGGCTGCAGGAGACAAATTAAAAAAAGAAAATACGATGATTTCTGTACTGGAACACAAATCTTAATTCTGTAAATTATTCACTTTTGCAGCAGTGAGCTGAGTGGTTGTAATGTTGATCCTAAAAACAAAGGAACAGTTGATGAAGCATCATGATGATCAAGGTCAGAAGGAGTTTATTTTCCTCCTAATAAGATGATAAATTTACTCTGAAGTGGAGTTTAAGTTACTCTCTCCTTTTCACATTGTGAAATGTGGAGCATTACAGCTTTGTCATCAGGGTGGATGCAGTTACATGGCTCAAAATTCTCACGTGTATGTCAGCATTCACATTTAACAACTTCAGCTCATATTGGGTTTGATTAGAAATTGATAATACAGGTGAATTTGTACATGACTCTCCAGACGTGAGGCACAAGTTTAATTGCTATTATCCAAATTTCCTGAATAAATCTTTCCAGGAATCAATAATCTTCTAAATTATTCACGTGTTTGCAAAATTGCTGAATCTGAAATAGTTGGATGAGATGCTGATGTTACAATATGTGAGTGATGAATACATTAACAGTTTTCTTTCTGGTGTATTAAATATAAAAATGTATGTTTACATTATAAAATCATGTTTGTTTACTTCTGGGTGCTTCTGATTAGCTAATATATTTGCAAATCAGAAAATCAGCTGCCAAATCCAGACTATCACTATTTTTACATATTTTGCTGCATGTTTAAAGAACTACATAAGCTAAGAAGGATTAAATATTTGCATGCCCTACTCAGTTTCTATCAAACTGGAGGCAGAAAAATTAAAAATTGCTCAAATACGAAGGGGGCTATTTTTTCACCCCAAGTAATTTCCTTGACCTTGAATTAACCGACTCGTAATCAAGTCTGGTTAAAATGAATCAGAGCAGAAATGTAGGACTTATTATCAGACATTTCTATTTTTGTTTTTTGTATTTATTTTAGAGGGGAAACACTGCTGTGAGAGAGGTCAGCCCAAAGCTTAGCTTCACTTTCTATATGAAACATGCAGTAATCATTTATATCAACTGGATTTAAAGGTTTAGAGGAAAATGTTTGGTGCACAGACACAATATTATTGGAAATGAGAAAACAAACTGACAGTTTCTTTGTGTAGTGGAAGAAGTCTGAGTGCTCCAGATTTTCACTTGCAGTTTTCACAGCCTGCTGGTTTCTGTTAATGAAACAACCATGAAGAGTTTTCCACATGTGCTGCAGTTTACCTGCAAAGACGGCCGTGTGGTGAACTCATCATTATGGAAATGAGAATAAATCTGGCAGATTTGAAGAATCTCCAGCTACAGCACATGAGTCCCAAACAGTGGTGACTGTACGAGGTTTGATGGTCTGGAAATTAGAGAAACAGTTTGATAATTTGGGAAATCTACCATTTGACTTCTTTGCTGAGAGTTAGATGAGAAGGTTGATTCTCATGAATTTGAAGCAGGTGGTTAGCTTAGCTTAACGACGAAAGAAATCTGAGACACCTGGCTGTGACAGAGTCCACCTCTAATACCTCTAAAAGAGACTGATGAACACACTATATTGTGTTAAATATTATTGAGTTTTCTTAAATAAAGTGGCAATCCTTTTGTGGCCTATTTAAAATGAAATGCTCCTTTCATTGAAGTGATCTGTTTGCTGTAAGAGATTCGAACACATCAGTCTCAGGATTTATGGCGGGGAAAAACAAAATGATTGTGTTAAATCATCTGATGAATGTTTAATGGCAGCAAATGAAATGTTAATCTTTGTGCTAAGAAGGCTTTGGCTGATTGTGAACATGTCTGACATAAAACATGCCTTGACTGTGAATATGTCTGCATAGTATCGCTGTGATCAGATCACATGAGCTGTGTTTAATTGGCATTAAGACACAGGGCTGACTGATATATGTTGACGTGTGTGTGTTGTTTACATTGCTCGCATCGCTGGCTAAGATTTAAAAATGTCTCCCACTTCTCATTCATTCCACTTTGGCTGTAAAATCACTGAACTAACCCTTTTGATTTATGACCAACTTAATGAGAAAGAGGCAATAAATCCTTTAAAAGGACCCCCCGAGTCTCGTCATTATTATTTTTGAATATCTAAAGCCCCCAGGAGAAACCGCATCGAATTCATTTGAGTATAAGATTAATTATTTCTAATCCTTTGTGATAAATTTGAATAAGTATGTAGAACAATCCTGATGGTGGTGCAAGAAGACCGTGTGGTGAACCACTGGGACACAAATGTGACGCCACATCTTCAGCAGCATAAATCAGAACCGCAGACATGAAAGAAAAATAAACACTCTTGTTTCTTTTGCACTTTTTCTTTCATTCAATCTCTGTCACATTTGCTCTGATCCTCTCTCCTTTTTCTCTCCCCCCTCTCTATGTTATTTTTCCTCTCACATTTTCCTCCCTATTCAAGCTAGGGGAGGAGGCAGGGTACACCCTGGACAGGTCGCCAGTTTGTTGCAGGGCTAACACATATAGACAGACAACCATACACACTCACATTCACACCTATGGACTACTGAGAATTACCATTTAACCTAACCCCGCTAACTGCTTGTCTTTGGACTGTGGGAGGAATCCGGAGTACCCGGAAAGAACCCACGTACTGCACTTCCTTTCCTGTAAAGCTGCAAGTGCGTGTTTAATTTTCCTGTGATCAGTCTTGCGTGTAAAACAAAGGTTTTTCACACTTGCAGTTGTCTAATTCACCACAGCAGTAGGTGTTTAGTCCTTATTATCTGGCTGTGTAGCATAGATTCATAAGTCATAACCACCAGTGGGATGTATTTGGGTCACTGGGAGGCAGCAGCCACCAGAGATGTGTCACATGGGGGTTAGTAGGTGATATGTTGGCCTTCGACACAAAGCAGGAAGTCAGTGGTCACAGAGCGGCAGCCCGAGGAAAGTAAGTCATGCTGTTGCATCATATTTTTGACTCTTTCAAAGTTCAAGTCATGAACTTGGAGATCTGTGTGTGTCCTCTTTAGCACCTGACAACCGTAAAGACAAAGTCACCCAGAGTTCTGGCCTAAAATCATACAAGTCATCTCCTCCTTCAGAAGACTGAGTTACAGGAAAAACTTCTCATTGCTGGCTCTGAAGAAATGATCAGCTCATCTTGAATTAATATTAGAAGCAATGCTGACTTGCAGTGTGAGCACTTGCACATTTACAAAATGCTCAAATACATTTTTTGTGTGACCTGAGATCAAACTTGACCTTCAATCACTGATCATACTACTGCACATAGGCTACATACATTTACAAAAACATAGTGCTGAATTTATATCGAGCATTTTAATATTTTCTCCATCGCTCTCATATTATGAACTCAGCATGAAGCTAGTTAGGGAGACAGTTGTAGCAGAAGTGAGAAATATTGCGTAAGGTGACCTCATTGGGTAGGAGCTTTTAGCTCTGCTGACAGACAGAAAAAGAGAGCAACAGACAGCTGGACAGACAGACTGCTGGTCTCCTCCGAGCTTCATTAGGAACACGATTCATCTTCCTCTGATTTTGTTGTCACCCCATTTTGGCCGCTGAGGTCATTTTTGGTGTCTTTTTTCACTAAAGCTGCACCAGCACCGAACACGTGCAAGCACAGGTGTGAAGGCTTGAAGTTTGTATGTCAGGATGCATGTTTACGTGCATGTGTGTTCCTGTGCAAACTTGTTTTGAATGTGTTAAATGAGACCTGGGGGTGGACCAAGTGTGTTTGTGTGCACATAGTGAAGAATGGTGAGAGGCTGTTGACTTAAAGATGATTTTAAAGGGCTGTTTGAGGTTAAAGGTTAAAATTAATTTTAGGTTTAGGTTATTAAAGACAGTTAGAAGATCAACATATGTATATGTGAGTAAATCCAGATCCTTTTTCCGATCTGGGTCACCTCATGCTCTGTAACATCTCTCTATCACACTACACAGAAATTCTGGGCTTTCATTTTATTTGTTATCCCTGCATTCTCACTAAAGATTTAGTTTCACTTTCCAGAGAATCTCCTTATCTCTATCACAAGTGTGATTATCAAATTTAACAGGTCATTCCTGACTCTGATGTGTAATGTGCATTACTCACAACACTGAAACTTCTGATAAAAACTTGTTTTTGTTCCTTTCTGACGCCTGTAAACCCTGCAGGTTCTCACGTACTTTAAACACTCAGTAGCAATTTTAGTCGTCCTTTGGGACAAATTAAAATTTTGCCATCTGACCAAGAGATGCCATTGTTGCAAGAGTAAAGTCACTGGCAGGTAAACTGCCCATCTGGAGCAATGGGACACGTTTCTTTTTTCTCTGGCCTGGGGGTGATTTGGGCATGAACAGTCAGTTAATACTGATATTATGCTTGCGCACAATATCCCAGCAATATTTGTTCTTTTTGTACAGTTATAGTTACAGACTGTCTCTACGTCCCTGCACAATCCTTATACCTAACCTGTTAAGTAAATAATCCACAAAATCCACCATCTTTTCAATGTCTGCAGAAAAAAATGACAGCTTTAATGATGCATTTACAACAGAGTCTGTGAAACCAGTCTGGTGCAGCTCACTCAGACAGACTAACTAAACAGCCAGCTGGACTTGAGTCTAATCATAGCCTAGCATCACCTTCAAGAGCACACTCATCAGCACTCCATAAAAAATACATAAGTACTTTATTTCTTGGCTCAGGGATACGATTTAAAGAATCCAAAGCCTGTTCCTGGAGTCAACATGTACCCATTAGAGGAGATCGATTTTCCTCCTTCAGATCCAAATGAGGTTCAAGTGTACATTTAAATTCTGCTCTGAATCTCTTGTCTCAGCACATATGAGTTTCATTTAAAGTCAGCCACAAAACAACACTGCAGTGTCTTTTTTTAAACTTTTGTTTGTTTGTTTTTTGGTACACGCTCTGCTCCACCAAACAAATGCCAATTCTACATCAGCATGGTATGAGGTAAAGTCTGGAGCAGTGAAGTGGCTTCATTCAGAATCAGAAGAAAAAAAAACTTTTCAAAATCATTTACTGGCCTCAGCTGTCCTCATTTAGGCATCTCAGTGAAAACATCGAGACAGTCACATGATCAAGTAACTATTACGGTCACATAAAAAGTGTGTATATTTATATTTAACCTTTAAAATGCTTCTAGCTAAAGCTGTAAACACAACAGAGTTGGACCCTTGACCACAGCTCAAGGCAAACCCGTTCCAAGTGTCCAAACACAACGATTGTTGTTTAAGGAGATGCTTAACAATTATTTAGATATAGCACTCACATTTAGTAGCAAAGTTTCTGTAAATGTAAAAATGTAAAACAATATTTGTCCAAATTTGAACAATTTCCCTGATATTTGTCCTATTCTTACTGCAGGTCCTACTGGCTGCAGAACTGGAGTAAAGCTGCTCTCACAGGAATAACGGCTGAAGGATGATTTTTGCTGCTTGTTTCCAGGAAAAATTTCATCTGTAACTTTTCAGTTAAATTAACAAGCAGGGTGAAAATGAAACTTAATTAAACTGGATAATATGAAGGTTAAAGAGAGCCAAAGTGAAACAAATAGATGAATATGATAAATTTGTGTTACATCTAAAGATCCAGACTAAGGAGTGAGCTGTTCTCTGGTTGGGGCTCATATTTTTGTGAGTTGTTTATTTGGTACATGTGTAGTTTTTGAGCCCAGAGTCTGTTTGATGTATTTGGCCTGCAGTTTTTCATATTTCAATTGAAATACCAGGTACTGCACAGGGCTACAGTATGCTGCTGTATATTTTCTGTTTTCTGTTTCTCATTTGTACTGTAGCCACACAAAACACAGCAAGTTTTTTAAAATTCAGTTTCTCAGTTTTTAATTACTTCCTTACACTTATAGGATACATTTAATCTTGTCGGCTTGTTAGATAAATAACCAGTCATACATACTGTCACACAATCTTGGCATACTTCACATAGCGTTAATGCAACATATCAAGTGAAATGTCAGAAGTTTGGATGGGAGCAGGTCTCAGGCCACCGGCCACGTCTGCCCCCCGCCCCGGGCCCTTTGGCCTTCGAGATTGTGATACGATCATCAAACCGTCTCTCTTTAACGAGCTCACTAATTCACGACTTCTGGCACGGCGAGGTTTATAAGATAACTTACAAACTGCTGCTCCTTGCAGATGATCTCTTCATTTAACTATGCTTCTTGATTTAATCTACATGAAACTGGATGTTAGGGTGATTCAGGTATTGCTGGGGTCAGAGCTTTAAAGGTCAAAGGTTAAAAGATGAGTGACTTTTTTGATCTGACATTTTCAGAGAAACCTGAACCAGCAACTTAGCTGGATGATTTTCATGCTAGTGATGTCTTTGTATAAACGAAGAAATATTTGCACCTGTAAGTTTGTTCACACAGTTCATGACTTTAGAATCTCAGCTTTTCAGGAATGAGAGAAACCATCCAGCTGTATTTTTAGCCTCATGGCCATGTGCGCTTTAGTTTATCCAACTGATGGGGAAAAGATTTGACGAGCAAACTCTCAACTGAATTAAAGATATGATCATGACTAAAAATACATTTACAAGGTGAAACACGATCATGGCTGTGTGTGCTGTGTAGAGATGATACATGTAGATTTGCTACTGAGGGCTCTGTAGGGGGCACTCGAAGAACTATATATTATTTCTACAATAAACTCCATTGTGGAAGCAGCTGCTCTTTTAACTATAGATGAGAACCAATTAGCCTTGAAGTTGTTTCCAGTCCTAAAAGGGCAGAGTTGTGGTTGGTGGTGTAGGTGGTTAAAGAGTGCAGTTTGGAAACACTTCAGATAAAGCATCAGTGTCATCTGTGCATCTGTTTCCTCTAAAACTGCATTCTAACCAATCACCAGTGGGGTCTCTGGCTTCCAGCCACAGATGACGGCGATGAGCTCATCACAGTGTGGTGCACAAGACGCCAAGTAAAATTTAAAAAAGCCGCACAAAAATTCTTCTTTATTGAATTTTGTGTTGTTAAACATAACATCATAAAGATGACAGATAACCAGAAAGTTTGGTAAACCTATGTCTGGTTAAAACTGTATTTTCCATTTAATAGCACAGCTGCCTCCTCAAGCTTTTCCATGGAAACTCTGGGCTTCCATAGCAAAGCTGTGGGCCAAAAGCAAACTTACTTTCATGCGAGTGCATCTTATATTCTCAAAGAGAGTGAAAGGTACAAAAAGAACCTTGTCTTGTTTTTGATTTCACCTCTGCTTGTCATTTACGACTGCAGGTTTTTATTACGCCTGGCAGCAGTTCGGCATTCTGCGGTCAGCCACACCTCCCACTCTCCCTCTCCTCTCACACTCTGAAAGCTGCTGACTTTCACTTTTCCACAGATGTGTCAAAGATACAGTAGCTGGCTTTGTCACCTTCTGAGCCAGAGAAATTGACACTAGAAGTTTCAGCGAGCATATATAAGCCTGTAGCATTCAGTTCCAACTATGAAAATGATAGAAAAGTATCTGTTAGTGGAGAAATTGTGATTTTAAGTTGGACTCTCAAAGTGTGCAGATGGTGAAACCAAAATAATGTATCCAGTTTATTTTTATTATGAGCAACTTTGCAGATAAAACAGTTTTGGTAATGGTATTGTATTTTTGTGTTACATATCATCTCCTCCTGTATCTGAAACAGCATCATGCAGGTGAATTTAATTATAAATATAAACCAAAACATTAGCCAAATGTTCCAAAGATGTACCAAAACCACAGTGATATTATACTTAGCTGGTAAAACATATCTGTGAAGTGGAAAACAAATATACAGGTATGATGCTTTCAGTGCCTGTGCAGCAGAACCTTCATTATTCCAATAAATGAGGAATTTTAGCTGCTCAGGAGCTTCAGCTCTGCGGTGTTGGTGGGTTTCCTCACATAAGCTGCTCCAATCAAATCCTTCCACAACATTTTTGGTGGATTAAGGTCAACACTTAAACCTGGTCATTCAAAAATATCACCATCCATTCTTCGGTAGCAGAAGCTGTGTGCTTAAGCTAAATTTCTTGCTGTCTCTCATTGTTCGGTTCACGGAAAGATATCCTAACATTTTCCTTTGAAGTATTATTCAAGAATGCATTGCTCCATCAAAGACGGTGAGTTGTCCTGACCCCAGTCTAGCTAAACAGACCCAAAAAAAGACACCATTATGCAGGAATGCAATGGTTTCTCATCTCCAAACAATTTACATTCAATGCCAAAAGTTCTATTTTAGTCTCATCTGAAACGTTGTTCAAACAGATGTTTGGCAGGTCCAGGTTATATTTAGCAAACTACAGATTTAGACCAGCTGCACATTATTCCTCATTAACATGAACATTAGCAGACATGAGAGGATTTTCCCTTTCCCTAAAGTTGCCCCCTTTACTACCTTTTTGACTTTTATGATTTCCTAATACACGCCTTACTCTCAGAGGGATATTTGTTGTTTAATCGCTCATTTGATGGTTAAAAGTGTTTTCTTGTGTTTGTAAATAATCTGTCAGACTGTGGAGTGTAGTGTGATGAGCAACAATAACTCTCTTTCGGTGGTCCTCAGTAATGGACTCAGACTCTGATGGATCGCACTGCTCTTCAGATAAAATAGGAGCATCAATTCACACCTTTCATGGACTGAAAACACCTGAAAGACTTCAGCTGCCAATTCTTGAGGTTCATAGACCTTTGGTACTCACAAATGACCAGCTATATATTTTTGTCATGTTTTATTTTCACTGGGTCTCCTTTGTGCCCTATGTGTGTGTTTGAGTAAGAGTTGTGTGTGTTTCAGTCATTATTTGTCTGTCTCAGTTGTCAGTCCATGTTTGGTAAAGTTCACTGTGTCTGTGGTGAAACTGACCTCTGTGTTAAAAGTCCAGCTGATTGCAATTGCAGGAGAAAGTATGACCGCGTGCGATCCGGCTGCAATGTGGTGCTGAGGGGTCAGAACTGTGGGCCGCGGCACATACTCAGTGCTGAAAGGTTGTAACGACACATTTACAACCAGGGCCCTATTTTTGCAAACACATTGGGAAGCTTTCCAGCGGATCCTTACCGTGTGTGTCTGTGAGTGCGTGCATGTGTGGTATATAATCTTACTAGAACATTACTGAGATATGATCCAATCAGTGCATACATGTTAGGTCAGCATGTTTAAAATCCTCACAAATGCATATAATTGTAAAACAACTTACATTCAAATAAAATGGTCATATATAAAAATAATTTTATTACATTAAAAGTATACTTTATAAACAATATATCATTATACAGCTACAGAAGTATTTACACAGTCTCATTATTATGTATAATAATTTTTGTATTTTATAATGTTTTACAATACAAAATAAAACAAAATTAGTCTTTTGGTAGTGCATAAAATGCTACACATGAGCTGCCAGGAGCTTAGTGATAGCTAATAACAATAATAATGAGTTACATTAGCTAAACTTTGTAAGGTGCTATTAAAGTGTTAATATATATTATTACTTTCAGAAAACTGTTTTTATAAAGCCAAAAACCAAACAGTCAAAACCCCCTCTGTGGTCTAAAGTGGACCTCAGAGGTGTTTATGACTTGGCTCTGCTGCGGTCTATTTACAGTTCATAGCCTGCTATGACGTATGAAATCTAGAGTCAAATATAGATGCAGTGCCCTGCAGAAGTTATCGCATGTGATCATTACACACTAAACAGACTAGTTACACACCAGTTAATGCAAATAATCTTGATGCCTACAGCTGTTTCTACACTGGTCATTTAAAATGTTGGTTAAAGTAAATATTTTTCATTTATTTGACGTGAATCAAGCAGCTGTTAGACTTCCTCACTAACCGACAGTTTCCCAGAAAGCAAATTCCCCATAAACCAGTTTTGTTTTAACAAGGGGAATTTTTCCAAAGTTGTTTTCTTAATGTTTAGAGGTTAAACATGTGGGAGGTGATTTTTTTTTTTCTTCTAACACATCGACCACCTGCTTCCTTTCCCTTACACAACCTGATGGCTCGCAGTTAAATGTAATAGAAGCTTACCTCAGCATTGGCCATAGTGTAGTATTTTTTTTTGTGTTAATCTATGCAACAGAAAAACAGAAAGCATTTAAAAAGCAGTGATGTACAGTTACAAAATTTTAACTTGTGAATATTATAAATCGTATGTGCTCAACTTTCAAATGTAATTTCTATTCAGTTCATTTTTTAATGTGGGCATTCACAACAAAAGTTGTCTCAAGGTGCTTTGTGATTACGGTGAAGCCTCCATAGTATCAGAGGGAGAACCCCAATGATCCCCTATCAGTCAGCACTTGGCGAGAGTAGGGAGGAAGAACTCCTTTTAACAGGAAGAGATCTCCAGGAGGCTTTTGTAAGGTTAAAGTGAAGACAGAAAAGAGCATAGAAAGACATTTGTCTCTTTCAGCTTAGTTTTGGTAGACTTTGTTAACTTAACGCTCTCCTCTCCCCTCCATCTCTTTCATGTTTCTGATCCCTCCTTTCCCTCTACTCTTCTTACGCGCCTTCTCCAGCCTCACCCTCTCTTTCTCCATCATCCAGTCTCCTCCCAGGTAACTCAAAGCCTCATCAGGTTGCCTACGAAGCTGTGGCCGTGGGTTGAGGAGTGACTGGAAAAAGGAACAGGCCAAATGGGTGAAACATGCAAACTGGGGAGCTTTGGGAATGTGGTTCTTCTTTTCCAGTCCAGCCTCATCCAGATCCTGCGGGCTCTCTGTTTGTGGCTCAGCCCACACGTCCAGTTCATCGTTGGGGCTTTTACTTCTTTCAAACCACTCTTGATATTTCAGGTATGAGTGGCAGTCGCTGGCTGTTTCAGCCCAGGGGTGGCTGCCGGTAAGCATGGCGTATGTCAGGATGCCCAGTGCCCAGCTGTCCGTACTTGGCTCCACGGAAACCCAAACTCTCTTTTTCTTCTTCTCTTCACCATCCTTGATGCCATCATTTCCATCAGTTATATTGCTGCTGTCATTGTTTCCTCGAGCAACCTCAGCCTCGGGGGTGCAGTAAGGAGAACTGTACCAGACTTCTGGGATCCTGGTTCCCCTGGACTTTACCTGGGTAAATATTGATTTGCCACATTTAGACTGATAGTGGATGCAAATATGGATAAATTAGATGAAATATGCCAAAAGTCTTGTGCAGACCACATCTGAGCCATAGGCGGCTGCTTTTACTTGGTTTTCTTCTGCATCATATCTTAGCGAACAGCTTGTTAATAGACCTGCCAGCTAGATGCTATTGTTATTTATGTTAGTTTTGTCCTTCATACTGACCATGCCAAAGTCTCCCAGTTTGACCCAGCGGCAGGCAGAGTCACAAAGGAAGACGTTTTCTGGTTTGAGATCTCTGTGGACAAAACCAAGAGAGTGCAGGTGGGAAAGTGCACCACACAGTTGAGACACCACCCGCTGACAGCAGTCCTCCTCCATACCAAGCTACAGAACAAATGGAGAAGAAGAAGATAGAAATATAAAATAATTATTTCAAAGTCTAACAAAACAAATTATCTTCCAAAACATAAATACAGTGTGAGTTAAATTGTTCAGGAATCACAAGTCCTTTGTTAAAATCTTTATACCTCAGGTATGATGACTTCGTACAGATCACCGAAGAGGCTGGCTTGCTGAGCAAAGATGTAGTGTGATGGTGTGGAATAGGCTATTCCCAGAGCTCTGGTCAGGGATGGGTGTGTACAGAATGACAGGGAGAGGTTATACTCCCTCAGGAAAGAGAACAGAGAAGTAGAGTCACGAGGGAAGAACTTCAGAGCCATCGGAGTACCTGAAAGATCCAAAGATGTAGTACTGATGTAGGTGTGTTTTTAGGGGATCTTGAAGCCATAATGTGTTTGTTTAGCTCCTCACCTCTCTTTCTGTGTACAGCCAACATAACCTTTCCATATGAGCCTTCACCCAGCAGCTTCAGGACCTTGAAGTGCTCTGATGTGTCCATTGAGTTCAGAGACTGAGCCGTCAGGTGACACATCTCATCCAAAAGTTTTGCGGCAGCCTGGACAAATAAACACAAAGTACTGTAATTACACCAATGCTCTTCCAGTGGTTTCTTTTTTTTTTTTTTTTTTTTTTTTTTTTTTTTGTTTTTGTTTTTTGGGGGGGGGCATAAATTCAGTAAGACCTTTGGCTATCCCAAGCAGCTTTCTTAGATCTCACTCACCATAATCAGTCACTCAAAAATCTGTATAAAAGTGTCTAAAAATTGTCTAAAACCTATGTGACAAGCCGAAAACAACATGACCTTTATTAATTTGTATCAGTCAATAAGAAATCAACAGGTAATCTCTTAAATCTATTAAAAGATCTTTACCGCAACAAAGTAGGTTGGGTAAGTGCTCAGTAGGTTTCAGGAGTACCTGATTATGTGGTTGCTTAGAAACCCGCATAGTGATAACATTTTATATTAGTCTTGCAATTGAGTGTTGGTGGTTAATTTAAAGCCCACATCTAATTGAATAGAGGGGGTGAGATAACAAAACATTAAACCAGCATAATAAGATTTCTAGGTAAGTAGTGTCCCTGTGTAAAAGCAGGCTGAATAAGCAGGTTTCTTATATTTCATGTAAGCAGATGATGGTGACAAGACTCCACACTATTTATTGATATCATACTACTGACTTCCTAAAATATCTCTCTTCTGAACTGAATCCCTCGCAGCTCTTTGGAATGTAACACCACCATTGCAGGGATGATCGTCGTCATGGTGATGCTTGCAATACTCGTTCCCGGGTATAAACATGTCTGTTAATAGCCTCGTTAAATCCCCACACACAGTCACACACGCAGCAGTGTTTTGTTTTGTCTGGTGATGTTTCCACTCCAGCTGGCACCCTCGGGCCTGGGTTAGTTTGGATTAACTGTCACCGTACGCATCCAGACAGGGAGCGGCTCATTACAGCTCATCAGTGAACAGCTCAGAGCCGTCAATGTGCTGCTCACAGAGGCCGTGAACCCTTCACTGAGGCTTTGTTCACACTAAGAGAATGACTCGGATCTACCTAAATTTTTCTGCCCATAAAATTTGGTAATTTTACTCTTATTTGTCTTTAATTTCATAAAAGGGCCCCAAGAAAGAGTTACATTACATTAGCAGTTAGCTGGGAATAAATGCACCTTATTTTTAATCATTTGCACCAAATTAAGTTTTTGCATTAAGTTTCCATTTTAAAGAAATGAAGATTATAACTTTGGAAAAATGTGCCTTCCTAAAATAAATGCAACAAATATTTATCCCATGCTTTTTGATAGCTATCAATAATAATAATAATAATAATAATAATAATAATAATAATAATAAAAACTGTTGCAACATCAGTGGATGTCATTTTATGCTCTCTAATCCTCTTCTACTGGGTGGTTTGGGTGGAAACTGAACTCTAACCCTCTGATCATCTGTGTAATGCCCAGATTACTTAACTATCAGAGATAAATGGCAGGACCATTTGATCCTTTGCAGCAGTTTATATGTAATTTGTCAGATAAACAATTCAATTAAATTTGATTTATATAGTTCCAAATTACAACAGTTACCTCAGGGTGCTTTATATTGTAAGGTAAAGACAAAAACACAGAGAAAACCCCAATAATCAGACAAGACACCCTGTGAGGAAGCACTTTGGCAACAGTGGGAAGGGAGAAACAGGATCAGTAAATGAGGGAGTAAATTGTTTGTGACTTTTTAAAAAATATAACATCTTTGTTATTGTGGGTCTAATAATAAGTGTTAAAACACACAGTATACATTTTAATATGCTTCTTTTATCTCTAAATATGAAGGTACATGGTTTAACTGAAGAGCAGGGATCATGTAGAAGATTCCTGCTCAGATAACAGGGAAAAATCCAAAGTTTTCCATTAGTGAGACTAAATGCAAAGAGGCAGTTAAGACGATGCTTAAAGAGCAGCATAGCCGACGGCCTCGGAGGTCAGAAAGATGTAAGATGAAGTCAGGATCAGTTTCAGCCTGACCAGAACAACTCCAGCAGCCCTCAGTGGGATGCCGGGCTGAGACAAACACAAAGCTGGACCAGTAGTAACTGATGTGTCTCAGAGATAAATGACCTGGTGATGTCCTCTATATGAAAATGGATCTCTGGGGACCACAAAGCACCTATGACAATAAGATGTTCTTTCTGTGCCTTTTAATGTGTCTGTGTGTTTCTTCACCTTAGCAAAACCAGAGACTGACACGTGTTAGATCTTACACCATGAAGATTAATAACATACAAAGGATGCATAGAGTCTGAAATAATCATACTTTAATGAGTGTAGTATATGTATAGCTCTATGTCTGTTCCCAAACTCGTAGATTACTGCTTCAATCTTGAAGAAACTAATCCTATAAGCTACTTAGGGTACCAAGATTTGTAGCATTTGTGTGGTAATACAAAATATTTACATCAATTACAAAGTACTGTTTGTCCAAATGCACGTTATATTTTTACTGACCACCAGACGGTTTAACTCTTAAAACCGGCCAGTTTTTGACCATGTTTGCCATAAAAGGCATTGCTGCGAATGATGGGTGTGGTCGTTGTACTCATACCTCTGCCCAAAATCATATTTTGCACTAATTTAGTAATTAAGCCATTTGGGTTTATGATTCACATGTAGAGCAACATTTACAAATAATAGAAAACATGTGTAAAGCAATCACTGTAAACAGCTGATGCTGAAATGAGCCATACTAAATACATGATGTGGCCATTACCATACCATCACTTTTTATAGTTTACATGGTCCTAATGAATTTCTAATGGTTCCAAATTCTTAGTAATTAAATATATTTTCTTTAAAATTCTCAACTGTAATTGGGCCAAGTTTGATGGGCTCGACATATTAATGCACATACACTGTGAGTGCAGTGTGCATTGTATCCAGTTACTCTATTTAAATTATTTTTAAATGATTGGATGAGCCAGTGTATTTTTTTAAGTTTTCCAGAGGTAATTTGGGTTTGATTGGTCCAGGTTAGGACAAATCAATAATTAAAATATCTCCTTCGAGAATAACTGTCCTTGTTACACAGGATACTTCTCCACCTCTGACTTACCGTCATGTTGCTGCAGTTGTTCAGTTCAAAGTCGGTGATCCAAAGCTACGTTCTCCTCTTCATTTAGCAGGTGCACCAGCTGGTAGAGCCTCCACGCCGAGTCTTCTTTCCACCCACCGCACCAAAATGCAGAATTGTCGCAGCCGGTAGAGTTTGGTTGTAGTCTGCACTCAGTCAGGAAAACCCTTCGACTGGATTGCGAGAGGCTTTCGTGGCTGCTGCTGCTACAACCTTTATCCCAAAGTGATCTGTCCTCACCTCCCCTCCTCCTCGTGTCCTCTCTTATTGCAGTGAAAGGCGGATCCTGAAGGGTGTCATGCATGTTTGTGTGTGTAGAAGACCGTATGTTACCTCCAACCTGTCATTATTTGGGTTTTGAGTTCAGTTGACCTGTGTTTTGCACCAGTTATCTCTGTTGAACATTTCACACATTTTACAATTGTGACTGTAATTTCAAAATTGACTTAAAAGCAGTTAACAATCCACAAGTGGCACTGACGACTGCTAAAAACATGACTCTCTATGAAATAATCTTTAGTGCACATTGTCATAAAAATAAAGTAAAAAAAAAACCCAGAAATTTGTAGAAAGTATGACACATCTTAAATGGCTTTTGTTGTCTGCTAAAGAATAAATGTTGGTGGTTTGACAATAGACAGCTGCAGCAAAGGACAATGGAATTAGTCTGGATCCACGGTA
The DNA here is from genome assembly GCF_900408965.1 of Simochromis diagramma. NCBI lineage: Eukaryota > Metazoa > Chordata > Actinopteri > Cichliformes > Cichlidae > Simochromis > Simochromis diagramma. The sequence goes on along the minus strand of NW_024386786.1, from coordinate 327,647 downwards.
TAGTCCTGGATAGCTGGATAAATGGTTAAGAAAATGGATAGGTGATCAAGTCAAAGAATAAATCTCACTTAATATGGCACTCAGTTTGATAAAATTTATTACTGCTGTGATTGGAATGCAAATATCTGAGATCTGATATTTACTTTGAATGCCAAAGCTTGAGTGGCTTTCTACACCACACCTCAGTGCCACCTAACAATGGTAGACCTGCATACTTTCAAAAAGGAACACTAGCTTGGAAGAGCATGGAAGGAGAAAGTACAAACCCCCACAAAAATCTGTTGCTCTCAAAGGAAAACGTAGCCGACAGTTGGATTCTTTTCCTCATGCAGTCATGTTAGGTTCAGCACTCACTGGGAAGCATTTATTGCACTTACAGTAATGTATTGAGTTGTTTTCAGCTCCCACACGTAACTGTGGTCTACTCTTCTTGTGCAGATGTGGTGAAGCAGAGGACGTGGAACATATGAGACTACATTCCTGTAATGACCCAAATATTTGGCTTTGTGATTTTAAATCAACAAGTGTCATTCAAAAAAAGCTGAAGAATCTTTATTCAGCCTGTTTCTAATCTGTAGCATGATCAGCATGTCTTTTATGTTCCTTTCCTCTTTTTCTTTTTTCTCTGTCATCTTAAATATTCACCAGCTGCTCTGAACATTGACTTGTAAACACCAGTGAAGTGTCCTCTGGCACCGAGATGAAGAGCATTTTATCAGCTCATAGTAATCTATGAGGAACTGAACCAAACTGAACATTGGTGTCATATTTTTTAATGGTACCAATAAAACGAAAACTATTTTAAATCAGCATATTGTTGTTTTGGTTATTCCCTCCTCTTCTGGTCCCTTGTTGCCCCGTTGGTCACTAAGTCAACCCATTAGCACACATCATACACATATAGTCACGCCTTTCTTCAACCCTCTCTAGCTCTATATCCAGTGAAAGGATTCTCCTGTAACACCCAGACCCCTTGTGATTTCACTGATCCTGCTCTCAGCTGCTACCAGCCACCACAGTCCACACATACTGGACAACTGCAGTGTTCCTCTGGAGGCCTCATATTAGTTACAGTGAAAGTCTGTCTGTGGGTGAGATCATCTGTCTGTGCCTACATGTCAACACGCTCATATGCAATCCTCATTATGCAAGCAACACGGTGTCACTTCAGTTCAGGGTTACAGGTCGCAGCTGAACAGTGGCAGTCGGTACATTCCCCTCATGTGTCACCCGGACTTGTGTGGGCACTTTTACCCCTGCTATTTAAAAGTTTTAGCATTCCACTGACATGTATGGCATGTTTGTGTTTTCTACTCAAGAAGCTAGGAGTATTTATTCAGCTTTAGGGGGAAAAGTTGTATAAAACCATGTTCCGTTTTGGGCAGATATATATATATATATATATATATATAAACTGTATATAAAAGATGGAAACTTCTGGATCTAAAAAGGGAAGTCAATGCTGAAGTGCCCTGCATTTTTTCTAATAGCCAACAGGGGGCGACTCCTATGACATCAAAAGCAACTTCAAGGGTTTGGAAATTACTTTTGACTTACAACTCAGTGAAGATTTCCTCATGAGTTTATGGTCTCAGTTAAAATAGAGATATGCTTTATCTTACTCAAAGGTTGGAAAATTACTGTGTCAAAGCAGCCAAAATATAAAAATGTCATCTCTGTGTTTCCGGTTTCACGTTCCTTTTTGGATCTTTGGGTTCCCTGGTGGTTTGTTCATCACGCCTTCATGGACTCAACAATTTTGGATTTTGTGTTTGGTTTGCACAATCAGTAATAAACTCTCCCATTATGTTTGTACTTCTGTTTCCTGCATCATGCACTCAAAAATATACTGAACTCAACACGGGAGATTGTGATGATCAAAACTATAAAAAACACCAGTGCTGAGGTTTTTCTAACAAGTGAGGAGCAAATGTTAAAGTAAATAATCAAAAATCTCTTTAATGTAATTATATTCAAAAAACAAACAAACACAGACAGACAGACAGACACACACCAAAAGTATCACACTGAGCACTTACATCAGTTTCTAAGGCAGTTTTATTAATGACTGTAAAACAAGCCATACAAATATATAAATAGCAATATGATGGTTTATAGAATGATAATAGATATTATTATTAAATATTACAAAATACTTTGACATAGAAAAATGTTTAGCTGCAGATGCCTGCATCTGCAGCTAAACTGACATACAAATACATAATATAAAAGCTTATAAATAGTAACCTAATTATGTACCGAAAATAACAATAAAAAACACGAACTGCAGGCACTGTGAGTGTAAACAGTCTGAGAGGGAGTAAAGGTCACGGGTGACAGTACCTTAGCACAGTGCATTAATACAATACATTTTCAAAGGCGACACGTAAACTGTGACATATTTTCTTATAAATAGCAAATTACATTAACGTACAGTACATTCCGTTTCCTTTTCTCAAAATAGGTCTTAATGACAGGCAGCATAAAGAAAATCCCAATAATCCAGTAAGATTTCTCTAATTTTAAAAAATGCTGAAACCTTTATCTTGCATTTTTTGAACTTTTCTGTAGCTCTACTCTCTACTCACCACTTCTGACATGCTAGTAGCTTCGTAAGGCTGTACTTGAACTACAGTAGCTATTTAAGAATGCTCACAATAACAACGACAGTACATTCTGGTGCTAGCAGATATTCAATGTTCACTGTCTCAGATTAGCATGTTAGCAGGCTAAAACTGACTTATTAGCACAAAACACAAAGTTTAGTCCAGCTGGGAGTTGCAGTTTTAAAGGCATTTGTTAAAAATAAACTAAAGTGAAGTAACTGAATTTTAAACAAATAAACAAAATACAGACAAGACGTCAGACCGTTCATCTCAAGGGAGACATCAACATCTATTACCCTATCACTGTTGAGACGTTTAACTCAAAGTTCTGTATCATGGACCTCAATCAAATATGAAAAATTTCAGAGTAATGGAAAATTAAATATCATATCCTGCCATGACATGATATGACATCAAATATTCAATATTTTTTAGTCCAGCTCAAATGCTGAAGGGAAAATCATAAAACGTGACAGTGGTTATGTAGGAAGACATCACTAGTTTTGTCTTGGAGGCTTGAGTTTAATGTTTTGGACAGGGGGATCGTCTCTGGAGTTGCCGTAAGATTCTTTTTGACCAATGACAGAAGACTTGTAGCCGGTCTGAGATCTCTACAGAGAACCTGAGAGCCTCGAAGGCTGTGGAGACGACCGGGAGGGAGGGAGACGCCGTCTGAGGAACTTGTTCACCGATCTGAAGATGGAAAGAAAAAGAGACAAAAGTCATTGGTTGAATCAGAGAAAGCACAAAAACTGATTGTTTTCTCTTCACTCTCTGGATGAGTTTTAATGGGAAACAATACATTTAGCTGTGGAGTTGAATGATTAAATGTCAGGTCTGTTCTTAATTTGTTTGTTTCCTTTTGTTAATCTATATTTTGGTCATTGCTTTCTTTGAGAGACAGGAAAAAAAGAGTTTAAGAATTTAGTCTTTATTCCTTTATTTTTTTAACCCAGGTGGTGATTAAATTATGTAATGACTACGTGGTCAAAAACAACACAAAAAAAAACAAAAAATCAAAAGATGAATGTGAGTCAAAGTTAAAGTTTTACATTGTTATGTCAAACACTATCTTTTACATTTTGTAGCCTTATTCTTTAATTTACTTTTTGCTCTAATATCAACAGTATCAGTTTTCAGTTAAAGTTAATATTAAATTAAAGTGTAAGAAATCTCTTGTGTGTCATTTTGAGTGGATTTTCTTTCTAAAAACAAGCAGACTCAGTAAATTCAAGCCATACTGTTGCTCTCACCTTTTCTAGAAAATTTTTAGTGAGATCGGACAATTGCTCGAGGTGGTTGCTGGCGCCCTCAGCTGCCTGAAAGGGCACACTGACATTTACTTGTGCAGTTTTCAACCACTTGGTGTGCAGCCTGAAGGACTCGACGTACACGTAGAGCTGAGAGAGAGACTCGTTAACCTGCAGAGATGTTAAGGCGACAAATTAAGTGAATATCTTTTAAACTGTGATAGCATTTAGAGTGCATTTCGACCGTTTAAATCACTGATAGGAGAAACTGGATGATTACCTTCAACGAGTTGAGATGGGCAGCAGTGTGTTTTATTACAGGAAGACTGTCCAGTTTGTGTTCTACGTCCATGAAGGTCACAAGCTCGGCTTCTGGCTGTTAAAATATAGCGAAAACGGAGGTTTAAAACATAACCACATTTTCTTATAATACTTATTAGATAGGATTTTTAATTGTTAAACATAAACTAGAATGCTTACTTGAATCAGATAAGACATTTTTCAAGCTTTCAGTTTACAGTTATGCACTTTCACTTTTGGTGGTTTACTATGTTCTTTAAATGACTCATTTTTCACTTGCTTTATTAAAAAGCGCACAACCAGTTCTCTCATTTACCGAGACATTTTACAAGCCTTTCGCAGTAACACTCCTACAAAGTTTGTGCTCGAGTGTATCGTGCTTATTTTTAATTACGCCTCAAATTTTTCTATTTCTTAGTTGGAGTCCAGTTTTCGGTCAGTGAGGAAAGATCTGATTTATTTTGACCTAATAACAACAAGTTTTGAAACAAAAAAAAAATGGTTCTATGACAGAAAAGCCAACATGGATCTGGAACAGGAAGTGTAAAGTTAAACCTTACCAAACCATGGAGTTTTTTGGAGGAGGTGATGATCTTGTCCAACTGATGAATCATTGGTTCAAACACGCTGTACGGACAAGGGGTGGGACGGGACGACGAATGGACAAATAGCTCAGCCAGTATTACCAGGTAGAGAAGAAAAGAGGTGGTGTCATGGAAAACTGCAAAGACAAGAAAAAAGGATCAAAATAATAAGTTACAATCTTGTGTATTTCATTAGGTTCTGTGGCCTTTCGCCTCATCAAAACACAATCAGCCACATAAAAACACCAGCTCCACATTTATTCAAAGCAAAGGATCGAGCTGAGTAACATTCAGCTGATGCTGCTCCCAGCTGCACACTCACACACACACACACACTCTCATAACAGGTGGCTACTGGGCTGCATTCATGTTGCAGCAGAAAGTATCACAACTCAACCTCTGTGCGACCCAGACGTGCTGCTTCTGAATCAGATAGAAAAACCACAGAGCTACATGGAAACTTGTTTTCATTTCCAGCCTAAATCTGGACCACATGACCCACAAGATTAATCCTGAGGCAGCTGTATTTGTCACGGCAGTTAGGAACTATTACACCATCAATCTGATGCGACTGTAGGTACATGCTAGCATTAACACCAAAGCGTTTGTTGGAGATCAGATCTAACGAACGAACAAACAAAAAAAAAAAAAACAAAACCTCACACCCTCAGATATCAGATCCAGACATAAACAGTAATTCAAAGAAATCAGATAAGAGCAGGAGATCAGATACGAGATAAAACAAGCATGGATGGTGGTTTAGACACTAAAGCAGGTCACTGTTAGCATTTAGTACTGAAGGAGTGTGGGTGTGTGACAGGAGGAAGGAGAAAATTTTCTGCAAAGTGATAGCCGGTGTTTCCCAGAAACACAAGCAGCATGTTAACAGGTTAGCTGACATTTTTCATAACACTGTTTTTATTTGACCTGCATAAAGTCTTTTCATTTTTTTTTAAATTTCAGACGCTGTTTCAGGTAAATCACATCTCAGAAGTGTCACCAGGGAACAACATCAGCACAAACTGGAGCCTCAAATGGCTTCAAATGGTCGCTGTCTTTTCCCAGCAATTCTTTTTGAAGCAGTCAAAAATGAATGGATGAGTACCTTAAAACGACATTTTTAGCTCATACTTGCTGATATTATGCTTTCAGGTTAAATGTAGAGAATGCAAATGTAGCGAACCTCAACAAAGTTATAGCAGCAACCACGGATTAGCCCATACGGACATAAACCCAATACAAAAAGCAAGACGACTATAGCTGCTTTGTCTATAAGACTGTTAAAAAACATTCTACTTAACTCACAGCGAATAATACTTTGTATCCAGTACCACAGTCTCTTATTTTAGGCTGCATGGCTTCAGAATAGTTGCTACACTGACCACTTTGGAAACAGAAACTATGAGTTTGCCTTTTTACTATCATACAAAGTTGTTTTGCTGAATTTGGCAGTTGCCTAATGACACATTAATGCCAGATTTGCCATTTTCCATCAATACCTTGTTGTAGCTCTGGTTTTGGTCTCCACTGGTTTCTGGGGAAATTATCTGTCTCTTTGGCTGCTAAATGCTTAACTATGTAAACTCTATTCAAACACCTTTCATGAGTCACAGCTACCTCCTGCTGCCCCATTTAGGTTAATGAAGCAAAGGTTGAGGGCTGTAAAACAACAGGCAATTAATCAAGAACACCAAACTAAACTATAAAGCTGAGGGGCACTTTAGATATGTTACTAGAAGCAGCACAGTGTTTATATTTTATGGCCATCCCATTTAATGTTTACGTATGAACAATAAAAAAAAAATTAAGTCTGATGGACTGGACCTCCGTGACTGAATACCTCCTACTGTGCTTAGTTAATCCCTGGAAAGAAGAACCACCCTGATGTTATCTGTTTGAGAATGAATAATTGCAACGAGTCTTCTGTAGTTTGTTTTGTCTCTATTTCATAAACTTCTTTTCATCATAACTGAAAGGAGTAACACCAAAATCAAGATTAGTTCATGTCTGCAGGTCTTTGTAACTTCAGAAATCCCATTATGCAGAGTAACAAAGAAATGAACTGTCCGTTAGTGTTAGATCAGGGATAAGGAATGAGAGGTATGCTGTGGGCTTTTTTTTCCCAGCCTGCTCTGGGCCTCTTGTTGGAAAAGGAGAAGGGAGCTGGCGCAGAGGTCTGACTCAGATTAATCTCTTGGCGGTGACATCACCGGGCAGATGCCCCGGGCTGCGCTTTTTAGAGGGAAAACATCCACTTTGTTATGAGTGTCGGAGCACTTTAAGCACTTTTACTGCCACTCAGGCACTCGGGGCAGTATACTTTATGGGCTAAAGAGGTCAACAATGAGGTAAAAAGGGTGAAATTGTTTACCTAAGAAAACAAAGTGAAGTTTTCGTGATGTTTTATCCATTTAAAATTAAAACGACTTGAATATTTAAATTATTTTACACAGTTCAGTAAAGGTGAAAATTTATTAAATGTTTCTACTTATTGTCTTCCCTATATTTTAGGTTTTATTTCTTCCATTTTTGCTTCTATAGTTTTTCTTTCTATATTTCTATATATTAGCTTTATTCTAGCTGCTGTCGCTGGAAGATAACTTTCAACCTTGATCTAATTTGCTGGTGACCTTTGGTCAGACATTATTCTTTGGAAGTCAGATTTCATCTCGTGACTTTGGCTGATCAGGAAACAGCAGGAAAGCAGAAGGTCAGCAGCCAGACAGACGTATAAAGCTGTGACTTTATAAATGTTACGGTAATGTCATTACAATGTGAATTTTATCCTCCACTTTTTAGTTACTAAACCCAGCAATGCTATATGATAATTTGGGGCCCTTTTCTAGGTCTGAATGCTCTCTATTTAACATTCACCCTCCAATAAATGCATTGGAGAGCAACTTCAGCATCTTGCCCAAGGATAATTTCGCATGCAGACTGAAGCAGCTAGAGATCAAACCACTAACAACCTTCTGATTAACAGATGACCTGCTCTGCCTCCTGAGCTACAACTCGAAGTAGGTTAATGGAGTTATGATTGTCTTGTGAGTTTAGCCTGTGGAACAAAACAGAGTTCATTTGCTAAAAGACTAAAAATTTCATAATGAACTTGTAGTATACTTTTATGTCTTACTGACCAGTGAAAGCAAAATCATGCCTCTCCCTATTTGTTTAGATAGCACTTGGTCTTAGTCCAAATTAAATTCACCAAGATGACATCCATATGGCCCTTTGTTGGACTGGGAACATGTTCAGGGTGTACTCAGTGTTTTAGCTAAAGAAAGCTTAGATAATACGCAGACCTCCCATGATCCAAATAAGTGTTTACTAATGGATGGATGGAAGCTGAGTCACTGAGGGCACCAGTGTCATAATGCTGAAACAAAAGATGGCTGTTAAATCAACGCATCTGGTGAGATGTACTTTTACATTCACAATGTGACTATTAATTAACAAACAATAGAGCTGTTTGTTAATTAATGTAACTGAAATTGATGAATTTAGGCTTTAAAAAATGTCCCCCCACCCCCCACCCCACACCACCACCACGACACACCTTCTTCATCCAACAAGTCAATAACTTTCTTTTCTTCTTAAAAATCTCAATATAAAGAGTTTTGCTCTTTCACTCTTCATCTGTTTGTTCCTGTTATGAGTGCTTAGTATTAAATGCACAGGGGGGTCAAGAAGAGCTGGGAAACAATATTTTTCCGCTATCAGCATTCATGTCTGGATCTTATTACAGAGCTAAAATACTGCATCAGAGAACAATTTAATACTCTGATATGAGTCAGACATCGACCACCAGACAAAAATATTGCTGTCTGCTCTTCACTTATCCTCAATTTTCCCCGATAGCACAAAACCTCGTGGCTTGATTGTAAGAACAGCGTAGTTTTTGGATTCAGTGTTGAACAAGATTCAAACACTAAATAGTTAATAACAAAAGTACAAGCACTGAATGAGTGCAACTGTGGCTTTTGCACATGCAACAGCAGGCTTCATGTTAAAATGATTTTCAGTTAGTGAAGGGCTCAAAATGCTTCATTTAGTTATTGGAAAATTACTGAAAAAGCCATCAGCAAAACCCAACTGTCACACTAAGAAAAACATCCTCCAGCAGTGCTGCGTACAGTCATGTATTTGGCAGAGTAAACAGCTGTGACAGCATAACGGCACAGAACAAAGTTGCTTAAGAAGCAGAGTGAATGGGCCACCTTTAATGTGTTTAACAGGTCATTTCATCAGCACTCGTTTACCCACGCACGAAACATCAACACACGCACATGCAAGCTCTCACATAATCACAAGCTTCCACCGTTTCCGATCGAGTTCGTGTGCTCTTTCTTGCTGAGTCAGACAAACAAACACTGGAGTTTCCTGTGTTTTCTCTCTGACACAGTGAGCGCCTTATTTCTTCTTATTTGCTCTTCTTTTACTTTGAAGACCGTCCAGTGAATAAAGTGTAAAGCCTGAGTGGCGGGAGGAGCTCTGTCATCTTTCTCCAAAACCATCAAATAAACAAGAAAATGGTAACTCTGTAATAACTGAAGTGTGAGGTTTGGCTTTCAAACAGGTTGTTTCAGGAGCAGAGTGACAGCACTAAGAACGTGTTTATACGTTTTTCTACCAAAACTAAAATAAAAAACACTTTGGATACTTCAGATAAACATAAATATATAATTTTATATTAACAGTGAATCAAATGATTATGTAGTCTAAAAGGTGGCACCCTAAGGTGACAAACCCTATAAAATTATAACCTGACTGTGCTGTTTAACTCCTCTAAAAAGCTTTACACTATAACAATCCAAAAGTGTTTACTATTTACAAGCCACATACTTCCCTTTAGGGAGTGGAGGTGGAGACCTGGAGTAGAGTTACAAGAGTGTGAAAGTTGCACTTACAAAGTGAGGTGTAAGTTCAGTCACTCTGGATCATTCGGGATTTGAACTTCAGCGTCTGTTTGCCTAAACTTCTTTTTATAGGTACGATTTTACAGAGCTACAAGTACAGAGTTGAAACTAGAAGAAAGAAATTGTTTGACTCAAGAAAAGCCAAAGAACAGAAAAAAAAACAAGAGAAGGAGGGCATGAGTCCTGCTGGTAGGATTACGCGCTAGCATCCTGGAAAGTACAATAGTTCTATAGAAATTTACGCAAGCCCAGTTTCAAATTACTGTTACAGAGAAATGCAACAGGAAGTGTGCTGAAAATGCCACTCTGCTGGCCTAACAGATGTGCCATGTCATTGTGGCTGATTGGTCCCATATATATAACCTGTGAGGTTCTTGCAGCACTAAATTGTTGAATCTATCCAAACCTGACATGAACAAAAGCATGTAAATGTCAAAATATTGCTGATTTTCATGCTATAAAAATCAGCTAAATGGGGGAAGAAAAAGATTCTTAAATATAAGTGGCATTGATTTAATTAACAATTCTTAATAATATTAAATTAGCCAAACATTTATTTTACTTTGTTTTTCAAATTGCAGAGCATGACTGTGTGCAGTTTCAATTCCTGCAGCATCCTGTTTTCTTAGGTTCACTGGAGACAGGGTGACATCACTCCAGTATGTAGCTATATACAGACTTCACTGGAATTAATCGTTGCTCTGCCCCATACAGCTAATCCATTTATGTAGCTTAACAAGGGGGAACCTATTCCTTAAAATGACTCATACTCACTACAACATTATAAAAAAAAAAAAAAAATCATAGCCAAGCTTGAAATCTCCCAAGACGCTTTGGACCATAATGGATAAAACCACTGCAGTACTAATGATTCGCATAATCTGAATATTGAGGTTGTTTATATTGAGGTTTAAAAAAAATTGGAGTGGATGAGTTGCAGTACCATTTTTGTCCACTTGGGCAAGCTGGCATATGAGCTGACTCACTCCACAGCAGAATCAGGGTTCAGGCCCCTTATAGTGAGTCTGCAAATTACATTACAGTAAATGCTGGTGATGTGCAATGATGACATCACTGTCTGATGACCTGACTCGTAGCTTTCACAACTTTTGGATAAACAGACTCTGGGTGCCTCATGGCTCCTGTTTTTGTTACTAGTCATCATGTTTTTATAGTTAGTTGATGATCCAGTAGTTTTTGACTTAGTAAGAGTGTCATACAATACCAAACTGATTGGATGAGCATCAAGGAAATATCATTCCCAAAGCACAGATAAAGAGAATACAGTTAACACAGGCTCAGTTCTTTAAAACTACTCCAGCTTTTAATGTTATAAAACCTGAGATGACCACACAACTAAAGTAGCAACTTGATTTATTCTGTTATTTTTCCTCCTGTCACTGTGACTGATTACCTCCAGACGACTGCGTGAAAGCAAAGGAAAACTGGTGTTTTCATGTCAGTAAAACTGTCAAAACGTTTTTTGTTTTTTCTGCTGACTACAAAGGAAAACCACAGAGCCCACCTTCACTGCCCAGTGACCACAGCTTCCTTTTCATTCATAAATATGTGCGCCAGTTACACAGCCATTCATTTCTGTTGCTGTCAGAAACTAGGAAGTCCACGTGTAGTGTTGCCAAATCTCTCAGCTAAGCAACAACAACAATTTATGACTTTCATACACTGTGTTGACATGATGATTGCCTCTGTAAAACATTAAAACAGCACCGTAATGTGAAGTTATTTTACTTCACTTTGATCCTACACAGCACAGTTTTATAACTGAGCATTTCAATAGTAAAAACTAACTAAACACATTCATGCAGTACTATTTTAAATACCTCTACTTTACCTGAGTAGTTACATTTTATACAACCTTATGCGACTACTTCATTATCTGAGTGATATAGTTATTACTTAGAGTGTTTCTCTTCCACCTTGAGCAGTTACATTACAGAGCAGTTATGGTGAAATGCTGCCTGGAAATTCATGTGTCAGCATTAAAGAGTAGGTTGGCCAAACAAATGCTACTTTCTACAACACTTTTAATACCCTAAGCCCATTCAGCTTAAAGTCCTTGGGTACTTAAGCAACTTTACTTTTCACATTTATCTGTGGGTACCTGTTTTTTATCTAAGGATCTACTTTTTAACCAGCTCGAACAACCCGGGAAACCCCCAAGACACAAAGACATGCACACTGACACACACACAGCACCAGCCAATCACAGCCCAACCTGAAACTAAACAGTGGCTGATTTCTAGAGTTCAAATTAAACATTTAAGCACTTCAAATATCACTTTGAGTTTGGTTTCAGCCACAGACTGCCCGGGATTTAATCATTCATCCATCCATTCATTGCCTCTCCCTCTCCACTTCCTTTAGGCTAAAAGTAAAAGTAGGAGACCACGTGCAGCAAAGCCCCCCTTCTTCACACAAACATTCACTCTCACACTCACAGTCACTCACACCTCCCCCTCTTTCTTTAAAAAGTAACTTAGACCAACTTACATTTCATGTTTCTGCTCCTGCCGTAGTAAACAAACCTTCCTCCGAGTCCAGTGTGAGTACAGTACGTGTGAGTGATTGTGTTTGTGTGGACAAATGTAAAAGTTCCCTTTTATAGCATAGAGTATGACACATCACCTGAGTCATCAGCCATCGTCGCCATTTAGGCATCACACCCACGCTGGCCAACCACCCCTCCTCTAACCCCCCTTTATCTGAAAAAGCTTCAAATTTCTTTGTTTGTTGAGGTGATTCTAAATGGAGGAAATGATAAATTAAAAAAAAGCAGAAAATACCAGATTGAGCAATTTTCCTTTCCTCCTCTCTCTCTTTCTCTCCACTCTTATGTTATCACCTCACTTTCTTATTTTAACTACATTAATTTTAGAAAATAAAACTCAGTTTGCAAAACACTGAAAGAGATTTAAGAAAGTAAATGTAAACTCTGTAGGAATGAAAGTGGCTGTAAAGCAAAATATAATTTGTACAACAACATATTAAATAAAAGAGGATATGGTGATACTTGCAGGAGTAAGTAGCGCAAACAGTGTGACCACATCCCAGCAGCATTGACCATTAATAATAAATGTACAGAAGGTGAAAAACATGAGGAGATGAAGACCGAGTGTAGCTTCGTGCCAGGAGTTAAGTCAATAATTTCCCCCAGGGATCAATAAAGTATTCTGATTCTGAATACTATTCCCAGATAATAGAAACTAATACTCATAAAGGAGGAAATCTCACTTCTGTTTCTGACACTTTTCTTTGTATTTGATTTTCTGGAATTTCAAAAGTTTGGAAAAAGATGATCTTTTATTGTCATTCTGTTAATAATCTCCTGCCTGGGTTTAAAAAAAATTGATTCTTTTTTTCTAAGAGCTGAGACTGTACTAATGAATTTCTTCAGAGTTGCGAGTTTGCGTATCAAAGGGATCACGTCAGTTCCCCCTGCTGAAAGTCATCTCTGTAGTGTAGTGATGGAAACGTTCAGGTTTAATCATTTTGTTTGTAAGCCGATTAAAGCACCTACTCAATATTTGTAAATATGATTTGATTTGGAAAATGATTATGACACAAAATGTAAAATATTCATCATTAGCAGCTTTTTCTTGTGAGGTGGTGGAGACCAAAACAGAGGTAAAAGAGAATTAATCTTGGCCTGACTCACACATTCAAATGGAACATGACGTAAATAACTGTTTGCAAATAAAGCTGCCATATGAACATTAAAGAGGATAATAATATATGTAGATCTTGTTGCATTCAAAAACTAGCCCAACGTGTTCATGAGAAGCTGTGCTTTAGATTCACTACTATATTGAAAATATCTTTAATCTAAAGCATTTCTGCAGGATTGTCTTCCAATGAACAGTTATAACCCATGGTTGAAACAGGAAGGGGCTCTCCTTGGTCAGAACTTGCAGCAGATGGGTGAGAAAAACGGGACAGAGACCAATGTGGACTTTATCTCTATTTGGACCAGTCAGGTGATCCCTGATTAAGGAAGTGTTAGGGTGTAATGGGCTAAGTTTCCATTCAGCTTAAACACTCCCAAGAAAATCTCCAGGACTCAGACGATTGGATTCCAGAAGTTTTTACTGGGCACTTTTGTGAAACTGTAAACACAATACAATGAAATATACTGTAAACACAATACAATGAAATATATGAAATGTATTATAGATGCAATAAGCTCAAAGCATCTGGCTAATTATCACAGCTTGACAGCCTAGCCGCATAGCTTATATGAGACACAATAAAGCTAACCGAATAACAGACAACGGTTCAAAACGCTTCACCGCTTAATTGTACAAAATGAATTATACTCACAGACTATGCCTTAGCGAAGAGAAAAGGATTAATCCTGTAACGGCGGAGCTGGCGGTTGAATGAGCCCACACGCTAATATCCCGAGTCACACAGTAGATTCACTTCCTGACTCTCAGCGTAAACTGCTCTCGTGTTGTCATGGTTACGAAAATACACACACCGCTCTAAGCTACGATAGCGAGATAAAGAGAACACAAAGAACACATTTCTGGGGGCATAACACTCCCCGCTTGGGGTCTTTAAGAGCCCACATCAATTGGCAGAGTCAGACTTTGGAGAAAGAAGCAGAACTACTTCTGTAATGGGACGAGAGAATCCTCTTCTATTTCCATCTTTAACGACCTCCACTTCGACTCTCCGGACCAGACCGTCCTTCCCTGGAAAGGCTTTCGTGATGATGCCCATGGGCCACTCATTTCTCTCTGCCCGATCATCCTTTAAGAGAACTACGTCCCCTTCTTGAAGATTCGGCTGTTTCCCTTGCCACTTGTGTCGAAGTTGCAGTGTTTTGAGGTATTCACTCCTCCATCTGTTCCAAAACATGTCTGCCAGGCCCTGAACTTGTTTCCACTCCTCCCTGAAGAGATCTGCTTCCTCGAACTTGCCTGACGGCAAAGGAGGCGCGGAGCCTGTTTTGAGAGTCAGGAGCATGGCTGGTGTGAGGATGCAGGGCGACTCGGGGTCGGATGACACTGGAATGATCGGCCTTGCGTTCATAATTGCTGCTACCTCGGCCATAAGCGTGGTCAGAACCTCGTGCGTCAGGCGAGACTTTCTCTGTTCAAGCAGCATGCAGTCCAAGATACGGCGGGCAATGCCGATCATCCTCTCCCATGCGCCACCCATATGGGATGCATGGGGTGGGTTAAACACCCAGGTGCAGCTCTGTTTACTGAGGTACTTCTCCACCCTATCGAACCCTGAGTTTTCCTTGTCCATCCCCAGCTCACGGGAAGCGCCGACGAAGTTAGTTCCGCAGTCCGAGCGTATCTGCTTCGCGGGGCCCCTGACCGCAAAGAATCTCCTCAAGGCATTAATAAAGCTGCTGGCACTCATGGGTTCGATCACCTCAATGTGCACTGCCCTGGAACACATACACGAGAACATCACCGCCCATCGCTTGGAGTTTGAAACTCCTCCTCTTGTGCGGCGTGAAACGATGCCCCACGGTCCAAAGACATCGACACCTATGTAGGTGAAGGGAGGTGCTACTTGTAACCGTTCTGCCGGCAGGGCTGCCATCCGTTGATGTTCGGCCTTCCCTCGCAGCTTCTTACAAGTGATGCATCCGTAGAGCAGACTGCTGATACAGCGTTTGGCTCCCACGAGCCAAAAACCTGCGGCCCGAACGGCACCCTCAGTAAGATGTCTCCCCTGGTGTTTTACTGCTTCGTGATAGTGGGACACAAGCAGAGTTGCGAGGTGATGCCGGCCAGGAATGATGATGGGATGAGTCTCGTTCATGCCTAAGCCTGACTGCTCGATCCGACCTCCTACCCTGAGTAGTCGATCCTGGTCCATAATGGGATGCAATCTCCACAAGCTGCTGGAAGATGGTATGTCGACTCCAGAACTAATACACTTGAGCTCTTCCGCGTAGCACTCACCCTGGACACTCTTTACGATGCACACTTTGGCTTTCAGCAGCTCCTTTTCTGTAGGACGACAGATGTGCCAGCCTCGACATTCGCCCTGCGTCGAGCGAGCGAAGGAGCTAGCTACGTGGATCAAATGTGCAATGGCTGCATGGAGTGTGCTGAACTTGGAGAAGCGTTCAAAGCGTTGAGGGCGTACCACGCCTTTAGCGACATGGGTGAGTTTCGTCGTCACCTGTGGACGCACTTCGGCGTCGATGTCGGGGTCGACAAGATTGTACGTCTCTTGAAGCTCGGATGGATGCCCTGATGCGTCACAAAGAAAGGCTGGTCCTTTGAGCCATGGTGTACTGCTGAGCAGGGCTGATGCTACAGCTCTTGACCCAACGTCAGCTGGGTTAAGATGCGTTGGAACGTACTTCCACTGGCCGGGATAGGGTTACTGAAGGATACGTTGGACCCTATTGTGTACGTAGACATAAAATCTCCTTGACTGGTTATGGATGTATCCCAGTACGACCTTACTGTCTGTGTAGTAGGTGATGTTGTCGTATGTTGTGTCCATCTCTGCGACTATCATCTCGGTGATCTCGACGGAGAGCACAGCAGCACAAAGTTCAAGTCTAGGGACAGTTAGGCTAGGTTGGGGAGCCAACTTCGATTTCCCAAAGACAAACCCAATCTCAGTTTGTCCCTGCTTGCCAGTTACCCTGATGTAGGCTACGGCCGCTATTGCTCTGACCGATGCGTCGGCGAAGACGCAGAGTTCTCTCCTTAGGGCGCCTGTGGTGGAGAGGGACGTATAAGGCCATGGTATTTGGAGCCCCTCCAGGTCTTGAAGAGACTGTTTCCATCTAGTCCACTCGGTCTCCATGTCTTTGGGAAGGGGTGCGTCCCAATCTTCCGCTTGCAAGGTGAGTTCTCTTAGGATCCGTCTTCCATCAACTGTGATGGGTGCTAGAAACCCTAGGGGGTCGTATAGACTGTTCACGGTCGAGAGTACCCCTCTGCGGGTGAACGGCTTCTGATCGATCTCGATCTGGAACGTGAAAGTGTCCGTGCGCATGTTCCAGAACAGTCCCAGGCTGCGCTGGATAGGCAGATCATCGATGGAGAGATCCAGGCCATTGAAATCCTGAGAGCGATCCTGGGAGGGGAATGCTCTGATGACCGCGGAACGATTTGATGCAACCTTGTGCAGCCTGAGGTTGGAAGCCGCGAGCATCTTCTGCGCTCGCTGGAGAACTGCGATGCCTTCTTCCTCTGTACTGAAAGACTTTAAGGCATCGTCGACGTAGAAATCGCGGTCGACGAATCTCCTAGCATCGCTGCCGTAGTTGGCCTCTGCTGCCTTAGCCGCCCGCCGCAGGCAATACACTGCGACGGCAGGCGAGGGGCTGTTACCAAAGAGATGCACCCGCATCCTGTAATCCACGACGTCAGAGGTAGGGTCATTGTCTCTATACCACAGGAAGCGGAGAAAATCCCGGTGGTCTTCTTTCACGATGAAGCAGTGGAACATGTGCTCGATGTCGGCGGTGATCGCAACCTGTTCCTTCCTAAACCTCATAAGAACACCTAGTAGGCTGTTATTAAGATCGGGACCACTGAGTAAGACATCGTTGAGCGATACTCCCTCATAGGATGCACTGCTGTCGAAGACCACGCGGATCTTGTCCGGCTTCCGGGGGTGGTACACGCCAAACAGGGGCAAGTACCAACGCTCCTGACCGGGTTGCAAGGGAGGGGCAGCTTCTGCGTGCGCCTTCTTGAGCGTCTTCTCCATAAACTCTAGGAAGTCGGCTTTCATCCGTGGTCGTTTTTCCAGTGAGCGCCGAAGTGAGACGAGGCGTTCGAGAGCCTGTTTCCTGTTGTTAGGGAATCACTGCCTCAGTGACCTAAACGGCAAAGGTGCGACCCAACTGTTGGAGCTGTCTTGGCAACACTCGGCTTCCATTATCCTTAGAAACTCCAAATCTTCCCTGGATGGAGCAAGTTTGTGGTCGTTGGGAGTGCGAGCGAAGACGGTTTGCCGCAAATTGTCTCCGATTAGCGTCGTCGGGGTTCGCGCTGGATGTTGTTGATAGTCACGTGCTTGTTCAAACACCTCTGTCACTTTGATCTGGTTGTTACATGGCTGGAGATGGCTTGTACGACCGTTCCCTAGAACGGCTGTTTTGTAGCTTCTCACCTCCGGTGGTCTGTGAGCACCTCCGAGGCACACGTCTCCGATGATGACCCATCCCAGGTCAAGCCTTTGGGCGAAGGGAGCATCTCCTGGACCGCTTATTTGCTCTCGGACCTTGTGGACCCATAAGATATCTCTGCCCAGTAAGAGAAGAATGCTGGCGTCTGGGTCCGGAGGTGGTATCTTGTCAGCGATGCGTTTTAGGTGGGTATGATGATAGGCCGCACCGGGGGTGGGAATCTCCGCGCGGACGTTGGGAATTTGGTTACACTCGAGGAGTGTAGGCAGAGAGATACTCAGTTTCTCGTCCAACGGCTCTACGGTGTAGCCGCTGGCTCTCCTTCCTGATGTCTCCATACGTCCCGTGCAGGTCTTTAGTGTGTATGAGTACGAGCGCCCGGAGATCTTGAAGGCTTCGAAGAACTCTGACCGCGCGAGGGAGCGATTACTCTGCTCATCCAATATAGCGTACATTCTCTTGGCTTCCTCTCTTCGTCCGTTTGGGAATACCCTGACGAGACAGATCTTAGCACACGCTCTAGCACTCAGACCTTCCCCACATACCTGTGTGCACGTTGCGTTGACCTCCTGGTTATCAGCTTTGTCCTCCTCCCCGCTATCCTCTGAGATGGAGGGGAACGATTTAGATTTCCAGGTAGGTGGGTGAGTGTGGAGGGCTGTCACGTGGGCAGCGCTACCACACTCGGTGCATGTTATCTTGGCTGTGCAGTTCTTTGCAAAGTGTTCTGTTGACGAGCAACAGCGAAAGCAGACGTAGTGTTCTTTCAGAAGCTGTTTGCGATCGTCTAAGCTCTTCTCGCGGAAACCTCTGCATTTCCTCAGAGGATGGGGTTTTTTGTGCAGGGGGCAATGTTTATTCGGGTCAATACGTTCCCTGCTTTCCTTAGACTCGAACTTGGCAGTGCCTGAGACTTGTGTTTTGTGGGTGTGAACGGACGTCTTCGTGGGCCTCTCCCATTTACTCATTCTCTCGGTTGGGGGGCTTGGCGTGAAGAGGTTGAAACTTGGGTCCGTACGTGCTTTCGCCTCGGTGCGGATGAAGTTCACCAACACGGAGAAAGGTGGGAAGCTGACGAAATGTTCTTGTTTGTATCTCGTCCCGTGGTATAGCCACTTTTCTTGTATGCTGTATGGAAGTTTCTCGATGATGGGCTTAATTCCTCTGGAGGTATCCAAGTACGACATGCCCGCGAGGTAGCCATCTTCTTTAGCGGCTTGTAGCTCTGACAACAGGTCGGCTAGATCCCGGAGTCTCCGTGGATCTTTTGTCATGAGCTTTGGGAAGCTTTCTAGTTTGCTGAACAGAGCTTGTTTGACGGCTTCTGGGGAGCCATATAGTTCGTCGAGGCGCCCCCATGCTGAGCACAGTCCAGTAGTTGGATTCCTGATGTTGACCGTTTTTATTCTTCTTACCTGCTCTGTTGACTCCTTTCCCAGGTGTCTGGTTAGGAGGTCGAGTTCTTCTGCAGCAGACAGGTCTAGATTGGCAATGGCGTTCTGGAATGATGTTTTCCAGGCCCAATAGTTTATTGGCTGGTCGTCATATGCGGTGAGACCTGAAGTCACCAAGTGGTTACGAGCGAGATATTTGATGAGGTCAGTGGTTGTAGAATGGTTGTAATCACCTCCGTAGAGTGTCCCGTGGACGGGCTGATGCGTGGGAAACGTAGAATCTCGTTTGGGGTTCTGCTGTAGGAGTGGAGTTGGAGGGGGGTAGAAGGGTGACTTGGAGCTCTGTCGTGTTGGTGCGTCGCTTCTCCAAGGGCCCTGAAGAGCTTGGTGTGGCGTAATAGCAGCAGGAGCGGCAGCTTGGGTCTGAGCCGTGTTATGCGGGTGAGTGACTGGCTGAGAAGGGGGAAGGTTATTTTCTGTAGCCGATAGACCCTTGGCGCTCAGGCTGGCCTGTTCGGAGACAAAGGCGGCTACGCGCTGGTCTTTGACAGACTGGCGGACCAGGCTGTTAACTTCGCTGCGTACTTCGAGACCCATATCCTGCAGACCAGCTACTAGGGAGTTCGCCTCAGCAACGGCGGCATCCCTTTCTTTTTCATCGATTAGTGCGTCGAGGCTGGCTTGAATACATGCTTGCTCCACTTTAAGCTCGATTTCCCTCTTTGAATGTGCCACTCTAGCTTGCGCGGCTTCAGCCTTTGCTTTTGCCATGGCGATGGCTATGCTAATTTTTGAGCCAGACGACGTGCCGGATGAGCGACTGCTCCTGGAGCGCACACACTCTGACTGGTTGTCTCCAATTCCTTTGTCAGCATTGCTACGTTGTGACATTGCGTGCCGTTGGGTCTCCGGTATCGGGAGATGTGGGCTGCGGCGAAGTTTTCCGAGGCCATATTGGAGGCTGCTTATCTCTCGATAATGAGTAGCTCCGTACAGCGGCGATCCTCGTATCCCTATTAGCTGCGTTGCAGTCTTTTCACTGTAATGGGCTAAGTTTCCATTCAGCTTAAACACTCCCAAGAAAATCTCCAGGACTCAGACGATTGGATTCCAGAAGTTTTTACTGGGCACTTTTGTGAAACTGTAAACACAATACAATGAAATATATTGTAAACACAATACAATGAAATATATGAAATGTATTATAGATGCAATAAGCTCAAAGCATCTGGCTAATTATCACAGCTTGACAGCCTAGCCGCATAGCTTATATGAGACACAATAAAGCTAACCGAATAACAGACAACGGTTCAAAACGCTTCACCGCTTAATTGTACAAAATGAATTATACTCACAGACTATGCCTTAGCGAAGAGAAAAGGATTAATCCTGTAACGGCGGAGCTGGCGGTTGAATGAGCCCACACGCTAATATCCCGAGTCACACAGTAGATTCACTTCCTGACTCTCAGCGTAAACTGCTCTTGTGTTGTCATGGTTACGAAAATACACACACCGCTCTAAGCTACGATAGCGAGATAAAGAGAACACAAAGAACACATTTCTGGGGGCATAACATAGGGCGTGGGCAAAAAAAAGCCTCAGGACAATAAGGAAGTACGTTCTAGTTGTGACCAGCAGGAAACCACCACACTCACAATAGAAGTAGTGAGTTGGGAGTGTAATTCTGGCATTGAGTCCAGGGCACAAGGACACCACACTCACAGTTATCATCCTGGTTACAAACAGGAAATGGTGTTCATTCTGACGAACAAGCAATCAATCATATCTTGCATCTTCTTAACTTTTCCTGAGTTTTCATCAAACTTAATAGGCTTTGTTTTAGTAGGCAGTGAGTTTTCTCACCAGATCTTGGAAATGCAACCTTCAGTGTCATCTTCTTCAGGTCTTAGGTGCTTTCATAAGGTGGCAACCCTCTAATTGCACGATAAGATTTTAATCCTTTGACAGTTTCTGGTCCAGTCTTATGTTAAAAATTCCACATATGCCCTGATTAAAAACGGATCCTCCTTCCAATAAAACCCTCCTTTCCTCCTGTCTTGCCTCTTTATAGAGACGGGTCTCAAACTCACACCAGTTCAAATAGCTGTCAGCTGAATTAGAGGCGGGATCTCTATCCCCACATAGGTGTGGTCTATATATAACCCATTAAAAACATACAAATAACTAATAATCCTAAACCAGTGTTTAGTAGCAGATTCTCTCAGTTACTCTAATATTTCATATTCTACAACAGTAGAAATATTGTTCTACAAAGTCTAAAAACAATATCTCAGCAATCCTCAAGTACTCCAGCATACCTGGCACATTGGTCACTTCCATTGCCACTGGTGACATCACACATTGTATTCAAGTGTAACCTTTTCAAAGTTTCGCAAACAAAAATGAAAGTATGTAACAACGGCTGTGACGTCAACTTGATGTCAGCCCTGTTCATTCACCATTCACCAGTTTTATAATGAGGTCCTTAAAAGAGCGCTGAGCAGAAGGTGACTTGAGGTGTTCAACGTCTGCACAATTTCAATTTTAGAACTATTTTTTATCCAAGACTTGACCGGTGTCAAAATATTTGCCGACAATTGATTTTTTTCTCTATTTTCTGTGATTTCCTTCAATATTGTTCACATTGCTTTTAGGCTATTATAAAGAACCATCAAATGTTCAGCTCAAAAGTTCAAAACCTGATTTACTTAACCAGAGGAGCACATCACAGTGGCTACATCGGTTGTTATATAAAGTTTATACTATAAAAATGCTTTTCTTCAAACGTTAGCTCCCCTGAAACAGATGAAATGGACCATATGGCTGTGCATTGGTTTGTTGTTTGACCATCAGTAGTATTTTTTTTCACATTGTCTTGGCAGAAGACTCTGGGTGCCTTTTTAGTCATAAATATTGATATTAACATTTGCTTATTGACATATTCAGCAGTAATGGGGCAATATCGGTTTTTATATTAGGACATGTGTGCATCTGATAAGATGTCTATGTAAAAGATAAATTCTTTTCTTACAAATTGATGATGTGTGCACATTTCTCTTCATTTGAAGCGTACAGTTTTTCCTCACAGCCTGGACTGGACAGTGTCAGGTAAACTTATTCACACCTTTCTGCCTTACCGCAGTAGTTAGTCTCCAAAATCTGTAGTATTTGTGTTGATGATCATTGGCAAATTTAATCTCGGCTGTCCTATTCTTTCTCAGACACATATTCTGGCATTTGAGATGGGCTGTGGTTGGAGGGAGTTATTTGCTTTTGGAGGTGCAAGCAAAATATACTGAGATTGCAAGATCAATTGTGTTGCACTGTGAAATATTGCCATTTCAGTGCCAGTGCATAACTGTGGTAAAGTAGAGGGCGTGACTCTCTTCTACAAAAAGCTCCAAGTGTTCTCTTCTCAGGCTCTTTATCGTGGCTTGGGAATTTACATTTTCATCGGATGACGATTCTTTTTGGCCCAAGAGTGTTACACAGTGAAACAGAATTGATCTTTCAGTCTCAATCTCAGGCCTGACACCCTCCACACACAATGGTGGATAATTTGGCATTGTGGGTAGAGCATGACGTCAGTCTGTGTAACAGAAAGTTTTGAACTTATGAATGGTGTCCCTCTGTGCCCATGCTCACTGATCCTATCTCAAGTTGCCTGTTAACTGTTGTATCTAGTAACTCACCTGTAAACTGATCTTGCTGCTGTTTCTTATCTGTTTTTGTTGACGCAATTTGCATTGAGGAGAACAATGTTTGCCCTTTTCCCACTTGACTATGCCAAGTGTCACTACAGTTGCTTTAACTAAATATCCATCCATTCATTTTCTAAACCATTTATCCAATAAAGGGTTGCCTATCCCAGCTGCCATAAAATGTAGGGTGTACTTTGATCGCCAGTCCATCACAGGATTAACGCATGTTGACTAACATCCACACCTGCTGTCAATTAGGTGTATCACCAATTAACTAAACTAGCAGGTTTTCAGAGGGAACCCACACAGACACAAGGAGAACAAACTTCAGAAAGGCCTTTCTGCACACAAGAGACTGTATGACAATCACTGAATGGAGGTGGTGGTTTACGACACCAACCATCAGGCATCACATCTTGATGGTTCAGTGATGGTGGGGTAGGGCAATATCTCAGCGAGATTTCCCCCATTAACCCCAGTGACGATAATAACCCATGCCTTTGGTGAGTTAACGACCCTCACGACCACCTCCAAAGGAGACAACCCCACTAGGGTTTTATTGTCTGGAACTCTACACAAGCTCTTTTAGAACTGAAGGAGCTTCTTGGATGAGAGAGGCGACATGTCTTCACAAACCTAATGCAGCCCCCTTGTCTTCTTTTTCAAGCCCTCAAGATTACTATGACTTGAATGATTTGAAACCTACATAGACATTGAGACATAAGACCTTGCACTGAGGTAACACTTGTAACAAGTGGAATTTTCAAAGCATGGCAGGGTGGGAGGAAGGTGAATGTTACGTTCAGTAACTCTCAGCTTACTCAGGTTGAGTCACTATGAACCTGAGGTGTGTTAGCCAAAAATCTATACATTTTAAGTAACAGTTTTACCCTATTTTATCCATTACCAGTGGTTTGGCTTGTGTCACCGCTGCTTTGGCAGGGGGCACCGTGTCTAAGGAGTGACGTTACAGAGTTTCCAAGAAGCCAGTAGTTTCCTGCTTCTTATGAAATGTGTTTGATAGTTAAAAATTCCACCCACCAGGATACAAAGTTGATATATGTGCATGAGAACTATATCCTTCCCCCTCATTTCCAATATACATATTACTGTAGTAATTGGATAGTGTTTTTCATGAAATGCTGAACTAATGAACTTTGTGCTAGAGAAAGTGATGTGCAAGAACAGAAGAAACCACGTCATAAAGGTTGCAGGATGACTCGCTAATTCTCTCTTTTATCATCAAAGCCGTATGGGGTAATGGAGAGACTGCATGTTTCAGTAAGCGAGCGTGCGGATTGGATGAGGTGGTCTCATCCTCAATAGTGATTTGCACAGTCGGGTCTACTTGTTTCATCATTTCCCCAACCACCCACGCTCCGGATATCATTTACTCTAGTTCACGCTCTTCTCGTGTTCTGTGACCTCTGCTGAATGAAGGCATGTGAAGAATGCAGCAGTGAATGGGCGACTGGGGGAGGCAGGAATGCACATCACTCAAAGATCCAGGTTTTTCTTTTGTTTGCTGACACTAATACAAACACACACAAAGCTTAAAAAATATGCTGAAGGCATGCTATTAAATTTATTACTTGCAACAACATGCTCGGCTCAGTAAGAAAAACACAATCCAAGCGTGAAACAATGCAAGCCACCACCCGCAAAACAACTTTCAGATATTGCACAGATTTTGGCATTTTGCCTATTCACACTTTGTCACGCATTCACTATTTTTAGGAATCAAACGCTCTGCGGTCTGGTTTTGAACCCTCAGACTCAACCAGGACCAATTTAAACCATCACATTAGGCAGGAATTCAGCTTGGCAGACAGATGACAGCCAGATATCCCTATAGACAACAAATGAAGCGTGACATCAAAGCTGAGATTGAGGTAACAAGTGTGTCAGTGCTTCCTGTGGAATTTGTTGAGCCTGTCTGGGTTCAGTGTTCTGTCTGAGACCCCAGCCTAACTCTGATCTCATTCTGGGGTCTGCGCGGAAAAGGTGGGGTTGGGGGGGTTTACATACCCCATTCATATGTTATGTAGTTATAAGTTTTTCCAGCTAAAACAGAAGTATGTCATGTTTTCACCATGGTGTTTCATAGCATAAAAGTGAAAGAATGTAGCTCATCTGCCATTAATTTCAGTAAAGCTGAAATACTTTTATGGTCTCAACACACATATTTAGTAACTGATGCCAAAAATAGCCAGAAGTCTTAGTCTGACTGGTCTTAAATCAATTTTCCAGAATGACAAAGAAGTATTTTTACTTCCAAAATAAACAGAATAATGAGTCCAGTGCCAGCACAGATGTTATGGCCCCACAGGGTCCCTATCTCAACATAATTAAGAGAAAAAAAAGAACTGTGGGAACAACCTACCTGCTAAACAATGGAATTGATGCTGTTTTTTAAAGGTGACAGGTGTTTATATTGAATTTGATTTATTTTTTTGTTATCTGTTTAAGTGCCATAATGTCTCTGCCCCCATCCACATTTGTTGTGTTGCATATAAATAGGGACATAACATTTGGTAAATTTTGTGTGGTTCTCAACTTTTAGGTGGGCTTGTTTTATTTAAATCCATGACTGATCAACTTAACATGCATTTTTGGATTTTTCTTTAATTTACTGGGGAATTCCTTTAAATATTATTCATTCAGACAATCAGGTATTTTTAATCATAAAGCCTTGTTACCAGCACAACTGCCACTTTGACGAATTGCTGAGACAATTGCAGACTTGTGTGGCTTGATAGACCTCCATGGTAATCACACAGAGAGCAATGAAGAGCTGTGAGTGGACTGTGTTAGACTCTCAACCCTCCAGACACAAAAGCATCTGCATCTGCTAATGATACAGTTAAATATTTAAGGGAGTTTTGACAATGACACTCATGTGTTAAGTTTTGCCCCACAGGGCCAAATCAGTCACCTGACTTCAACTCAACAGAGAGTTCTTTTCAAACACTTATGACAACACTGAGCACACAAAGACCCACACACAAGCACCAGCTGGAGGGAGCTGTAGTAAACCATAATAATGCGGGCCCACAGTGGGTAGATGTGGATGAACTGTGGGGCTGTGTGGGCAGGACAGGGCAAACCACAGGGCCCACCACAGGGCCCACAGAAGTTGTGCTCTTTGAGGCCCCTATTTGGGTTTTCTATGGGTAAGCACATGAGTTGCTCACAGAAAACTATAATAGGGGCCTCAAGGGGTAAAACTCCTGTGGGGCCTGTGTGGGCTAGTACACATCAAGGGTTTTCCACAAGTTAAAAGGCCCATCAAACTCTGGGTTTGATAACTGATGATTTAAATACTTTCAGCTGTAACATTCAGCCCTAAATATGCTTTAAAACATGAGAGGATTATCAAAGCAACACTTCCACACTGATTTGTTCCCAATTATGCAACACTAAGATTAAGCTAAGATTGGCCACTGTAAACTAAGCAAACAAACAGCAGTGGGGTTTACCAACAGCTGTGTACATTCTTGATATGTATAAAATGCAGGTACTATATTTTTGGTGATAATATGGTATGTGATGGCATTTTAAGCTTAGTAAGATTTAATTGATATTTTTAAGTTTTGTTTTTTTTAACATACAATAGAAAAATGAGGACAGCACGGTGGCATAGTTAGCACTGTTGCCGCACAGCAAGAAGGTGCTGAGTAAGGTGGTGAAAGTGAGTGTGACTGGCTGTCTGTTTCTTTGTGTTGGCCCTGCGACAGACTGGCGACCTGTCCAGGGTGTACCCTGCCTCTCGTCCCTATGACAGCTGGAATAGGCTCCAGCGCCCCCCGTGACCCTGAAAAGGATAAGCAGAAGCGAATGGATGGGTAGAAAAATAACATATAGCTTTAAATGTTGCTTTTGGCCATTAGAGGCAACATTTCTAAACATTTTGAATACAAAGGGTTCCTTTGTTCACTATTTTATAGAAACGTTACCATAAGTGGTACTAAACAGATCACAGATCAGTTTTACACCTCCCTGTAAAAGGCTGTATTGTCGTTACACTTCTCAGGGGGCAGGTGATGTGAAAACAAGTCACTACTGGGAAGCTGAGGGGTACTACTGGCTGCCACCAGTATTTTTTACCCAAATATGTACATGTTCGACTACACGCTATGATTAGGTTTCTGTTTTATAAAGTTTTCACAACTTTCCTGTTCTTTCCTGTTTACACAGGTTAGTTTCATTCTTTCTCATGCTACCTTAAATTTTGGAAGCACTCTTGAAAGCTATATATGTGTCTGTTTTTCATATCAGGGACAGACAAGCAGATTGTGAAAGATAACTGCCTTATGTGCGTATTATGCATGTGGAAAGAGACTGAAGCAATTGCTTTCTTAAAATGAGCAAAAATATCACTTGTTGAAGATCAGTCAGCAGTTAAACCAATGAAGCAGTCGAGTAAAAAGTACATTTCTTCCTTTAAGGTAGGGAATCGGAAAGACTTTATGATTACTTAAAGTAAAAATACTTTTCCGTTTATAAGTAGTCAACGCTGTTCTTATACTATTTTACAATTCTGAACATACAGTAGGGCAAAAAAGTATTTAGTCAGCCACCAACTGTGCAAGTTTTCCCACAATGAGAGAGAGGCCTGTAATTTTCATCATAGGTACTATGATACAAATTAAACTATGCAAGACAAAATGGGAAAAAAATAAATTAAAAAAAATAATATCCAGAAAATCACATTCTCTTATTTTTAAATAATTTCCAAATTATGGTGGAAAATAAGTATTTGGTCAATAACAAAAATTCATCTCAGTACTTTATTTTATGCCCTTTGTTGGCAATGATGGAGGTCAAATGTTTTCTGTAAGTCTTTGCAAGGTTTTACACGCACTGCTGCTGGTATTTTGGTCCATTCCTCCATGCAGATCTCCTCTAGTGTGTTTTGAAGCTGTCGCTGTGCAACACGGACTTTCACTCCTGGCTAGGCCACTCCAGGACCTTGAAATGCTCTCTAGCAAACTTCAGACAGGCCTGGACATGTCCAAGCTTGAAGGGGGGGTACGTCTCTCGCTGAAGTATATCAGTCCCTGGTGGCGTAGTGTGTTACTGATGGTAGCCTTTGTTACTTTGGTCCCAGCTCTGCAGGTCATTCACTAGGTCCCCCCCTGAGGTTCTGGGATTTTTGCTCACCGTTCTTGTGATCATCTTCTGTGGAGCCCCAGATCGAGGGAAATTATCAGTGCTCTTGAATGTCTTCCATTTTCTAATAATTGCTCCCACAGTTGATTTCTTCACAGCAAGCTGCTTACTTACTGCAGACGCAGTCTTCCCAGCCTGGTGCAGGTCTATAATTGTGTTTCTGGTGTCCTTTGACAGCTCTTTGGTCTTGACTCTTGGCCATAGTGGCGTTTGGAGTGTGACTGTTTAAGGTTGTGGACAGGTGTCTTTTATACTGATAATGAGTGGAGGACAGAGGAGCCTCTTACAGAAGAAGTTACACGTCTGTGAGAGCCAGAAATCTTGCTTGTGTCACAATACTTATTTTCCACCATAATTTGCAAATAAATTCTTTTAAAATCAAAGAATGTGATTTTCTGGATTTTTCCCCACATTTTGTCTCTCATAGTTAAGGTATATCTGTGATGAAAATTACAGGCGTCTCTCATCTTTTTAAGTGGGAGAACTTGCACTTAACTTTTTAAAATTTTACTTAAATGTCTTTCCAAGTGTGCATATGTCTCTCCTCTTTTTCTCTCAGCCTTTGTCTTTTTCACTTTCACTTAACTGCATGAGTTGAACCACTATGAAGACTTAAATTTAGCTCAAAAAGCTGTAGTACAGGCCTTCAAATGTTTGCTTTTTTCCTCTCTTAGATTCTCTACAATATCCAGGCCAACCAGAAGTGGAAGTTTGCAAGCTAGAAATAGTTTACGGTGCATTTTTGCATATTTCAGCATCATTGTTTCAAATAGGACAGGAACAGTAAAAATGAATCAGTGCATCCGGCAGGTGTCTCAGTGGACAATTTGAAATATTTATGCTGACTGGCTGACATCACTCACAACTAATTAAGCATTCTGCACACTAGTAAATTCCCCCAACTTGTGTCACTGTGCAGATCAAAAGGTCTGTGGGTCTCAGCTTTTTCTCTTCATTTCAGAGGAAACTAATGAGGCCACTATGACGTCACTATTTGGTGTGTCACAGAAAGCCCTTTGAAGCAATTCAGTAGCTAAATCTTGTATGTGGTGTGTAAACGTGACTGTTATGTTAACGCGAGCTTATTCCTGACCTTTTCACCTTTAGGGTTTCAGCATTCAGATCATTGCATCTGTTGATTTAACCCCATGCTTCCCAAATGTGCAGATGTTGCTGTATTTTCTTTCATATTTTTAACTGTTTGTATCTTCCCTGAACAGATTTGGCTAAAGCTTAAATTTAGGGATGTTGCAACTTTGACTGACAGATACTTAGATTGCACTGTTGTTACTTTTTGAAGTATTTTAATAGTATTGTCTGATTAATAATACAGCCTGCTGTATGGTACAGACCATGCAAATTCTAGTATTTTACCATTGTGTTGCACTATTTGAGGTATCTCTCTTTGAAAAGCGTCCATCCAGCTTCTGACGCAGCTTTTCATCAAGCCTGTCGCCGCCCAATAGCTGAGCAGTGAACTAGCACATCCAAATATGGTCACTTCCCAAAGAAAGAACTAATTAACCCTTGTGTGGTGTTCATGTTTTTGTAACTTAGCCAGTGTTTGTGGGTATGTAGACCTGCTACATTTTTTGGGCTTTTAAATGAATTCAGCCATAGATATTCAGGAAAAAAAATACTTACAGAAGTTTACTTTATTCTAAGCCATACAGATTTTATATATATATATATGGTGCTGAGTCTAAAACTCATACAGTTTCCTAGTTTGCCTCAGCCTACTCCGTCTGATCTGATTGCTTTTGGACTTCCTGCCTTATTTCCTGTGTACCAAACTTCCTACCTCAGTAACGACTATAAACTTAGCCAAAAACACGACTCAGCTTGTGCTTTTGGGTCCTTATCCTGAGTTGCCAGTCTTTGATGGCACCTAGGATTAAAAGTGAAAAATAAGATAATGCCAGAGATTCACAGAATTTACAGAAAAAGCACTATTTTGTGATATTTATGGTTATCAGGATGAGAAATGTCTTAAATCAGGATATGAGATTTTGGTTATATCGCACAGCCCAAGATGTAGCAGTGTCTGTGAGGCTGGATTAAAGAAATAAGTGCTGAAGTTTTAAAAAATGTTTAGCTCCTTCTTCTGTCAGTACAGAATGTGACTGACATGTCCCTGTTGAGCTAACAGTTGCTAATGTTAAGTCAGTCATATGAAGAAAGACCTGGGTGTATTTATCAGTGGGCCATGTCACTGAATAAGTTTGTGCTCAAAGATACAGTTATTATATTCACTGAGCATGATGAGAAGAAGAGGCCTGGACTCAGATGTTACATCTGAAGCTTTTCATTGTAATAATGATAGGAATAATAATAATGGGAATAGACATCTTCAGGATATGAGAGAAGAATTTTAATATTACTTTTTTTTTTTTTTTAGCAGAACATCAGAAAAGGTTTAAGGTTTAAAGACCCCTTGTCATGGTTTTGGACCCTTTTCGCCCAGCATTTTATGTTTTCTTGTATTTTTGTGGTATTTTTGTATAATGGGTTATGTCCTGGTTTATTAATAGTCTTTAGTTACCTTATTGAGATTCTCTAACTATTTAGATTTCCCAGTGTCTTCTCCCTCTGTGTGTCTGTGTTTGTACAGTTGTGTGAGTTCTTGTGCCTCATTTCCCCTCCTTGTGTTTTATTCCATTATGAAACATAACGGATGGGCCCAGCCCAGCATGTCTCCTCTCCCTCCCTCGTGTTCCCTTGCTCCCTCTCCCTTGTTTCCCCTGTCCCGTTGTGGTTATTCATGTCAGCTGTGTTCTTTATGTGTTCTCGCTTCCTTGTTATCTTCTGTGTATTTAGGTCAGCGTCTCCCTCTGTCCTTTGTCGCATCCTCCCTCATAGCTGTGTGACTCTCCCTGTGTTTCCCTGTGAGTTTAGATTCTTATGTTATCCCAGTTTAGTTTATTTCTATTTGTACCACCTCCACGCCTGCAATAAAGCAGTGTATTCTGAGTACACGTTTTGGTCTCCATGCTTTAGGTCCTTTTCCTGCCTGCAGATCAGTCTTGCTAGAACTAGAAAACTCAAGAGTGACTCTTTAGATATTTCTAAAATTCACATTAATGTTTCAGTATTTGTTTTCCTTTATTTTTTTATTTGGTGGTGTTTGTCTTGTGTATTTACAGATGTTGCTGTGGACAAAACAAAAATGAGCAGTGGCTACATCTAAAAAAAAAAAAAGGAAGAAATGTGTAAAACACACTAACATGTTTAAATAAGCATGTAACAACTATTTTCAATTCACTTTTCTTATTTAATATCTTGTAATTCAACCTCTAGCCTGTCTAATTGTTATTATACAAAACGCCCTGACATTGTGTTATTGTAAGGAATGAGGCACCTGCATGGCATTCAACATGGTGAAGCCAGGCCCAGCACAATGGGTGGATATTCTTGTGCGGAACATCATATCTTCACATCCATGTCTTCTTCTGAGCGCTGATGTGCTTGTTTAGGAGCTGACTCACCTTTGCCTCACTTACAGACTCTACATTAAGGGTGACGCAATAGCTCACCTGGCTGAGCGGGTGGCCCATAAACTGCAGGTTAGAGACCTCCCCACAGGGTCTGGTTTTGCAGACCCTTGCCTGTGTGTCATTCTCCCTCACTGTCTCCTTGCCTTCCCGTTACTATATCCAGTGTCCAAAAAGCCTCAGTTTAGTAACAATCCTTGAAATCTTCTCTCTTCTTCTATTCCCCTTGGACTTGAACACTACATGTGTAATGTAAATGTGTGTGTGTGTGTGTTGGGGGGTAAAGTTACTTAATGATAAATCGAACCTGAACACCATACAAGAGGTAATAACTCCAGAAAACAAGAGGTGATGTCATAGTGGCTCTATCCATCTTTATATACAATTTATGCTATATCCACACATTGAGTCAAGTATTTGTCAGTAACGCATTAATACAATATATTACTGAACTAAACAAGAATAGAATATAGAATTAAAGATAAAGAAGAAGAGCAAAATGATGGAGCTATTGACAGATTTTGAGGAGTGGACATATGGGGATTACATTACATTGTTATTGCATGAAAAGACACGAGTGCAACCGTAAAGCACGAACTGCATCGAGGTCACAGACACACCTACGTTATGCTGCTAACACAAGTTTGGATCTTTGTAAAACATCTGCACAGACATGTTAACACAAGGCTACCCAAGAACCAGAGTGATGTTAAAGCCGAGTGAATGCTGACCCCAGCCCAGCAGCCAGACCCTGAATGTTAACATGTAAGCAGCCAGGCTGCTGCCCTTAAGTAGAATCACTGTTGAGTGCTTTAAAGTCCCCTTGAACTGTCTTCTGTTTCAGAAGTAAACTGTTTTTTTTATTTTAATAATTGTCTCTGAACATTTCAGTGTGAACACTTGTTTTATGAGGGTGGGAGTTGCTGAGACCAAGAAACTTATGCGTGTGAAACTTATCAGTGCTGCAGTTCTAGATTAACAACTGTTTTCAGTTATGTTTACTGCATCTGATCCTTTGTGTGACTTCTTGTTGTAAATGTTTAGTTTTTAAGTTGAGAGTTTTGTTTGTGTTTTGCAGGGATCTGATTGAATCCTGCTGTCCTTTGTTTTAACTCGTCCACTCAACCCTGTACGGCTATAAGATGAAAACGTGTGTGTGTGTGTGTGTGTGTGTGTGTGTGTGTGTGTGTGTGTGTGTGTGTGTGTGTGTGTGTGTGTGTGTGTGAGAGAGAGTGCAGGATAACTTCTTGTATTTTTCTAATTGTTTTTTGTTTGCAGCATTTCCCTTTCAAAGGGTGCTGCAGGGTAAAGTATGGTTATTCTTAGTAGTGTGAAATGACTGCACTGCTTTCAAAGATATGGTGTGATGATGGCAGTGCAGTTATAGCTATTTCGACTTTATTTATTCATTTATTTTATTTTTCAGGCCTTGCTTGGACTTTAGTGTATATAGCGCATATAGTTAATCCTTTTTGGAGGATTACTGGAGGCCCCTGTGTTAAGGAGCTGGCAGGCTAATGACCACTTAATGTCTGAGCTGACTCCATCACTGATTTATGTTCTAATGTGCACCTTTGTGGGGTGATGTCTAGACAATTTCAAGGTTGCAGTGCATGCGTGTTTGCTCCTCACGTCACTTTTACTCGCTTGCAGGGACTCAACATGAAGGTATGCTAACAGACAAACCAATTAAGTTTCCATATTCCATTCTTCATAATTCATTTAAGCCTTTAAAGCCAAGTGTATCGTATTTGATACATGCATTTTTGTGAGTTTTTGAGACTACATTATGAGCGTGATTTTTTTTTTTGATATAAATTGCATGACAACTTTTTAGTGACTAAATTGCAAATATATGGCTTATTCAGCAAACGTGATACAAATGAAAACTCATACATGCAGATTAAAACACTCCATTATCGAAAAATGAAAGATTTCTGGTAGTTATTTCATGGTTCAGGTTTTAAAGTGTTAATGGTACTACTAAGAACTGCTACAAAGTATTTTTACTTTATTATTTACTACCTTTGGCAGTAAATACTTTTGTAAGAAAAGTGAATAAAAATAAACAAGTTTAAGAATTTCAACAGTAGCTACTATGACACCAGAGTGATTAAGTATAGTTCTCACATCTCTTTCTGGATTTTATAACTTTGCTTACTTCTACTACTTTTTGACAGATTCCAACCGCTGCTGGCCGGTCAGAGTATTTATTTCCTGTCAGATCCCAGAAGTTCAGAAATGAAGGACAAACAACTCCCGCCTCAGATGTCCAAACTGCTCAGATATGTTTGAACATGTTCCAGCATGTCTGAACAGGAACACCACACCTGGAGCTGGTCACAGTCAGAGGCCACACTGCAGGTCCCCAGATTAGGCTAGAAGCCCCCACCTCCCCACCCCAGCTCAGTCTGCATAGTAAACAAGGCCTATAAATTCAAGACTGACTGGCCACAAAATGTCACTGACATCCTTCCTCGTTTCATGCATTTAAAACATAAGTGGCTGCTGACATGCATCAAATTCATTTTCCCGACAAAAAGGTCCTTAGGTGAACTCTAAAACACGAGGTTTAGGTATTACGGCTGCTTTAGTAGAGTTGAAATATTTCAGGATGTGAGACTAGTATTAGATATGACAACTTAATTTCACTACCTTGTGGTAGCTCAAAATAAGGAAGTAAATGGAAAGTAAATGCTCGCTGTGTTGAAATATGTGGAGGATGTACTACTGCAGCAATGAATGTGGCAGATCATTCTGTTACCTTCTAATATTCTATGAATCTTTAGTGAGCAACACTTAAGTTCTTTCACATTCAACCACTCACCACCTCCAACTTTATCTCTTTCCATGCCATTTTTTCTTATCGTGTTTCCTGCATGCAATATTTACCAAAAATGCCTTCTTTCTTAGGAAATATATAATTTATCTTGCACCGAACACATTCTGAGTGTATTTATATTTGCCTTTCCAAACATTATGCACACAAGATAGTGAGTTCTTAATAATTTCATTTACGTCTCATCCATTTACACATTACTCATCCCGACTTCCTGCTTCACTCAGAGACGTAAAGAACCACAGCAAAACCAGACTTTGACGTGTCAAAGATGTCAAAACTTCTCTTCAGATTACACAGAGGGGTATTTTTCAGACTGTCTTTTCTTTAGTTGCATGCCAAGGGGAACATTTTAAAAAAAATCCTTAAACCTCATGGAAAGATTTGGAAGGAGTAAAACAAACAGTGAAAGAATGTTATCGAAAAAAATATGAGGAAGGATTAGTCAGCAAAGCAGGGCAGATGAGTTGTTTGGAAAAAAAGCAGCAGGCAGGTTTTCAAAAAGTCAGCATGTACAGCAATTAAAGTTAATCTTCATAAAGTACGGTATGATTTTTAATCAAGAACCACAATAAGAAGTGGCTCCTGGCTGGATGAGAGAATTAAAGCATGACAGAAGAACAGACGTCAGGGGGTTTTATAAGTCGGTAAATAAAAGAGATAAACATCACAGTTTGTTATTTTTTCTCCAATTTGTGACGTTAAAGTTTTTTTTGTCTGAAGCATCTGCCAAACTTCTTTTGCAATCAAGTACTTTTTGTGTATCCACTTTCCTATCAATTCTTACTTAAGTCAACAATTTCCTTTATTTCATTTACTCATTAATTTTTCACATGAAATTTTATCAATTTAAGCAAGAGAGTAAATTTCTTCTGCTCTTCAGCCACTTTTTAAAACCTTCACCAGTTTAAGAAGTTTCATTTCTTTTTCTGAATACTGATAATTAAAATTATAGTTTTCATTCCGTCTAATGTATTTCAGTCAAAATATTGTTCTGTTTTTTACTTTGTAGCATTACCACATCTAATCTCACCTCCTTTTACTTCAGCTCACCTCACTTTGTGGCTTTACTTAATTTTAATTTACAACCATATGTCATAAACGGCTGTGTAGCGCTGGCAGGATAGGACCCAAATGTATTGTCACAGGCATGACTTAAACTCCAAGAACACAGCTTCATTTGCTGAACAAAAAAGCGATGCAAAACTATATAAGGAAATCTATGAATCTGAACATGTAGGGAAACACAGGGAGAATTACACAGCCAGGAGGGAGATCACGACACAGGACCGAGGGAGACGCTGACATAATTACACAGAAGGATAACGAGGAAAGTGAGAACACATGGGGAACACAGCTGACATGAATTAACATGACACCACAGGTGAAGCACAACTAGACATCCCGAACGTGGAAACACAAGACCTTCACAATAAAACAGGAAACGGAGGTACATGACACAGAAGTGGAGGAAAGGCATAAAAAACAGAACAGCCTAGGCATTATAGGAATAAACTCAAGACTAACTAAATGAATTTAACAATAAACTATATGACATGAAAATGCAAGAACACAGAAAACTGGGTCAAATGACCCAGGACCACGACACCACAGGTAGCTGTCCTTCAATTTCTTTTGTACTTTTCCTTATCTTAACTTACTAGACTTCAATTTTCTTAACTGCTCACTTTGACATAAATTCAGTTTTATTTACATCATCACGTTTTTATCTCATCTGGTTGAAGAACCAATTAGCAAGACACACTCACTGCTCCACCTAGAGGATTGGTTAGACATTAGTGATTACCAAACTCCAGTCCTCGAGGACTTTTCCATGTGTCCCTGCTTCAGCACACCTAAATACAATTTGTAGGTCATTAGAAAGACAAGTAGGTTTAAGTAAATCTAAGTGTTTGGAAAAATGTACTTCTATTGCACCATGTTCATTCACTCATGAGCTGCTGTAACATGAATCAAATGGCTGAATTGCTGCCTCAGCATGCAGTCAAATCTATAGAAGCTGTGTCCCAAAACATAGGCTGCCTCCTCCTGAGGCCGCACTTGTAGACAGATTACGTCACAGCGATGCGCTGAAGGCTGTCCCAATTCGTAGACTCCCCCAAATCCGGCCGACAAATGCGTCCTCCTTTTCCTCAGATTTGAAGCAGGGGTCAGGTGTATCCTTCGTGGCCCACCAAATCCCAGAATTCATAGCGTGGCCCAGCCAATTCCAGTTTCCAACAATGGCGGCCGCTACTAAGTTTTAAAATTACTCTTATTACACTTTCTGGGTCACAAAATAAACTTTTAAGATATTTTCAGGCAAGAATGTAGCTGTGTGAACTTCAAATATCTGCTTGGTTTATCAAGACATCACATATTTGCAAAAGTGCTCTGACGTTGTCGGAGATGTCTGTTACCCACCTGCTCGATAGCTAGCCGGGGGGTTCAATGGTCATTTGAGTCTGCGAGAACAGCAGACTCCCGGCTTCATTGTTTTCAGGCCCCCGCGGTCTTTCACTACTCAGGTTAAACATGATATATAAGTCGCTCGGATAACTTAAAAATGTTAGTGTTTGGCTTTTTTCAGTGTTTTATTTGTTCCTGAGTAAATTGGTTTGGCTGAGATCAAAGTTTTGAGATTAGATTAAATAAAACTTTATTAATTCCTGGGTTATAACACACCCAAAAAGATTCTAGGTCTGACCAACCGTCTCAGCTGTGGGCAAAAAAATGACAGTCATAAAAATTCTAAAAGATAATTTATTGATACAGTACTCAAAAGATAAAACAGTCCAGTGTCCCATTTGCAGATCAAGTAAAAGCACACAGTCCCAAAGGCCAGAGCCAGCTATGCCACAACGCCAGTTGCACTCCACACATCGACTTCAACAGGGTTAGCAGTTGTCCTTTGAGACCAACCACCCTTCAAATAGATAGCCAGTGGTCACTCCAGCCTCTGCAACTCCGCTGCCTTTAGGCTGTGGCATATAATAGGCCCTGGCCTATTATATGAGAGACAAAATTACACCTTCACTATATAATTCACAGCGCACAACCCATCCATCCCAAACATATCAGGCTTCATCACATTACAAACCCGCACAGAGAGACAAAATCACACAGCAGTTTTTGTTGTGTGGGCTATAAGTAGACCAGTGTATCAGTGCAATCAATTACACCTGCCTCTAATTAGTCCAACCCCATTACAGCCATTAGCTCACCAAAAATGTGGCACACACACAACCACTCGCAACCCAGTGCAACTTCACACAATAATATGGAGTTGAATTAATACAGGCACATTAGTCTACCATGTTACAGGGTTCCTCCGGGATTTTCACACAGCTGAATAAACGTTGAACAGAAAACTGATTAAACAGAAGTGTGAGGTGGTTAAAAAATTTACTCCAGTGTCCTGTTATATTTTAGATAGCAAGGAGCAGACAGCCGAGTTTATTCAACTCCACCGAGACAGCGGTGACACAAATTTCACAGCCTCGCACTTCGGCCTTCTCGGTCTTTGAAGGACCCGGCTCCCGTAGACTGCGATGGCTCTGAAGGATGCGGCCTATGTTTTGGGACATGGCTAGAGTCTTGCTAATGACCTACTCGTTTTATTCAGGTGTGCTGCAACAGGGACTCATGGAAACGTTGCAGGACACCGGCCATCGAGGACTGGAGACCTAACAGGTCAGGAGTCTCAAAGTTCACAGCATATTCATCATTTTTGTGGACATTTTTCCATTTCACAGCATCAAAGCTCACAGTGTCACCAAATTCTTACTCCTGATCAGCAGAACAATTTGATTCAGTAACATCATTAACCTAAAATTCTCAACGTTGATAAATGTAGCAGCACAAAATGATAATGAACTTCATGAAACAGCCAATGACGTGACAAGCTGAACATGTTGCACTGCACTTTTATCCTATTTGATGATGATAATCAAGTGGTCCTATTGGCTCTCTCCCATATTAGGAATACATGATTGGGGCCCTTTTGTCACTAGTATATCATATAAGACAGTGTATGATGTTCAGTGCTATGACTTGCTGGTGCTTTCACATATTTTCATGCTTCCAATGGTCGTAGTTCCTACTAAAACTAAACCAAACTTTCATTTGGTGGTGAACAAGATTCATTTATTCTGGATATGACGATGTTTACGAGTTTCTGTGACTTGATTAGTTTGTGAAATAAAGCCATCCAAAGGCAAGAACATATCACTTTCTTTCTGTCTTTCACAGATCAGAGCAACCAGTGAACTGTGATGGATTGGGAACCGGAACCTTCTACAACCAGAACTACTTAAATGATGTTACTTTCAACCTTTCCACCAGAGGGCTCAGTGGGTGGTTTTGAAAAGTGTGAAACCTGCAGAGAAGTTCTTAATATTTTACAATAAAACATAGTCATATCACATAAATAAGTTAAATACTAGAGTGTAGTCTGAGATACTTTACATGGGAAAATTATGAGACATTAAAGAGACACTTTAAGCAACACGATGCAATATACAGAAAACCAGGAACATGAAGACGATGGGGCTATAACAGTGAGAATCATAAAGAAACGAAAAACAGCAAGTAAAATGAGAAATGAAAGACAGATAACCTTCAAAGTAAGACAGGAAATAACCTAAAGACAAGACAGCAGAACTCATGACTCGAAGGGTAACACTAAGCAGCATCACAGAAGTGATGGAAGTCACTGACACTTAGATAAGACAGAGGGAACTCAAACTGTGGAGATTAGTAATATTAATATCATAAAAACTGAAACATATCACTAGAATGACCATAAACCTAAAGCAGGAACTCAAAACCTTGACCAACGTTTTCTTTCAGCTGCTCCCAATAGTCCATCTCATCCTCTCACAAGAATCTCTTCTGTAACATCAACCCTCTGCATGTCCTCCTTCACTACGCCCATGAACCTCCACCTACCTGGCAGCTCCATAGTCTACATCCTTTGTCCAATATGTCCACCCCACCAACAGTAGGACAGTAAAACAAGAATAAATTAAAACTCAGATGGATCGTAAAAAAATCTTTTGCTTTTTTAAATTTTGTATTCTAGTCTAATATTACTAAGATCAGTATGTAGCACTGAATGAGTTTGCCTGAAACTGTAGCATCTACATTTCTTTTTGGCAAGATGTTGACTCCACCAACAGTCTGGTCACGTTATCATACATGAATCTAGCTTCTTGTTTCAAAAATCCACAGACT
Organism: Simochromis diagramma; assembly: GCF_900408965.1. Classification (NCBI taxonomy): domain Eukaryota; kingdom Metazoa; phylum Chordata; class Actinopteri; order Cichliformes; family Cichlidae; genus Simochromis; species Simochromis diagramma. Next base: position 288,017 of record NW_024386786.1, on the reverse strand, counting down.
CGTATCCTGCTCGATATAGACATGTAGCAACGGCACGCAATCGCTGCTATGCAGAGACGCTCTGCAGGTACTGACACGCACTGCAAAATGCAAATCTCAGCTTTAATTTTGGGTCAAACTGTGCTGCTTTGATCGTGTCCATCACACATGTGCCTACTTTTCCTGCCGCTATCTGTCTAAATTACACAGATGCAGGGACTTGTTACAACTGAACCCTGAAATTATATTTGGGTGCAGTGAGGTGATATTGGGGTGTATTTCACCTCAACTCATCAACTCGTTTCATTGTCAAAAATCAAAGAGTCTTAAAACACAGGTCTTACTGCTGGTTTGTGTAATTTACTGTAGGTTTTTTGTCTGTCTGTCTCAGATACAGGAGACTCCCGACATCACTAACTGGTGAATCATAAGTCATGTTTTTGTCAATTATTAGTGTTCATGAAGTTCACTGATTCAGTGACTGTCTGTGACTCATCAGCCATGAAATCCAATTGTGCAGTTTCAAAGCAGAGATGACTGTAGCCCGAGCACTACCATGATGGAGCTCACAAAAGTGCAGACCTCTAGAGACACATGGTGAAGTTCATTAATCCTCTCAGGCTTTGAGCTTCACGCAGATATAAGCCAACATTCTTCTTGAATTGTATACCAATTTTTTTAACCCCTCAGTCGTAAAAGGCTGGCGGGGTAATGTCGTCACCCTGCTGGGTCCCTTGAGAGCGAGGCAACACCGGAGCTTTCAATTGATACAGCTGGTGCTTCTACCAGAAATGCCGAGCGAGCGCGAATTTCAGTGACCTTTACATGAAGAGGTTAAGTTTTCTGAAAATCTTGTGCATGCCATAACTTTCAGAACACGGCGACGTAAGATTTTGAAATTTATACAGCAGGTATAGGTACAGGCTGAGGGGAAGCACAGTTGGTCGGCAGCATTTTTTTTTTCCTTCACTCTTTAGGGTTTTGGTTAAGAAATATGAGAAATTATTAATTGTATGATCTGAACTAGAATTGATGCTTTAAGAAAGACCAAGTTCAGGGATTTTCTTTTCTTTAGGGTTCAATGGGAGGTGGTCTCTGGCTGGGGAAGACAAAGCTGATGGCAGGTAGGTTTCCGGATATGTTTTCCCAAAGGTGATACAGGCTTGTTTCGAGCTGACACGTAAGAAGAATGTAGAGAACAGAGAGAATCACAGGTGGGCAGAAAAAATGACAAGTTAATTAGTGATTCTTGGCTGTAGTTGTAAAAGTGAGCAGGGATGGTTGTGTTAGCCTGAGAGAGACTGGTGACCTGTCTCGGTCCATAACAGCTGGGGGAGGCTTCAGCACCCGCTGAGATGGATAAAGCAGAAGATGGATGGATGTGAAACACATCTTTCTCTGTTGTCTCTGTACCAGGTGCAGGTCCTAAGGGGTTATTATCATAAAAGCAGCATTTCAGATTGAGGCCTGCAGAAAGAGAACTAGAACTAGAACATCTGGAGGAGAACAACAATAAAATGTCAGTATCTCCATGCTGTAGAGAAATGGAGCAGTTTAAGCACTTTTAAACATCTGATGACTCATGCCTTTGAACTGATGTTAAGAAAAAAGACTTTAGACTCAACACTGTTGGACCAGCGATGAGCTGGTTTAACGACTTTTGAGGTTTTGAGATAATACAATCAGAAGAACTGGCAGAGGAGGCTTCCTTGTAACATTTGTCATCCTCAACATAACCTGCTATCTTCATCACCCATTACCCATGATGCAGCTGTCCTCTTCACATATGTATAGCAGTGCATGCACTATGAGGTCTCCATCCTCAGCTCTATAACCCCAGATTTTGTTTTTTCAGATGTGTAGTCTTAAGTCTGGGTGACATTCTTTCACACAGCTCTCTCTGGCTTTAAACAATTTCCTCTGAATTTCCCAAAACTTGTAAAAAAGATAAAAGTGTAAAAAACAAATCACTGGAGGGCTTCATAATTGTAAAACAAGTTGTACCGCCAGAGTCTTTAAAAACATTTACACAAAAAAAATACTCATTGTGGGAATGTTCTATATTTTTTCCTTTTTGGAAAGTGGCTGCTGGAAGTTTGGACGGTTTCTTCCCACAGTCCAGAGACATGCTTGGGTTAAAGTCTTTAAAATACTTTCCAAAATCTCCCAAACTTTGTCTTCTGGGAGACAGATTTGAGTTACTTTCAGACGTAACTAAAGCAGAAATCACTCTATCACTGCAAAATGTTTGTCTCCATGTGTTAGCCCTGTGACAGACTGATGATCTGTCCAGGGTTTATCCTGCCTCTCGCCCAGTGGGAGCTGGGCTAGGCTCCAGCTCCCCCATTGCAACCCTGAAAAAGATAAGGGGAAGAGGATGGATGGACATAATTACATAAGTGTAGCAGTGCAGTAAAATCTGAATGTAGCGCAAAGCACTTTGTGGTCCTTAGGGACTAAGTAAAGTGCTATACAAATACAGGCCATTTACCATTTTATTGTAAAGTTGCAGATCAAAACGTAATGAGAAGTTTTCCTTCATGTCTGTAACTGCTGACGCTGGAAATCACACACACACCTGCTTGCACCACAATAACAATGGCACCCTGTGCGTGCCCGCAGCCATGCCCGCTGTGGGTTCATCACAGCACTGAGATGCTGACTAATTAAAGAAATGCTTCCGACGCGGCCAAAAAGTCCCATGTTGAAACAAGTCGCTTGTTTTCCCAAACTGTATTTTATTGTGTCTAACACGTTCCTCAGTGTTATGGACAATAAATCTCTGTGTATGTGCTCATTATTACATTCAAGTGGTAAGAAAAAGGAAGAAAAAGATGAAAAGGAAGAAACTGTGTCAGCACATTTATGAATGAACAAAAGGGTTACTTTAATGGCTAAATCGTCGACAGTGATGAATTCCCAGTTACGGAGTAAAGGTTATGAAGACTGTTTTTGTTGACAGATCTTGTAGATATAGAGATCTGTCATATATAGTTCATGGCAGTAGTACTTAAATCTTAAAAGTTAGTCATAGCTCGCTGCCAAATAAACAAATGTAGAAGGTGAATAAATACAGAAAAAACTTAAAAGTAGCATTACAGGCTTGGATAGATTCTTAGCCACTGTACCACAGATTTATATGACTCTTTTGGGTTCTTACATACAAAGCAATGTATGTATATAACGTTTTTGTTTACACTGTTAATTCCTAATAAGCATCATCTGGGTAGGTGCAGCATAAACAGATGTGTCAGCAGAACACAGGTTTTTGTAATCCACACTGCTCAAAACCATAAAGGGAACGCTTAAACAACACAATGTAACTCAGTCACACTTCTGTGAAATCAGACTGCCCACTTAGGAAGCAACACTGTTGTACAATCAATTTCACATGCTGTTGTGCAAATGGAATAGACAACAGGTGGAAATTATAGGGAATTAGCAAGACATCCCCAATAAAGGAGTGATTCTGCAGGTGGTGACCACGGACCACTTCTCAGTACCTATGATTTCTAGCTAATGTTTTGGTCACTTTTGAGTGCTGGCGGTGATTTCACTTTAGTGGTAGCACGAGACGCAGTCTATAACCCACACAAGTGGCTGAGGTAGTGCAGTTCATCCAGGATGGCACATCAATGCGAGCCGTGGCAAGGTTTGCTGTGTCTGTCAGTGTAGTGTCCAGAGCATGGAGGCGCTATCAGGAGACAGGCCAGTGCATCAGGAGACGTGGAGGAGGCCGTAGGAGGGCAACGACCCAGCCGCAGGACCACTACCTCTGCCTTTGTGCAAGGAGGAACAGGAGGAGCACTGTCAGAGCCCTGCAAAATGACCTCCAGCAGGCCAGAAATGTGCATGTGTCTGCTCAAACAGCTAGAAACAGACTCCATGAAGGTACCATGAGGGCCTGACGTCCACAGGTGGGGGTTGTGCTTACAGCCAAACATTGTGCAGGAAGTTTGGCATTTGCCAGAGAACACCAAGATTGGCGACGTTTCCACTGGTGCCCTGTGCTCCTCACAAATGAAAACAGGTTCACACCGAGCACATGTGACAGACGTGACAGAGTCTGGAGACGCCGTGGAGAACGCTCTGCTGCCTGCAACACCCTCTAGCATAACCAGTTTGGTGGTGGGTCAGTAATGGTGTGAGGTGGGGTTTCTTTTGGGGGGGGGGGTGCACAGCCCTCAATGTGCTCGCCAGAGGTAGCCTAACTACCATTAGGTACCGAGATGAGATCCTCAGACCCCTTGTGAGACCATATGCTGGTGCGGTTGGCCCTTATGCAAGACAATGCAAGACCTCATGTGGCTGGAGTGTGTCAGCAGTTCCTGCAAGACAAAGGCACTGATGCTGTGGACTGGCTCAGTGTTCCCCAGACCTGAATCCTGAGCACATCTGGGACATCATGTCTCACTCCATCCACCACGTTGCACCACAGACTGTCCAGGAGTTGGCGGATGCTTTAGTCCAGGTCTGGGAGGAGATCCCTCAGGATACCATCCGCCACCTCATCAGAAGCATGCCGAGGTGGTGTAGGGAGGTCATAGAGGCACGTGGAGGCCACACCCACAACTGTGCCTCATTTTGACTTGTTTTAAGGACATTACATCAAAGCTGGAGTGTTTTTTTTTTTTCACTTTAATTTTGAGTGTGACTCCAAATCCAGACCTCTCCAGGTTGCTAAATTTTATTTTTATTGATAATTTTTGTATGATTTTTGTTGACAGCACATTCAACTTTGTAAAGAACAAGAATATTTAATTCATTCAGATCTGGAATGTCTTATTTTTGTGTTCCCTTTATTTATTTTTTTTCTTTGAACAGTGTATTTTTAAATGTGCTGTTTATTATCATTAGTTATTTAAATGCTGATGTCAGCACCTTTCTTTCTTCGGGACAGGTAAACTCCTCTTACCTGCGCATGGTTCACGTTAAAGCTGAAAACAGTCTCATACAGGACAGTCGGTCTCTGGGATGCTGCAGATGACTCAATGCTGCCCCCTTGTGTCAGCAGGGAGGAGAACATCCATGTAGCTCCTAAATTATTGAAAGGATTTCGAGTCTGCTACAGAAATAAAATATGGAGTTTATAGTTTGTAATGCCATAATTCTTTTGATTGTTAAGATTTGGTATTACATAGCAAATAAATGACCAATCAGACTCACTGGCCGCTTCATTAGTTGCACCTTGCTAGTGTTAATATCAACACTTCACCAAGTTCTTTTGATTCCTCAGAGGCATCCGATGGAAGACAAAACACTGCTCAGTAGACCATTTAACTCTTTCTCTTTCACATTACTTCTAGAAGGGAGATGCGTCCTGCATGACACACTGCTGCGAATCTCAAAATGGTGATGTGTCCCTGACATTTTTATTACAGAAGCTGTCTCATTCTAGTCTAAACAACAGTGTCTCAGGAACTTTCCACTTGAGATAGTCCCCTCTTATTTACACTTTTCCCAGGCAAGTGAGTGTGAGAGTGCAGCTTTCTACTCCCCAAGGACACATGGTCTCATGCCTTTATTTTTCAGGGCTGAGTCAGCTTAATACTACACTATATAACTTTATAACACTTATTAATAAAAAAGCATAGCATTATTGAGGCACTGAAAAATTATTTATTCCCAACACTAGTTGTAGGATGGGTATCCTAAAACTGCTAGAAACATTACTCAGAGATTCTGGTATATATTGACATGACAGCATCACACAGTTGCTGCAGTTTAGCTGAACATCCATTACAGGAATCTCACCCTAAAGGTTCTCTGATGGATTGAGATCTGGTGACCGTGGAGGTCATTTGAGTACAGTGAACTCATTGTTATGTTCAAGAAACAGATTTGAGGTGATCTGAGCTTTGCTACTTGGTGCATTATCCTGCTGGAAGCAGTCTCAGAAGATGGGCACAGATAAAGGGACAGATAGGGGTAGGCTGTGAAATTCTCAATTGGGACTAAGTCACCACATTGTGACTTTACCTTCTAAATGTCACTGCAGAAATCGAAAGGAGGTGTTGTTTTTCCAAACATCTGTAATTCAGCCTGAGTTTCCTACACTTAGCTGGCATGTGGTGTAATCTTCTGCTTTAGTCCATCTGTACACTAAGTTTGACATGTTGGGTGTTCAGAGATGCTCTTCTACATACCTTGGCTGCAATGAGTGGTTATTTGAATGACTTTGATGTTGCCATCCTGTCAGTTAGAGTCAGTTTGGTGACCCAGACTTTCTCCTCTGACCTCTGACATCAGTAAGGCATTTTCACTAAGATAACGCTGCTCACTGAAGGCTCACTTTTGTTTTTCTCAGACCGTCCTGTGTAAATTGTAAAGATGGATGTGGAAAAATCACAGTAGATCAGCAGTTTCAACCAACTATGTCACATTCAAAGCCACTCAAATCACATTTACTCCTCATTCTGATGCTCAGTTTGAACTTCAGCAGGTCGTTTTGATCAGATCCGTGTGAGTAACTGCGTTTGAATAACTGCCGTGTGAAAAATGACGACCCACAAAAACTACAACACTATGTACCACTAGAGGGCAGCACAAACCGTGGAGTCATGCCTAAATGCAAGGATAAGCTGCATGAAGAATACTTCCACACCACACTGGCAGACACATGCACAACAACAATTCAGAAACACACACACAAACGGAAACCTTTACACACAACACAAATTGATCATTAAACCTAATCCTAGTGTGTTCTGAGTGTTCTACAGTTATAAGCTAAGTATATACAGATATTATATGTGTATATGGACTGAAAAATTCCATTTATTATTTTTTAATGTTACCTCATTTTCAATTGGATGTCACAAAAATCATCTAAATATTTCAAAAAACTTGAGACAGAGAAGTTGTGTAAGGCTGAAAAACAAAAAACAAGCAAAAATAAAGACATGTTGTAAAAAGAGCTTCCTTTTTTTTTTTCACCGAATATTTGTATATGTGTATATGGGGGTCAGAATGCACATTTGTGTCTGTGTGTACCTGTTCGTCTCTGTCTATATGTCAGGTCAGGTCTTAGACTCCACCCTTCAGGGAACATCTCAGGGTATGGAGGCCTATCTCCCCACACTCCCTGCCGGTGGCTGATGCCCTCAGACACCGGTGCGTTAGTGGTTCTTGGTGTCCGGGGCTGGGCGCTCAGGCATGTACCGGCTCACTCCTGGTGGCTACTTGGTGGGGCCTGGCACCTGTGGCTCGGTTGGGCCCCTTCCGGAGGGTGGGGCCTCTGGGCCGTCAGGCCTCTGGGCCTGCGGCTCGGTCCACTCTGGCGTGGCTGGCTGCTAGCAGAGCCCGCGGGCACGTCACTGCAGCCCCTCTGGCTTCTACTCCGTGGCTGCTAGGTGACCACTCGTTTGGGGCTCTACTCAGCTCTTCCCAGGAGGGTGGCACGGATGCCCCTCCGATGGTCCTCCTTGGGCTCTCGCACTCTGGGGCCTCTGGATGTCTGAGGGCTGGATCTCCTCTATGCCTGCTTCATGCCCTGGGGGACGGGGCTATGGCTCCCCACACCCTCTAGCAGACCGTTACATGGAGAAACCTTTTGAATACAAGTGTTGATCCACACAGGTGTACACAGAGGTGTTCACAGACACAAAGGTGACCAGGTGGGAAAATAGTTCAAAGTGTTGTTTTAATGTAAGCTGCCAGGCAATTTTTTGGATGCATATTTTATCATTCACACTAACTCAAACACTCCAGCAAATTCTAAAAAGGCTTTAGCCCTTAGCAGCAGCATATGACACTCTGAGCTCTCATATCAGAATTGCAACAGTTGCTCTTCACTCTTAATACTTAACCCTGCTCTGAATGTTTTTGGTGTGTTGCTCAAAAAGAAATAAATTCATCAATGTTTAGCATGTGATATAAATCATTTGTACAACTCTCTTCCAAAATCATATTTTAATTGTGTTTTTAAATATTTTGTTATTATATTCTGCTTTTTAAAAGTTTTTCCAGAGCATTTCAAGTTTTTCAGAAATAAGTTTTGTACCCTGTCATTTAATGTTTTTCAGGTCAGTTTTAGTTAAAATATACTTTACTATTTCTAATGTCTGTATAATTCATAGGTCATACAAATGCAGTGATGTGATTACAGGACAGTCAGGGTAAAAACCGAACACAGCCTTACTGTTTTCATTGGACTTAGGTAGGTCAGGAGCTGCTAATCAAAGGCGTTTGAGTCCCTAAACATCAGCAAGTATGAGCACCCCCATAAATGCATGAGGCTTTTTTCAGTTTGCTGGTGTGGAGAATTCAGGTGTGTGTTTGCACATCTTCACTTCTCTGAAGATTAATCCTGAGGACAGATCCTTCAGTGCTCAGAGAAAACGCAGCTGTAAAAAATACTCACAAACCTGTGCCTAAATAAGTCCACAGTGGTTTGAGAAACTAATAATAGTTTTTACTTATAAAGAGAGTTCCACAAACTGCTGAATCATAAAGTCTACAGTGGTTTCTAATTGACTGTGAAATTAAAGGAAATCCGAAATGTTACTTCAAAACCTCTGTTCACAAGATCATATTCCTGTCTGACATTTTGCGACTTGATGGTGTCATGAACTCTAGCGTGACCTGATTGGCTCATAGGACAGGGGGGAAAAAACAGGAAGTGATTGCATATACAGATATTTCTCAAAAGCAGTGGAATAGAGGGAAGGAGAAATACCCAAACCTGAATAAATGTTACAGTTTGCTATTTCAAAAAGCTTAATTCTAAATCCAGACAAAAATTAAATTAATAAGTCACACTGAAAATATCACAGTGCAGTGTTTACTGTCTCTAATTAAAAAGTGGATTTTTCAGAGAAATGAATTACATTTCCTTCTTATTTTAGAGATTACGAGTGTTTTGTATACCTTAAGCTTTACTGCTTGTGGACTATTGACACAACATTTCTCCTTGTTTCTTACAACAAAAGTATATTTAGCTTTGTTTCTTTAGCATCTCTTTAGGTCTTCACCAATATAACTTTGCTCTCGCTGTGCACACAAGGCTGAGCACTATCCCTGCATCAACTTTGTGAAAACTTGTACTTATGTTTTATTCACACAGAAAGTCACACTTGCTCTCTTAATGCACTGCTTCACTGGTATTTTAGGAACCTTCAAGCCAGACGTTTTTACTCAACACCTGTCCTTTGACTGTTTCCTTTTATGGGCTTCAAACGAAGTTACAAAAATTTTGTTTTTTTTATCTTTTTTTTTTAAGTTTTTGTGAAGAGGCAAGAAAGAGTTCACACACAAAAATATGTAACCACCAAAACAAATGTAAATTTGACAAATTTAACAAATTTAAATGATCAAAAAAGATGAATAGTTAAAAAAAAATGTGGATAAATGAGTACCACTCTCTGCCCTGAAAAAAAAATGAATGTTGTGCAATACATGGGGCATTTTATTATAGTTGAGCTGGTGGATGTTTCCATGATGGGAATCTCATCCCAAAGGTACTCTATTGGATTGAGATCTAGTGTCATGTTCACGAAACCGGTCTGAGATAATCTGAGCGTTGTGGCACATTATCCTGCTGGAAGCAGTCAGAAGATGGTTACACTGTTGTCATAAAGGGACTGACAGCACTCAGGTAGGCTGTGCAATTTAAATAATTCTCAGTTAGGACTAAGGGGCCCAAGTGTGCCAAGACAATATTTCTAACGTCACCACTACCATCACCATGGAGGCAACAATGGAGCCATGCTACCATGTTTTTACACCACATTGTGGCCTCACCATTCAAACGTCACAGCAGATTGAGCAATTGAGCAATTGAGAGCAGGTGTTGTCTTTTCACTGTTCCGACATCCAGTTATGTGAGTCTGTGTAAAATGCATCAGTTTCCTACTGTTAGCTGACTGCAGCGGCACATGATGTCTTCTGCTCTAATCCAGCTGTACACTAGGTTTGACATGTTACCTCCAAACTGTTATTTGAGTGATTTTCTTCAGAACATCCTTTGGAAACTGTAGAGATGGATGTGTGGGAAAATCAGCCATGAAACAATCAAAATCACTTAAATCACCTTTCTTCTCCAGGATGGCTTTATCATGTACACGCACCTAAATGCACTTATTGGTCAACAAACGGTCGAACAGGTGTACCTAATGAAGTGGCCGGTGAGCGTATTATTAATAGTAATCTAAATAATAGTCTAAATTAATGGATCATTCTTCTTTTGTTGTTGTTGTTGTTATTGTTTTTTATATGTGAAATTGTCCAAAATTGGCATAAAAAAATAGACACAGCTCTGAGATGAATACAGTCCTGTAAGATGTAGTGAAATACAATACAAACCTTAAATGTGTACTTAAACTGTTATTGTGATCAGGTATATGAATGAAATCATTCTCCTAAATGTTGTTGTGTTTCAGAGACTATATAGACTATATACACTCTGCTGAGTGTTTTCTGTTTTCTCCTTCCTTCCTTTTTTTCAAAGCGTAGTCACTCGTGTGGCTTTCGGGGTTTTAATGTTTACTTGCCTCATTGTCCACTATCTTTTAATAACCTGTAAGTCACTGAAGTTCTTTGTTTTACTGCTGACCTGTTTCATTAATTTCGCCTGTGCTAAATCAACATTGTTTGCACACAATCGGAGGATCCGTTTAATGGCATTCTCTGTCTGCTGGACAACTGCAGGATCATGCTTTTTTCTCTTTATACTTCTTGTCAATAAAGGTTGAGGTTTAAGTTCACCGTCTATTTTAATATGTGGCACTTTCCCCATACTCAGTGTTCCACAGCTTTTTATGTATATCAGTCATGTTACTTAAGCTTGGTTGCATTTTCATTTTGATACAAATTCTTTTACTTTCTTTTTTTGTGTGTGTTTTTATTATTTCTTCAAAGGAGTGAGTTACATCAGCCACATCTGTGGTCTCCTCAGTTTCTGTCGTGACGTTCTATTACGGGATGACTATTCAAGGCCAAATAGCCCCCTGTTTCCTGGAAACAGCTGTAACCTCATGACGACATGGAGGCTGCGGTTCAGTTTAATAAATTGCTACTCTAAAATCTGGGCATACATTTAATGGAAATCAGCAAAAAAAAATAAAAAATTAAAAAAGGTGAAGACGGCTCCAACATGCATGACAATGCGAGAATCCCTCTGCTGTAACTACGCAAAGTCAGCGACTCCATTTGAATAAATGCGATGCTGAAGAAGAAAGCAATCGCTCTAAAGTCTGATTAATTTGTTGGTCTTTCAGTGTCTGTGCTTTTGGATCTGTGTGTGTGTTTGACAAACAGAGAGGCGACGTGAGGGTGGGTTTGTGTGGAAAAAGAGAAGCAGCTACATGAGGAAAGGAAGACAAAGCTAGACACATGACAGTAACACAGAGAGGAAGTCTGCGCGTGATAGACACGATACAAAGAGAACCACTTGAAGTAACTGCGACACAGATAACAGAGCACACATCTTCACTTCTGCCTCTGACCACAACGACTGAAGCTCACCTCAGCTCTGAGAGATCAGTCCAGTAACTGCAGGTAAGGACTCTGAACTTTTGTCTGGATTTGTCAGATGAGATTGTTACTTGATATTTTCCACTTATGACCAAAAGTTTTACATGTATTGTGGAGTTTTTACACACTTTGTGTTTTCTTACATCATCCAAATTTTTAAAAAGAAAAAACCAGGTAGGGTTTCCTTATTTAATTCCTTAAGAGTTTGAGCTGTATATATTTGATTGAACTTACAATAGGCTGGTGGTTGTGACTGATACTAGACTAAAAAGGGGAAATATGTTATGATAATCTAAAGACTACACTCGTAAAGAAAACGATTAAAGATTTGATGCATTCGATGCTACAGGTTCAGTAGGCAGAACACTTTTGAACATTTATCAACACATCCATTCATTTTATTAACCAGTAATTCAGTGCAGGGTTGGGGAGGTAACCTACCTCAGCTGACAATGAGGGAAAGGTGGGGTACTCAGCAGTCTATCACAGGGACAACACAAATACATAAACATTCACACTGACAATCAATTTCTAATTATCAGTTGATCTAATGTATATGTCTTTAGACCGTGGGAGGGTGATAGAGCACCTGGAAAAAAAGAACACGCATTACAAATACTTCAGAACTACCATCACCACAAACACAGTTAGTGACCCAGATTAGAGGAGGCTGTAAATCAGGTGTGAGCAATTAGTTTTCCCAAGAGGTCAAATGACAAATTGGGGCTGTTGTGGAGGCATGCTTTAGATAATATGCCAATTTTATAAGCCGTGCAAGAATTATGGTAAATACTGGTGTTTCAAACATAACATGCAGAAACAGCAGCTGGATTTCTAGTTATTGCACAATGTTTTTGTGCATGGACAGTACCTTTTATGAAATTTCACCATGACTGTTTTTTACATACAGGATACTATTAGAAAAGGCTACCACAAAAGACATCTAAGATTATGTCCACATATTACATATGTGTAATTGTGACCTCTACAAACCACACATTCAGGTTCCCTATATGTTAAATTTAAACACAGAGACACAGGGCAGAAAGTTCCCCTCTTTGTGTTAAAGATATAAGCTGCTCAAAAATATCTGTTGTCTGTTTCTGTGATAATGCCAAAATAATTCAGTAGTGTAAATGCATTATTGTATGCATTTACATACATGATCACATTGATGATCACATTGTTGTGTGATCATCAAATAAAAGATGGCATACAATTTCACTTCCTTGTAATTAACATATATTTGAAATAAATTGATTCTACACATTTGATCTATCAGTTACTTCTGTAGCACCCGTGAAAGCGAATAATTATCAGGTAACGAGATACCTCAAGGCTACAGTCCCACAAACTGGAACAAATCCCTGTCATAATGAATGCACAAGCATATTTGTGTGTGTGTGTGTGTGTGTAAGTATGACCACAAAAGAACACAAAGCCAACAGCGAAGCTGAAAGCCAGCACTAGGGGAGCTTCATTCAGTGAGTCCTCTGCTGAAATAAGTATGAGCACAAGCTCAAAGCCTGACAGTTAATCGCTGCTTTAGTTACCCGATGAATGCATGTGGTCAGCATACTCACCTTTAGCATAACTCTGGTTCTTACCTGTTAGCCTTCTGTTAGCATGCTTTCTTTGCAGGGGATTGCCAACAGCTACTGTCTTGTTCAAAGCAGCAGTTTTCTGGCTGCTTTGTTTTTTTAATTTTTATTTCTGCAATGAAAAAATAAAAGTAATGTTCACATTTCCACTCCTCATAAACTGAAGGCTGCTCTCTCATTTTCTGCCTCACTGCACGCAAATGGAAAGCAGCTGATTGTAACAGCGATTCTGTCTTGAGGATAATTAAAGAACTCATTGCAGGCAAAAAAAAAAAAAGTTTGACTTGTGGCTGTAATGTGATTACTGTAATTATTTTTACTACATTATTGTGATACTTGTGTGATTTTCAGTATTACAGAAAAAAATTATATTTTTACTTTTTGGTAGTGATGCATTTGCATTAAAGCTCCCTGTTCCTTCTTCTTCTTGTATTTAAAGCTGTTGGCAGTAGAGAAAAGGTACCAAATTCTGTAGTTTTGTCATGAGGACAAAGTCTGACTGTGTTTAGTTTCACTGCAATCCATGCTGTACAGCAGGAGTGGACTAACTGACCAAACAAAAGAGTAATGTTTCTGTCCGTAGATCAAAGTTAAAAGCTTTAATAGGTACTTTGTCACACAGCTGTGGGACTGTGCTAACAAAATGAGGGCTTCGCCATCTCTAAAGGCAAATAGAAGGCTCATTAGCTCCTAAAAGCCTAAATGTATTGCACATGCACTCACATGCAAGCTGGAGATCAGCTTCTAGTTCAAAAGACACTGTGCCATGTACAGTGAATCAAAACAAGAGTAATGAGCATGACATTACACACAAACGGTCTGTATCCATTAAATGTTAGAAAAGTGATTACGTTTTTCATATGTTAAATTTGCAACCTCGGGGAGATTTTTGTGTAAATGAGTTTAAAAACAAACATCAGCATTAAGATGAGCTGTGACTCTCTGAGTGAAGACGAACAGTATCAGAGGCCTGAAATTGAAAACTCCCATTAATCATTTTATAACCATCTGTAAACCGAATGTGCAACATTATCTACGTTTTTAACCACTTTCAGAGATGTCCTGATAAGTCTTGTATCTTCTTTGCTGCATTTGCACATTATCTCATCATCTCCCATATCAGAAACATCCTGTCTCAGAGTGAATCTAATAGATTAGTTCATGCATCTATTATTTCTAGAATGCAATAATTTATTATTATATCCTAAAAACTCCATAAAACCTTCAGTTCATCCGACAGAGCACGCTGCTTTAAGACTGCTGGTTTATTTGTCGTTCTGAGGATATTTAACATTAGAATCGGAAGTCGGTCCTTCAGGTTTCAGGCTCCTCTTCAGTGGATCCAACTCCCAGTTTGGATTTGGGACTGTTATTGTGATTTTAGTGCTTCATAAATAAAATCTGAATTCAACTAAACTGAACATAATCACATCCACAACACGTTGGGTGAGAGAAACAGGTAAAATGGATTTCATGTTCTAATCTTTGGCACAATGAAAATAAAATCAGTTTAACTGCTATAAATCAATAAAAACGTGTTGGTACATACAGGCAGGATTTACTCTAAATATGTCATTTTATCACCTCACTTTACATAAAAGCAGCAGTGTCCATGCTTCACCACCCCCCCCACACCCCCCCCAACTCAAGCTCTCAATCAGATGGTCACGCAAAGCAAACGTAAGGAAACACTTTGTTACAGCAAAGCGAATCTACAAGGCAAAACAGGATTTTCACACTTCCTGTCAGTGTTTGATCTTACTTTTTGCAGTTGTAGAAACACAAAGATTTGATGATTTAAATTCTATTTAAATGTTTTCTACAGTTTATTTACTCTACAGCTTGCCTCTTTGTCTGCGTGCCTCAGATGCAAAACACCTCACACGTAAAGGAAATGACATTCAGAGCTTCTTTTCATCTCTTTCATGTTTTGTGAAGTCTGTGGTTGGCTGCTGACTTTCCTGCTGGCAAACCACATCAACTGTGTGTCACCTATGTGCGTAAAAAAAAAGTCTGACGTATTTTTTTTAAATTTTCTTTATAATCTGGTCATTGCAGCCATTCACCTTTAAAAGGTTTTAGCAAGAATGTTAATTTTAAAAGAAATATAAGAAGCCTGTTTACATGCTCTACAGCGTGTTGTATTAAGATCACGTGCACTTTTCTGCTGAACAGCTGCAAGTATGTTATCAGATTAGTAGCCAACTTTCAATTTAACACTTTTACTAATGAAAATGTATAAACAAAATGGTTTTCTGATCAAAAAGGCAATTCTCTGAAAAATACCAGTAAAACAGGTAAATTGAAAGAAAACATCTGTGCAGATGTTTTGGATGGATGGTAACAAAAACACTTCTCAGATTGTTTTCAGATTCTCAGATGAATTCTAAAACTATGTTTTGCTTGACTTGATTTTGCTCATTATTTAAACTAAGATAAGCTGTCTATCTGTCAGGGTATGGAGAAGAGAGGACCTAATGTGAGAAACAGGCAGTTTCAAGCTGTTTCTAGGAATGAGAAAAAACATAAAGGAAAAAGGCCACAAACCAAAAAATGAATCCAAACACACACATAATAATTCACAAATGTCTTGACAAAGGGCAAAGGGAAGAAGATATAAAATATGAAACTGAAATAGTAAACAAGAATGAACTAACACGGGGGGAGGCATAACAGGACAACAGATAAGCCCAGTGACAGAGTAAAGATAGAAAACAAAAACATGCAGAAGTTAAAGTCCCTGTCTAAACAGATCGTGTTAAACGGGAACCAAACCAGAGAATCGCAGTCATTCCCAAGAAAACCACAAAGTTAAAACTGGAATCAATGACATGAAAAGAAATATAACTCACTGTTAAAATAACCAAGAAATCAACAAGTTTGACAAACACAAAAAATCTAAACACTAATGACTATAACGGTATCTCATGTAGCAACATAATCTCACAGCAGTTTTTGGAAAACTCAGCTATAAGCTATTGACTGCTTTTAGGCTATTTTCTTTCTGACCGTACTTGCTGGCACACGTTTACACTATATATTACATATTAATGAGTGTGAATTCTTTAAAGCACTGGTAGAAATCTCTGGTTTGTTAAGCATTTGTATCTGCTGTCCTTCACAGACTGATGACACACTTCCTCTGTCACATTATCTCTTGGGTTTAAAAAGGTCAGATGACGCCTCGTCTGATCTCGGCCATCTTGGCTGCTATGTGAACAACTGAGCCGTTGCACTTTTTGGTTTGTCCTGCAGACCAACTTTTTTTTAACCCACAGTAGCCCATATTTCAGACAGCCCAGCCAATTCAAAAACAAGTCTTACACAGTCCTGTCACATTTTAATCTAATAATTTAGCTTCATTAATTCTATTTTTTTTTTTTTAGGTTTTTTAGTTTAGTCTCAGAAAGTTGATTTTGTTCATCTGGACGTAGCGTCGTCAGTGAGACGGGTTCACTGAGAGGACTTCATCACTTGCAGTCCACTCACTCTTATCATCATGGCCCTGTCAGGCCACAGCCCACACTTTTGATATTGCTGCATTAGGGGAATTTCTTCAAATCTACCACAAATGTACGTAAAATGCCGTTTATCTGGTTTACAGAGACATTCAAACACAAGGCAGGGTTTTTACTGTTTTGTTTTTTTATCTGTGGTTGAAGTAGGGCTGTGCACTCACTGCAGTGCCATGTTCATTTCCCCTTGCAGCAGCTTTGCTTCTCTAAACAGCAGAAGCCATGTTTGTGCTCGACAGCTGGGCTCTTTTTCTTTAAAGCTCAACAGTATTTGCTTGCAGTGGTAAGATCACTTTTTCATTTATGACCTCTGGAAACACATTTTATCAAGTAAGGTTTTGTTAATCTTGTGCTGCACTTCATAGCTTTGTGCTGTGGCCACCACAGTTGTTGATTGTTTTGTCGGCACTTTCACTATAGCTGAGCTAAATCAAATTGATCTAAACTGACTCAGGTCTTTGAGGGTTCCATGCATTTATTCTGAAAGAAACTCTGTCTCCTCATTAGAATCATAATAATTTTGATTTTAGACTTCACCCTTTAAACTTTCATGATCAGACCTTTGTCCTAGAGTGACAGCTAAACATGTGCATTAAGTGTTTTTAAAAATGTAAATCTGTAACTCTTCTGAAAATTGTGCCAGGAGCAACATCCTATAACCACTGTTAAAGATAATATTAATAATGACACATTTCTAATGTTTAAATGACAAAACTGTATGCAGTAAGGTGTCTGGAGATCTCAAAGTATATAAAGACTCTTCACACACCCCAAAAGCCACTTGGTACCATTTCGGCAGTTTTCTGAGCAGGTCAGGGGATTTTTTTTCCACTTGCACGGGAGGTCTGTGGAAAGTGTTTGAAGTGCCTGAAATATTTTTAGCATGTAAGCAACATAGTTAGCAACACTGCACTGCATTAGTGCACATATAGAGAAGTCTCTAAAATATTAGTTGACCTAGAACTTTCAGGAAGAAAATAAGACATGCTTCTGAAACATTTCACCTACATGTGAATAATGGAGAAGTGTAAACACGACTGTGCAGATAATCCGCCCGTATGTTATGGGACGAAAGAAACTGACTGGCTGTTTTCCAGTGTTTAAAATACCCACACCTGTGACCTGGGACTAATGAATGTATACATGTATCTACTTAAAGTGGTTCTTATTCTGCTTTTCATTATTTTCTGTCTTATACCGTTATAATCATGCAAGCTCAACTTTAATATGACTTCAAATACAGTTGTCTCTGTATATACACAAGTAACCTGTGTCTCGATAAGCAGTGTTGAGAGGACTGTAAAGCGAGACAAGCACACAGCCAAAAAGCCAAAAACCTTTATTTTGTTAAAGGGAAACACAGGCATCCATAAAACACACAGGAGCTAAACTAATACTTTGGAAAAACTCAGGAGCCAACCAGAGCAGAGCCTTAGTGTGTTCCAGAAAGAGAGTTTACTTCAACTCTGAGTCAGTTACGGCGTTACAGACTCTGTGAACTTAACTGGATAGTTTCTCTTTGAGTTTATCTCTGATTCCTTCCTTCCTGCTGCTCCTGCCGCTGTCAAAGTTCAGAGCGAGGTGAATTATTCTGCAGAAATTGATCCTGATATCCCAGTAAAATGTGGGTTTGTTCCACTGACAACTTCATGGTTAATAAAAATAGTAAGTGTGGGAACAATGATTACATCACAGATTTATTCTCAGCTCAGAGTTAAATCTTCAGACTATCGGACAGTTTCCTTGCAGTGGAACTGAAAACTCAGAGTTGCTGATTAAACTCAGATTGTTCAGTCTGCTTCCTGGAATACGGACTAAAAAAGACAGGAGTGAAAACGGGACAGACAGTCACAGAAATGAACTGAAAACAAGAGAAAAAACAAAACCAACAACCAAAGTAAAACAGGAAGTGAACAGACAAGCAAACAGGCAATACTAAAAAAAAGAAGACAGTAAAACAGAAAAAGGAATATTAAACATTTAAAACCATCTATAGGAGAACAGGATTATAACGTATAAAGACAGAGCTGAAAAAGAGTGGAAGGAAAAAAAAAATATAGATATACATATACACACATAATCAGCACGGTGAGCTCATGATTAGCACTGTTGCCTCACAGCAAAAATGTCCTGGGTTTAAATCCACCATCTGCATCATTGCATGTTCTCTTTGTGTCTGTGTGGGTACTCTCAGGTACTCCAGCTTGGGGTTAGGTTTATTGGTTATTCTATATTTCCTATAGGTATGAATATGATGTATAAAACAGGGCTCCAAAACTAAAAAACAAACTAAAACTCGGGGATCCGCAGAGCCATGTGAAACCATGGACCTGCTCTAAACATGTTTCCTGCTCTTTAGTCTTTAGGATGTCAGCGATGTTATATGCTGATCTCATGCTTAACTGTATACAGATAGGCTCCGTCAATCAGAAAAAAGTTGGCTTATAGGTGGAGTCTGTGAATCTATATTTGTTTTTTAATATAGACTCTTGTGTTTTCTTCCCGTCTCTCGGTTGAATTACACAATAAGTAACATGCCTGACATTTTGGCCCTTTTCTGTTTTCTCTTTTCCAGCCACACAATGTTTCCAAATACTTCTCTGCCCACCCACACACTCAAGTCTTCTAAGGATGACCAGGGGGTGGACATTGATGCCATCATGGACAATGTCAGCATCATCCTGTACACACTGACTGTCGTACTCGGCATCACAGGGAACTCTGTGGTGATCTGGGTGGCTGGATTCAAACTTAAGGTAGATATGGAGTGTGTCATATATTTGAAATAACTTAATATTTACAGTTTAATATTTTACAACTCCCTATAAGACTGCAGGTTTTCACTGCAGGTAACATGTATGTGTAACATTGCATGTGACAAATAAAGGCGTGATTGATTGATTGATTGATTGATTGATAAGCGTCAGTAACATTTGGGTAATAACATATTGGGATAGAAGACAGCACAGATATGTGACTTTGTCAGTGTCACAGCACCAACACAGGAAACTCAAAGCAACTTAAAATAAAAGAAAAAAACAACAACAATTTGTCCCCTGTTTGTAACTTTTGCAGGGAGCCATAACCGGGATAATTCACTTGAGTATAGGGGCTCTTTTCTTTGTTACATAACATACGATTCACACTCATATAAACACTAGCTGTTTTTGATAATGCTAAAACTTTGTAAGATGGTTTAAAATATGGGATTATTCATGAAAAGTGATACAAATTAAAAATGCAATTCTAGTCATTTTATCTCACGCAATCCTTTTTTAATTTAACCTTCAAAATAGGCAAAACTCGCGTATAAGGAAATCAACTTAAGTCCTAAAAAGCTTATGTCCAAGTGTGTCCTAGCTAAAGAAATAAGAGTTTGGCAAAGGGTTAACAAGAGAAGTAATGATCAGTGAGCAGAAGCTTGGCTCTGTGACAAGAAAGAGCAATAATAATGTCACGTCTTGTCTTGTCTTGAGAGTGTCGATGGAGAAGTACAGAGACAGTCAGAAGTAGTTGTTCTGTGTCTTTGTGGATTTAGACAAAGCATATGATAGGTTCCATGAGAGGAACTGTGATACTGTATGAGGAAGTCAGGAATGGTAGAGAAGTATGTGAGGGTGGTGCAGGACATGACGACATGAGGACAGTGAGATGGTGGTAGGATGTGTGATAAGAGTTACAGATGGGTTGAAGGCATCAGGAATCTGTGCTGGACAGGCTGAAAGATAAAACCAGGCAGGAGTCTCTGTGGACTGTGATGTTTGCAAATAACATTGTGATCATAGTGAGAGCAAGTGAGCCTGGAGAGGTGGAGGTATGCTCTGGACAGATGTGGAATGAAAGTCAGTAAAATCAAGACCAAATACATGTGTGTGAAACTGATGGACATGCAGGGAGTCGAGATATTTGAACTCATCTGCCTTCACTACCTGTGTTCAACTATCCAAACTAACAAGAAAAAACAGAGAAGAAGAAAGTAGCAAGAGTGAAAGAGGAGATTTACAAGAGAAGGTTTAGTGAGACATGCTATGATTAATGGTTTGAATACAGTGACATTAACGAAAAGACAGGAGGCTGAGTGAAGAGCTGAAGATGCCAGGATTTTTATTGGGAGTGATCAGAATGAACAAGATGAAAAATTAGTGCAGCAGAGAAACAGCTGGGGCTGAGCAGTTTGGAGGCAAAGGGGGAAAAGAGGAAACCCACCAAGGAGGCGAATCATTGTGGTGAATCCTAAAGGAATCCGTGAATCTGTAAGAAGAAGAAATTATGAGGAATTACTCACAACACATTATGCCTGACTGGGGATTTGTTGCTTGTAAAAGTGGATAGTGTGGCTAAATTTATATATATATATATATATATTTAACTAACAGTTTTGAATGTGGTCAGTCCACTGAGTAGTCAGTTGTTATTGTTGCAAACATATCGATCCCCTCTACCTGACCCAATAGGACATGGTTAACACTTTTCTCAAGGTACTTACTTTACCCTGCAGGACAGCACTAGTAATGGGTGGTTACCAGGTTTAAGGCCAAACTGTTTCCAGGTAAAAACAGCAGATGAGGGCGCGTACTAGTGATGCACAAATGATAATGGCAATTCAGTGCCATCAAAATCAGGTTACATGCTTCATTTAAATAATGGCTTTGATTTTCTTTATGTTCCTGTTATCATTGTTGTTTTATTTTCTTCTTCATCCACAGCCAAAGGTCACCAACGTGTGGCTGGTGAATCTGGCGATAGCAGACCTGATCTTCTGCTTTACACGAGTTTTCTCTCTCACTAAGAAGCTCTTCTTTGAGCACTGGCCTTTTGGTCTCTTCGTCTGCAAGTTCAATGGCTTCTTCAAATATGCCAATATGTTCTGCTCTGTCTTCCTGCTGGCTGTGATCAGTCTGGACCGAGTGCTCTGCATCTGGCAGCCCGTCTTCACAAAGCGTCGACGCACCATGTGGGTAGCGAGGATGGTGGCGGTCTGCGTCTGGATAGCAGCGATCCTCTTCAGCATTCCCTACTTCATCAATCGACAAGTCTACCTGGGCAAGAAGAACCTGAGTAAGTGCTCTGTGGATCCGAAGGAGAAGGCAGAGGGGTACAACAGCACCAAAGCTGCTCTCTACTCCATCCGCTTCCTGTGCGGCTTCATATTTCCCTTCATGGTGATTCTGGTCTGTTATATCTTGGCCGCTGTAGGAATCAGACGCACCCGCCTGTCAGGGAAATCCCGCCCCCTGCGTATACTAGCAAGTTTGGTCATTGCCTTCTTCCTGTGTTGGGCACCTTACCATTGCCTCTTACTGGTGAAGATGGTGGACAATAAAAACGCAGTGGTGAAAATCTGGTACCCTATAGCAAAGGGTGTTGCCTACTTTAACAGCTGTGTGAACCCATTGTTGTACTTCTGCATGGGGCTAGATGTGAGGGGGCGATTCAGGCAGAGTCTGATGGGTGTTTACAAAAGAGCTCTGGCAGACGATGTTGATGGACAGACAACTCACTCCAACGATCGCTCTTTGGATGAAACCTCGGTGTCAAAGCACAGCACTCTCATAGTGGAGGGATCAGGTCTGACAGCAATGGGTGTGGCTAAAGTTTAAGTTTTCCCTCTATTGATCCTGAAGCTTGCAGGACATGTTTCAAACCTATCACAATATCATCATTATATGATACGTACACTGGTAATGAAATAAATAGAAAGTCTTCACCTATGATTGGATTGATCCACAGTGGTTCAAAAAAAAAAAAAAAAGGAGCTGTGAGAAGTGTTCGTGTCCACCTTAACCTGGATTAGCTGGGTTGATGTATCACAAGAGAGAATAAGGACAAAATGAGTATATTAGATAAATGATCAAACTGACACCCCTCCATGATATCAAAGTACTACACGATTGTGGTATTATTATTATTATCCACACCAACCTAGGGACTAAAGAACCAGATTTAAACAGGTAAGTTTATGTGGATAAAATAATTCAAGAAAACAAAGAAAAAATATGTTTAGATTAGACAAGAGGGCAGCATACTAATAATCAGCTAATGCTAACAAGCTTGAATAGCTGGGGTCACACACTGACACAGAAGCCTGTCAGACAATGCTCAATGATATACAGACGTCTTGGACAGCCTGCTTGTACAGTTACTGCACAGTTTTATTTTTCATGTTTGTTTTGTTTGTTCAACAAAGAGAAAATAGTCTACTGTTGTTTACTGATATGGGATTTTTATGTTAATAACTGCAACTTTTTTGTAACTAAAGCCATAATTAGCATCCAACCACCAAACAAAGGGTTATTTATTTATTTTATCCATTGATTAATATCAGTAAAGTGTGAAAGTAAGATGTGAAGGATAGCGATCTAAATTATGCCAAGTAGTAGAATGCAGTCTAATGCAGTCCACTCCTCTTTTGGTCTTTAGGTTTTTCTACAAGCATATAAGCATAATAGTTCATCTGTACCTATACGGTTTTGAGCAGGACTTATTTGACTCCAGATGAAAAGTGTACTTAAAAAATATTAAAACAACTAATGTTGTAATTCAAGTACTGGGACACTCTTTCTTTCACATTTTTCTTCTCAAACCGGATTTTATTTCCTGTTGGTGCATTTGAAAAATTCCAAAATGTGAGCAAGTCATTTTTGAAAATATTTATTTTTAAGAAAAAGCTATTGTGTTGTAGATATATTGCAAAGCTGTTTTACATTTCATGTTGTTCAAAGTGGGCAGCACGTGATATAGTGGTTAGCACTGTGGTCTCACTCACAGGCCAGTGTGGAGTTTGCTTGTTTTTCCTGTGTTTGTGTGGGTTCTCTCTGGGTACTCTGGGTTCCTCCCACAGTCCACAGACATGCAGATAGTGGTGTTAGGTTAACTGGTGACTCTATATTGCCCATAGATGTGAGTGTGTCAGTAGAGCCCTGGATGTCACATTTCTGAGTTGTGTTTTTGAACATGTAATTGAAGTCACAGAAGAAAAGTGGAACTGTGATGAAGCAGAGGGAAGTGAGACTATTAAAAAAAAGCCAGTAATAGCTTTAGTCATGACTCTGTCTTGTGTATAGAGGTCATTCTGAAAGTTAGATGAATGGAAACTGTGCAGTGTACCAAGCTGCATCGTGTGGTTTTTGTTTTTGTTTTTCGTCTTTTGTTTTTACCATGAGAAATGCGTCAAAAGTATTTCATCCATCCTGTGTGTATCTTACTGCTACTTAAGAGGGAGAGTGGGCTGAGACTTTTATGGCAGTCAAATATTATGAACATGGAATCTAGTTAATATCAATCCATAGCAACCAGCTTATAAAACACAGCACCAGAGTATTTACTCAGCTGCTTACACATCACTAACTCTGTTTACAATAAAACCGTTTATCTGAAACCTGCTGTTCCTTTTGTTTAATAACATTTCTGCCATAAAAATATGATTAAAGCTAAACAGAGTAGCTGCAATGATGCGCACGTGGGTTTTTGTAAATAACTGAAATATAAGATATGACTTTGGAAATAGCACTGTCTATGGGATTATATTGATAAAGTTTAATTTTGAAGTGTCATTGTGCAAAGGTCTGCAATATGTCTGTGCTTTAAGAAACACAGTGTTCATTAAAAACTGAAAAAATAAAATTGCGTTTGTGTTTTATGTTTACAATAAAAAGCTCAACTACTAATTGAAATCCTTCTGACATTCAGTGTAAATCACACAGGAAGTAAACGTGTTCAAGTTGTATTATATGGACGGAGATATTTCTCTTTGACATAGAGCACCAGAGTTTGCTTCCTTTTACAGATTTGCCACTGAATTTCCACAACCATAACCTTAACCATACTGAAGCTAACATGCACAGACAAGAACACTGAAATTCAGCTTATAAACTATATTTTATACCTTTGTGGAGATGAACAACATCAGTGTTCTTGTCTGGGGATATGTAGGTAGGTTAAGACATAAATTACGATGATGTAAGATTAAGACATACTTCATCACATGACCTGGTTCTTTGGCTTTTGCCATCATGAAGAGAAGCTGGGGGTTATCAGACTCTTCTACTGTGTTGGACTGCCAGTTATGAATTCTGGAGGGCAGTACAATATAAAAACCTTTATTTGGCCCTTTGTCAGTTACATTTCTTAAAGAACAAATAACTACTTAAACTGAACAAAAGTGGCACTTTTTATTTTGCTTCAAATAAATCTCTAAATGAGCAACTTGACTTTGTCTTGAAAAATTGAAATGGAGCTAAGCTCTAGATTCCCACTGGCCTCATTGTGGTGTGGCTCAGCCCTAAACAAGCTGGCTAAATCAAAACGAAACTACGTATTGACAAGTATCTTGCCTTCAAACAGAAAGCTATAATATGTGAAATGAAATGGGGGAAAAAAGCAAAGAGGATGTGATCTGATTATTTCTGCGAAACCACTGTTCAGAAGAAGCTTTCAGAAGAAGAGGAAGCTTTTATTTAGAAGAACATTATTACAGACACTGTCCTCATTTTGGATATTTCTTGTCTGCTACTTTCATCTGAAGCAAGACGTTAAGACTTTGAAGCCAGGTGGTCCACAGTGGCTGGTGTCCCCTTCTTAGATATAATGCATGTGCACATACTACCACCTGTATATGAAGTAGTGGATTACAGTTTCTGTAGTTTACACATAAAAACAGTCAAAGATTTTATGTGTAACTAAAAGTAAAATGTTAAATGTGTTTGGAGTACCTCTGACTTGGTAACAATAGCCAAACCAAAATTTTCATATTGATGCCAATACTATTATTTGGCGTGAAGGCTGCCACATAAATTGGTTCAAATGTGAAGGAGGGAGGAGGAAAATGTTCTACTTCTACTCGTAACAAATCCTTTAACATATTTTACATTTTTTCTGAATGAGTTAATGTTGTTTGCTCGTTGGATGTTGTTTAGAAAGTACCTGGAGTTGGGTGAACATCAGCACCTTTAACTAATATTATTTTTCTATTATGTTTGAGTCATAAAGTGTTATAAATACAGGAAATATCCAGATCCAATTTTAAAGCTAAAAATAACATTTAAAGTAAGTTAAAAATCAAATCAGTGTCATTGTCAGGGCTCTGTGTGCGGGCAGGCGGCGAGGAGGATCCAAGCGCAGGACTCAGACACTGAACTGTAAATCAAACCTCAGCTTTATTGCTGGCATAAAACAAAAGATGAAACTGAGCAATGGTACTGAACATGGAAAAACTGCCACAAAAACACACATGCATGATCTGATTGTACAACACAACACCAAGCATGGGAAAACACAGGGCTTATATACACAGGGTAGTAACGGGGGAATCTGCAACAGGAGGGAGACACAGCTGGGAGAGATCAGGGCCAACGAGACATGAGGAACAAAGCTGCACACACTAACATAAGACAAAGACTTTCACAATAAAACAGGAAACATGAATCACAACTCAGAGACACGGACTCAACACAGAACGACAGAAAATGACACATGGAACTGAACTATACATGAAACCACAATTCCTAAAACATGGTTAACAGAAACATGAAACTCAAATAATAATCATCACAACCACAACAAGAGAACAAGAAAACAATCCATGATGCAATCCATGACTCAAAATACCGTGACAGTCATACTCACTCCAAATGCCATGCACAGTAGCAAGGCGACAGATGTGATTCGGCACAACAGAAATAAACTGAATTGAAGGGAATTGAACCAATTTATTTTATTGCGTTAAAAAATGATTTTCAGAGCTTAATTTTCATTTGTTCAAAAGGATTTCTTTCTATAATACTGACACATTGTGGCACCATTTGCACAATCATGGTACACCATGATTACATTTGTAGTTTATTATTAACAGGAACACAGTGGAAAGTATATTATTGGGATCATTTAAATGAGTGGTGGAAACCACTTCTTCTTCCACCTGTCATAGTAATATGCAAAATATGACAGTGAAGAGTCATCACGGTTCATGTGTGCTCACTCACTCAGCTGACAATAATGGCTGATCACAGACGGCCAAGATCACAAACCTTGTCAAACACAAACAAAAGTAAATCATAACACAGAACATGATGATGAGTTTGATGATGAGATAACGAGGCAAACTGAAGAGAGGGATAAACTGAGAGGGATAGGTGCTGCTGAGGAAAGAGAAGTGTCACTTGTGGAGTCCTTTGGTGCTGCAGGCACTATCGCCTCACATCAATTCAGTTGGTCAATATTTAGTCAGGTAATGTTGTAGAGCATTTAAAGTGGATTATATAGAATAGCTTTCATTAAATTATACAGTATATCTGCAGTGAAGGTTAGGCTTTCAAAAATAAAAATACAACTTAAGAATATTTTATATATAAAATAGATAGATAATAATATGTAAATAGAAAATGTTTCCCAGCTTTATTATTATTATCAGTCACATTTGTTTTGACTGACTGCATTCTTGTATGATAATTCTTCATAATGAAACAATAAGAACAAGTAGTCTGATGTCTAGTATTCATTATGAATGTATCATTTGAAGTAACCTACTTTTGCTTTGGATTTTGCAAACACACTAACGTTTTGTAGAAAGTATTTGTTTCAGATCAGTATCGTCGATATCAGCCTGAATTTTACTTGATATTAGACTGGAATGAAAATCAGTGGTGTCACACATCACTGCTAGATCTAGCTGTGTTTTAACAATGCCATTGGCATTTATCCACTGCATCTGAAAGAAGGGTGCCTTTCAAATGGATGAGGAGTGGAAGAGCTCATGATCCAAAGCATACCACATCATCTGTAAAACGCGATGGAGGCAGTGTGATGGGTTGGCCGTGCATGGCTGCCATTGGCTCTGGGACACTAGTGTTTATTGTGACACAGGACAGAAGCAGCCAAATGAATTCTGAGATGTTCAGAGACATATTGTCTGTTCTAATTGAGCTAATGCAGCTAATGCTAAATGCAGTCAAATCGATTGGGCTGCATTTCATAATACAGATGGACAATGACCCAAAATATCCAATCAAAGCAACCCAGGAGTTTATTAAAACAAAGAAGTGGAATACTCTTGAATGGCCAAGTCAGTCACCTGATCTTAACCCAACTGATCATAGATTTCACTTGTTGAAGACTAAACTTCAGACAGCAAGGCCCACAAACAAACAGCAACTGAAACCTGCTGATATGAAGGCCTAGCAGGGCATTAAAAAGGAGGAAACCCAGCGTCTGGTGAGGTCCATGAGTTTAAGACTTTAGCCTTTCATTGCCGGAAAAGGGTTTTTAACCAAGTATTGTACATAGTTTCAGTTATTTAATTAGTCCAAATACTTTAGAGCCCCTGAAACATTTACAATTCATTGTAGTAACGTACAGAACCAAAATTATTAAAAAGTCTCTGTCCAGATATTTATGGACCTAACTGTATTTACATGTAATTATATCTGGTTTATACTGTGAACTTGACTGGCATGCTCCAAAAATTATGTTAATATATGTTAAGTATAGAAAAAAGAAAGAAAACAAAACAAAAAAAGACTAAAAGAAAGAAAAAGAATAAAATGTTAGACTGATGGCATCTTGTAAACAAAAGGTCAAACTAAACTTAAAAACTAAAATCATTCTGGAAGAACACTTTCTCGGCATCAATTTAACTCTAGATTTTAGCAAAATAGCCTTTTGATCTTATTTCACACTTGCATACTGAATTGGTGGCACTAATCTATGGCGCTCTACTCACTTCCTTCAAAGTGTTCAGCACCTATGATACATGACAACACGAGGGAAAGCTGCAGGTCATTTGGTTGGTAAAGACACAGCCACAATAATGTGGTTTCAGCTCAGGCTGACGTGGGCTGTGCAGTCATTACAGAGCCATGTTCATTTCTTGACCGCAAAAGCTTTGCTTCTCTAAACAGCAGTGAGACAGTCTTTGTGCTCAATCGCTGGGACCTTTTCCAGTATTTGCTTCCAGTGG
This sequence comes from Simochromis diagramma, assembly GCF_900408965.1. Lineage (NCBI taxonomy): Eukaryota > Metazoa > Chordata > Actinopteri > Cichliformes > Cichlidae > Simochromis > Simochromis diagramma. The sequence continues at coordinate 259,497 of NW_024386786.1, read as the reverse complement.
TAAGATCACTTTCTAATTTATGACATAACTCCTCCATGAACATGTCTTCAACCAAGGCTTTCATGTTACTCCTGGAAACAGTTAATTATTATAAAAATAATTATGTAATTTTCATCTCTGAGAATCAACAGGCATATCCTACAACTTCTGTTAAAAAAATAATAGTAATAAAACGTTTAACCATTTTATTTTCAAAACCTTAGATCAGGAAACAGCAAACAAACATTGATCTGAATATCTCGGACTGGTGCCAGTGGTGACACAAGGTTGCAGGGTTTACATATGGGAGGTGGCTGGAAACTATACTGGAAATTTGACTGGCATTCAAACAACTTTTTTAGGTTTTGCAAATTTCAGAACAATGCTGTGACACATGAGGGGTCGGAATAATGTAGCTCTGACAGCAATTTGTGGCTTTCTGAGCAGGACAGATCTGAAACCGTTTGTGGTGAACTACCATTCAAAGAGCCGCGGTGGTGTGCTAACACATCCTGTGGCATATTATTACACTTGCTGCTAAAACACCCAGATGTGTCCCACTTGTTTAAATCAATTTATTTCAATTTAATTACACAGTCAATTCACAACACCAGCTGCATCAAAGCACTTGACTTTACCTTACACTACCTCCTTTCAACAAGCCCTTGGTGATGGAGGGAAGGCAAAAAATAAAAACTTGTTTTTAACAGGAATAAACCTCCTGCAGAACCAGGGTCATGGATGGGCAGTCTGCCATCATCAGTTAGGAATAAGGAGATAGCAAGCAGAAGGATATAGGACAAAGGACAGACAGGAGGATGCACACTTAATAATGAATTATTACTGAAGAAATACTCACTGCGTCATGGGAAGTCCCCCAGGAGCCAATGCTTGTTGCAGCATATTTAATGGATCACTTATCTTGAACAAACACTAGTAAGCCTGCTGTCTGAAAGAAATGAAATGTTAGATACTATGATGCTTTGAGATCTATAAGATAAGATGGGGCCTGGTTATGTAAAACTTTATATGTGAGGAAATAAAATTTTGGATTCTGTACGGTTAATTTACTTTTTTCTCAAAATGGATGAAATGCATTGGCACACATTTACTAGTTAACAAAATAAGAATCTGGCTCCAGTTCCACACACTTAAAAATACAATCTGAAAAATGTTTTAACTGGTGGTGTTGCATTAAAAGCTGTTTGCTTTTCTGAAGAATTTCTGCAGACGGTTTTTGAGATGAGCAGCCTACTTTCTGTTTTCCCCCTTAACTGCAGAGCATTGCAAAGATGGTTCCTTGATAAAAAAAAAAAAAAAGCCATTTCTCTGAAACAGCAATGATAAAGACATGTAAATGACAAACAACTGAACAGATGTGCGCAGCAGTTTTTGATAACAAAAATCATTTCCCAAATTCTGTGAATTCTAAAACCACAAATGGTGTCAGTTATTACATCTTTTAAAAAAAAAGTAAAAAGAAAAAGAAAACAACAATTGAGAGGGCAACATGGAAGGACAACAGCAAAACAGATAAGAATACTAACTAAGCGTATCTGTAACCGGAAGGTCGCCGGTTCGATCCCCGGGCTCTCTGTCCTGGTCGTTGTGTCCTTGGGCAAGACACTTTACCCTGCCGCCTACTGGTGTTGGCCAGAGGGGCCGATGGCGCGATATGGCAGCCTCGCTTCTGTCAGTCTGCCCCAGGGCAGCTGTGGCTACAACTGTAGCTTGCCTCCACCAGTGTGTGAATGTGAGAGTGAATGAATAGTGGCATTGTAAAGTGCTTTGGGTGCCTTGAAAAGCGCTATATAAATCCAATCCATTATTATTATTATTATTAAGTTTACTAGCACTTGATTGGTCGATGACCTATTTACTCCAGAGCTATAACCACCCCAACAGTAGTACAACCGAGGCAGCTAAGCCAAAAAAACTGAAAGTCACCATACAAATAAATAGGAACTGAAACAGAGAAATGTGAAATTCAGTTCTTGGAAAACCATGAGGCTAAAAGGAAAATCAAAACTCAATAATGTTGCAAACACATCACTGGAAGAAAAATAAATAAATACAGTAATAATAAGGTAATGTGTCTCATCAGAGGGTGATGAGACACACTCGTCACCACTTCGCATCAGTGTGAGGATTTACGCCCTGTTTTTGCTGTTGTCCTGCATCCTGTTTTCCCCCTCTAGTGTGCTTTTCTATGTTCTGGATTCTGTTTTCTTTTGTTTGTGTGCATTTGTATTCTGTGGCTTCTGTGCCAGCTGTGAAAAAGGGGCTTATGTTTTAATAATTTATTTATGCATTTGGATCTTAATTCTGCAACCTCTGGCAGTATCTATGCTTGAACAGCTGTGTGTTTGATAACCAAGGAGGTTATGTGAATGTAGTTGTGTTCAGGAAAAAAGAAAAGAAAACAAAACCAGTATGCATGCAGAAAGGAAGGTTTCTTAGCTCATTTCTTAAAAGGAAGATAAAGCCAAACACATGATTAGAAGAAACAGAGGAAGTGATGTGCATGTGTATAGAGTACTCGAATGTGACCGACAGTAGATAATAGCCGAACGTGACGTAACCACGGCACAGATGAACATGAGCGGATGCATCTTCAATTCTGCCTTTGACCACTGAGACTGAAGCAACTCCCCTCGGCTCTAACATCAGTTCAGCATTTCAGGTAAAAAAACTTTATCTTGGTCAAATTTCTCAATTTATATTCCTCCATTAAGACAAACATTTGTTACAGTTACTGTAGTGTTTATTAACAGTATGTTTTTTTTTTTCTGTCTATTTCTCTTGCTTAAAATAATTTTTCACTCTATGTTATGTCATCAAATGGTGCTCAACCAGGAGCCTAACCTGACCAGGGGAGACATTGTGTTTTTACTCTTTGACTGAAGTCTGGCACACATTTTATTAACAACACGTAAGTAAGTACAATTTATTTATATATCACTTTTTTATATATAAAAAAATCACAAAGTGCTTCACAATAAAATCAGAAATATCAATAAAATAATATAAAATGACAGAAAAAATTAATTTAGAGCTTGTTTCTAGAGAAATGTATTCAGAAATGTCTTCAATGGAGTCTAGACAGCGTAAACACAACAGAAGAGAATTCTACAATTAAAAAAGAAAAAGAGAAAGATGTGAAAATTTAAACTATAGATTAACAGAACACACTTTTAAAAAAACTGGAAAAATAACATATCATGTCTGATCATGCATTAGGACTTAGAAGATTTTCTGGGAAGAAACATTAGCTCAGTCACTAATATAAGCCACAGGAGAGGCCGTTAGAGGTTTGATGCACTCTAGTTTAGTCAGCAGTCAGACTTCTATGTGAACAGAGAGGCACTCTCAAAGTTGTATGTTTTTTTTGTGTTTGTTTTTTTGTTTCTGTCTTTAAGTTGCCAAAAGATTTTTTGGAATCTGTTATTCCTGTCACGGCTGCCGAGGCGAGCCGTGTGGTCTAGAAGGGAGAAAGGACCCAAAACGCAGGCAGTAGATGATAATGCTAGTGATGTTTTATTTACACAATGGTGAGATCGCAAAACAGGCAAAGAGGGAAGACAAAACTAAAGACCTAAACTGGGAAAGCTAAATGACAAACCTGACAGGGTACCGGGGGGAGAGACAGCGTGAGCCAGGGACGAGGGACAAGGGACAAGACACCGTGGAACACAGACGAACCAGCAACAGGCAGGAGAACACAAAGGGTTTAAATACACATAGCAGCAATCAAGGGATGAGCAACAGGAGGGAAACACACCTGGGAGACATCAAAGCTGACGGGACATTGGAAACGTAAACTGAACACACTCACATGAGACAGAGACCTTCAGAATAAAACAGGAAACTCACAGACACAGAACTGGACATTCACACACAGTGTGACACCATAGACAGACAGAACACAGAAGTGGAACCAGGGCAAGCACAGAACAGAAACCTAACAATTGGCAATTCATAACAGAATACATACTCACAATGAACAAAAGCATAAAGAAACATAAAACACTGAGTCGGCAGACTCAGGACCATGACAATTCCAGCCAAAATCTTTTCTCTTCTTTCTTCATTATCACATCTTTTTTGCTAATTTGCATTAAAACCATAATTCTGCTCGCTAAAGTTACTGAACATAACAGGTTTATTAAAAAACATATAATACATTAACAGACACTGATATGGTGAAACTAATCTTTGTCCAATTTCTTTAGAGTCTTCAGTTTAATCTATAATAGTGACACCTTATCAGATATGGATGTAAACTTTAATTTAAGTGGTTGGTAGAGACAGAAAACCACATGTTTTCTCATCTTGTAAACTGTATGGTCAAATCGTTCGTTGTTTGTTTTGCCTTTGACCGTAGCAGCTTTGTTTCCCGATAGAAAACACACTTAACAGCTCTTTTCCTATGAAGTGCTACTTACCCTCTTTCTATTTTTCCCCCCTCCACACACTCATTCAACTGCATCATACATGCAATATGTTTTGTAGTTCATCTCCGGTTGTATTGAGCTACTTTTAGGACCCACTGATGGCTGGATTATTCTGATGAAATCTTGATACATAAAACCTTATATTGTGTAAGGAGCTTGGAAAAGAAAAGCGTCTGGACTCCTTTAAGTTGCTTGAAGACGTTTCACCTCTCATCCGAGAAGCTTCCTCAGTTCTAAGGGTCAAATGGTGGAGAGTCCCAGATTTAAGCTCTGTGGGAGTAACCCACCGAGAGGGACAAAGGACCCCTAATGATGCTCTACTTATATCACATGAGCCAAGGTGTGAAAATGGGTGTAGGTCACAATCAGCCAAGGTTTCGGGTGAGCTCATTGTGAAACCTAGCCCCACCCTATATGTGATTTCCTGAGGTCAGATGGCCCAGGATGTGAGTGGGCGTTACGGCATCTGGGAAGGGATCTCAAAACTGGATTATAGATGGCAGACAGTTGGTGTCGTAGAGAGAAGAACACAAACCTGAGGACAGTCATACCCATTGTTAGCAGCATAAACTCAGCCACTTACAACATTTCGAAACACCTTGCTACCATCCTAGCACCTCTTGTGAGGAACACCCCACATCACATCAAGAACTCCACCGACTTCACCAACAAGGTCCAGAAACTTACCCTGGATTCAGATGAAACCTTTGATGTAGTCTCTCTCTTCACTTGGTGTCACCTATTGTAGCCAACCTTTACATGGAGGAAGTGGAAAGAAAAGCTCTTGGCTCCTTAAAGGGAGAGTACCCAGCCACTGGTACAGATATGTAGACGACACTTGGGTCAAAATCAAAAGACAAGAAGTGGAATCCTTCACTGCTCACATCAATGCTGTGGATAAAAACATCAAGTTCACCAGAGAAGACACAAAGGATAACTGTTTGCTTTTCCTGGATTGCGGCGTGCGCATTGAAGACAATGGAAGCTTCACCATTGAAGTTTACCGTAAGCCCACACACACGGACCAGTACCTCCTCTTTGACTCCCACCACCCTTTTTCACACCTTGGCTCATGCGATTAGGCAGAGGATCATTAGTGGTCCTTTGTCCCTCTAGGTGGGTTACTCCCACAGAGCTTAAATCTGGGACTCCCCACCATTTGACCCTAGAACTGAAGAAGCTTCTCGAGTGAGAGGTGAAACGTCTTCAAGAAACTTAAAGAAGTCTAGACGCTTTTTTTCCAAGCTCCTTAGACTACGATGACCTGGATGACTGAGAACCTTCACAGACAAAACCTTATATTATATACATAATTATGTTTCTTTATTTAAACATGTTAAAATAATATAGCAAAAAACAAAATGATAATAAATGACGTAATGACGTTCAAAATGTCATGCACGGCTGTGTTGCAGGCAGAAGTGAGACCTAAACTCAGGACAGTGCAAAAAACAGAAACAAGGAACTAGGAGTGACGAGGGAAACAAGGTGTACAAAAAAAAACACACACACAACAAATAAGGGACGACAGGATGAGCAGAGGACTGAAATACACACAGGATAACAAAAGGATGGGAAACAGGAGGGAACACAGCTGGAACAAATACGGACTAAGAGCAGGCAAAGCAAAACTAAACACACTGAACACAGGATGAAAGGCTGTCAAAACAACACACAAAGTACAATAACCATGGAGACAAAGACTAAGAAATACGGGCTTGACACTGCGATGGGGGTACACAAAGCAGAAACACAAAAATAAGACCTAAAACCAGGAATGCAAACTAAATCTCTGAATAAACCACAATCCAAAGAGTCCGGATACAAAATCAGCAGGTCAAAGACCCAGGACTGTGACACACAAAGAAGTGGGAAGAATCATAGGCTTTAGCATAAGCTCCCACCCCCTTTCCCCTATTTACTGACTGCTAATCAGCACTTTTTCTTCTTGTGTTACATGTATTTGGTTTTATAACCCCAGTAACCCACCATGAGCTCTACACATATTTAAGATTTACATATGTATACATATGCACATGCGTACACGTGTACACAAACTTGGTGTGTAGTTGAAGAGAACATCCAGTCAAAGCCCTTTTCCTTGTACTTTGCAAATCATTATTTTTGAACCACTTTTTAAAACTGAAATATGCTTGAATATTTCTTCCCCCAGTCTGTTCCACAGCTTCACTCCACATCCAGAAAATCAAAAATTTTTTAATGTTGTACATGGATGTTTTAATGTTAGCTACCAGCTCAAATTGTATTCCCCTTCTCTTTAACGAAACAGTTTGGGAACACGGTAAGGAATTTCAGTATTTTTGATTGAGGTAGTGAGGCCATTAAATGATTTTCTACACTGTTTACTCAGAAGATTCATGCCGAGTAACATTTTGCACTTTTTCTGTTCTTTCTTTCTCAGCACACAATGTTTCCTAATGCCTCGCTGCTCACCCACACACTCAAATCTGAGGATGACCAGGCAACTATGGTGGGCATCAATTCCATAGTGCACAATGTCACCATCGTCCTCTTAATGCTCACCATTGTGCTCGGCATCACAGGGAACTCCATGGTGATCTGGGTGGCTGGCTTCAAACTTAAGGTGGATATAAAAAAAACAAAAGTATAATATGTTTCAAATACCTTCTGAGCTTGCCATTTGTCTTTTTAACAAAAGCTCTGTGAAAACAACAACTTGGGGTTAATATCTTGGCTAAAGAGATTTGGCATGCAGACTGGAGCAGCCAGGGATCAAACCACCTCCTGATCTGCGGCTGCCCTTATCTTTCAGGTTTAGGTATAAAAAATACTTGTTTGGGGTTAAGAATGGACCAAAATACATCCTTTTGCAGTACAAAGTAACAGGTTGACTAACTTAAGATGACATTTGCAACCACAGATCATTTTTAACTAAGTTGAAGATGTTTCCTGTATCATACGAGAAGCTTATTGAAGAAGCAGCTTTTCAGAGGTGATGCAAACACATACCAACAGGGACTAGAAAGAGAGAGCACATTTGTCCCATACAGACTCCTCTTCATTGGCTCGCTGTTAAATCCAGAACCTACTTTAAAATCCTTCTTCTTGAATACAAGATCTTGAATAAGACCTTGAAAAATCTCTATTTTCAAGATTGCTTATATAAGCATACAGTTAGCGTTTGATCAGGTGACTCTGAATCCTCATTTGCTTCACAGGAAGCCTCCAGGCTTAGTCTGGCTGTCCTATCTTATAAAACTAGCATTACCTGCGAGAGCATTAATCTGTAGCTTTCGCAAAGCAGACACTCCGGTGTGCAATGGCTTCCTTGTGGTTGAGTTCTATACATGCAGGTTTTTGAACTGACACACAAGAAATTTAACTTCATATGTAGTAATAATACCTAAACCTTTGAAGTGATGTTATCTGCTTGTGGTTATATGTTTTTTTAATGCACAGCTTTTGACATAAAGAAATCTCCATAGATAACATGATCCCAGTCAGGTTACTTACTATTTTCTAGTTTTTTTACTCTCTTCTTTTTTCCATCTTTTATTTTCTTCTACATCAACAGCTGACGATCACCAATGTGTGGCTGGTGAATTTGGCGATAGCAGACCTGATCTTCTGCTTCACACGAATCTTCGCCCTCACTCGGCTGTTCCTGTCAGACCACTGGCCTTTTGGCCTCTTCCTCTGCAAGTTCTATGGCTTCTTCAAATACACCAACATGTTCTGCTCTGTGTTCCTGCTGGCTGTGATCAGTCTGGATCGAGTGCTCTGCATCTGGCAGCCTGTCCTCACAAAGCGCCGACGCACCCTGTGGACAGCGAGGGTGATAGCAGTCTGCGTCTGGATTGCAGCGATCCTCTTCAGCATTCCCTACTTCATCCATCGACAAACTTACATAGACGACAACAACCTGACTAAATGTTCTATGAACCCAAAAAAGATGGCAGAGGAGCACAACAGCACCAAAGTAGCTCTCTATTCCATCCGTTTCTTGTGTGGCTTCATATTTCCCTTCATGGTCATTCTCATCTGTTACATCCTGGCTGGTGTGGGCATCAGACGTACCCGTTTGGTGGCAAAGTCCCGGTCTCTGCGTATACTAGCATGTTTGGTCATTGCCTTCTTCCTGTGCTGGGCGCCATATCACTGCCTCCAACTTGTGAGAATGATCAATGGTGATAATGCTGTGCTGAAAATCTGGTTTACTGTAGCACAGAGCATTGCCTTCTTTAACAGCTGTGTGAACCCACTGCTTTACTTTTGCATGGGGCTAAAAATGAAGCATGGGCTTAAACAAGGTCTGATGGGAGTTTATACAAGGGCTCTGGCAGATGATACAGGTGGCCAAATTACTCAGTGCACTGATCAGTCTTTGGATTAAAGCTCTGTGTTTACAGCACTCTTTTAGCAGCAGAAATGAGTCGGACAGCAGTGGGTGTAAATAAAGCTGAAGGTTCTCTCAGTAATCCGGACTCTCAGAATATTATATGCCCATGTTTTCGTTTTTTTTTTTTTTTTTACCAGTGTAACTGGAGTGCAGACATCTGAACTGCAAATCAATTTTTTTTTCATTTTAATGCAATTACAGTGTGGATTTTTGACAAGATCATAAATGACCTGTCACCTGGCTACATCTGTAAGTTTAAGGCTGAATCAAGTTTAGGTAAGTGTATATTTTTAAAGTAAACTATTTCTTTGCTGTAAAGTTAAAAAAACCATACACATATGCACATCATGTTTAGATCTAGATATGTTTACCATAGACTATTTACATTTTTTTTTAAATGCCCTCAAATTTATGGAATGGTATAATTTTTAAATTGACAGGCAATAGATATCACACATGTAATCTGTATCACTATTGCAACATTTTACTCAAATAATATATAAACATCAAATAAATTCTGTATATGTACATATTTGTGTTTGTGGATCTCTTTCAAAGTTTGTCTTTGAACACTTTTTTTTTTACCTAAATTCTGTTAAATGCAACAATTGTGGGGCAAAATCCTGTTGCAAGTAAAAGTGTGGATGCGCTGGATAGTCACTTAGAATCTATCTTTTCCTCACATCCGCATAGCAGCTTGCCCATATCAGTAGCATCAGTCACTGAAGAGGAAATGTGCACTGTTTTATCAAGCTCAGCAATGTCTCGGCACCTGGACACCAGAAGCAAAAAATTCCTTGATCAAGGAATTGACCTCACAGTCCATTGTTCTTTCAGTGGGCTTGTTTCAGTTATTGTGCAAATGTACTGTTTATGAGGTTGGGGAAACCTGCAGTCAGCTGAGACTGAAGAAATCACTTGGATAAGTGCTGAAACGTTTCTCCCACTGAAAACAGATGTACAGGATCAACCTTTTGGAATCTACTTAGCTGGATGATTGTGCATGCATCAAGAAATCTTATTGGGTGTTAACCAAAGTACTGTGGATTCAAACTTGTTAACTATTGGGTTTGCCAGTTTATATTCATCTGGAACTCCTCTCGGTATTCCCATTGCATCCATACATGTTGGAGAATTTTGTGTAAGATCAAAATTGTCTAATATAGACTGTCTACTTAGATTTCTGGACTGCTGTACCTTTTGCCTATGTCCTATAACTGTTACTGGTAGTCCCAACTGGTACCTAACCAGATACTAGGGAAGAAATTTAACAGCCTTTTCCCTCCACAATATCAAAACAAATCTACCCATGATATCAAAATCTTGAGGAATTTGACCATAAAGTCACATTCATTGTGTTGTTACCCCAGTCAGGGCTTACCTCTCCCACTTTGGTAAGATTCCTCCGTGTCAGACATGTATAATTACCCTCCTTTGGTATGAAAACTGATGGTGTGGTCAAGTCGGGTGCTATAGGAAACAAAAGCTCAGGACAGAACAGTTATCAGTCATGTGTTGACTATGCAAAGCTAGTATACATTTAAATTCCTCTCGATCTTCTGGGTATAATGGTACATTATAATTGGATCTATCAGGGTTAAACTCAATGAGTTAAATTTTGTCTTTCTTTTTTGCGGCACAACATCAATAACATATGCCCTTACTAGTTGTATTCTACTTTTTACTGATTGACTACCTTCAAGGAAAAAAAAAAACAGTCCCGTGGACGAGTGCTTGCTATTACATAAATCCATTTTGGATGTGACAAATCGGCCATGTCTTTTCTTATATACAAATATTGTTTTGGCTATTTTACTCTTGAAAGTTCGATTAGCATTTTTTACAATGCCCTGCAATGCTGGATGGTAAAATGCTTCACAGATGAGTAACACCAAGAGCTTTCTCCACCTCTGCCAAATGTTTTTTGGAGCAGAACCAAAACCGAATCCACACAGGCAGTTCAGGAAGCTGACCCAGGGCTGGCTGCATGGACTCCCCGGAGCCTCCAACGGAGACGGAAGATGGCTGGAGCGGCTCCTCAGACGCTCCAACGGAGACATGCGGCTGAACGGGCCCCTCGAACCCCCAGGGGAAACAGACAGCTGGCGCGGTTCTCCAGAACCCCCAGCGGGAACAGACAAATGACCAGCATGTGTAGAGACCTCTGGCGAAGATGAGACAGATAGCTGGAACAGTTCTCCTGAACTGCCAATGGAGACAGATGGCGGCATGGGAGCCGCAGCGTACTGGATGGCCTCTCCTGAGGCTCCAGTAGGAACAGATGCAGGGTCAGAAGGTGCAGAGACCCCTGACTGAACAGTTAGCTGAACAAGTGGTTTAGCTAAAAGGTAAACAAATGCAACCGATGCAGGAAACGATACATTTTTAGACATAAGTTGGAATGGCCACTGTTTTCTTTGTGAGTATTTATTACACAAAGAAAAGGGGGGAAAAGCCTGTTCTAACGTTTCAGTCTAAGGTTTATTTTTTATCACCTGGCGGCTCTTTTTTACTTCTCATCCGTAAATAATCTGCTCTTTCATGTGATTCAGTTTATTTTGAAAAGTCTCAACAGGATCTTGAGCTTTATTGTGAAAGGTTTATGTGGAACATAAACAAGCGGACACGCGATGGTGTTACCGTCGTTGTTGCTAATGACAACGCATAAAAACAGGCGCCTGTCCGTCCGTAGTGTGGTTATATTAAATATAAGAGAAAGAGAGAACTTCAAGAAATTAATATAGCCACTACAGTGACCATCAAAACGATGAAAAAATATTGCTGTAAAAAGTTTATTTTGCGACACCATGAAACAAACGATAGCGTAAAATGAAACGATAGACGTTTTTATATCGTCATCCGATATATATCGTTATATCGAACAGCCCTACTTTCAGGGACTCTTTCAGTTCAAATTGTTCAGATCTGCTTAAATGACGGCGAGATTATCAAACTAAAATTTCAGTGCACTGTGAAAGTAACAAAAATAAAAAGTGTGGTTATATTAAATATAAGAGAAAGAGAGAACTGTAAGAAATTAATATAGCCACTACAGTGACCATCAAAACAGTGAAAAAATATTTCCGCAAACGTTTATTTTGTGACACCACTAAACAAACGATAGCGTAAAATGAAACGATTAATTTTTTTATATCGAACGTGTGAGGAAGAAATTGAACTCACAGATAGCTGCATGCTCGAGTAATCATAGCTCTGTTTCCCTCCCTCTGATGCGTTCTCAAGCAGCTCCTGCTCTGAAAATGTGTAGCTTGCTCATCAGCTTAGAAGTGACTGCATGCAAAACAACAATCAGACTCACTCACACGCGTGCACACACACAGGCCTATTCTGACGTCAATAACGAGCCTCCCTTCGCGTGTCCTGACACGAGGCTCCACACAGTCCTTGAATGTAGCTTTACCCTGCACGTTGGTAAAGGCTTTTATGTCACCCTCGGTGATGGGCCCCTTCTCTATGTGTGCCCGACACTGGGCCTCACGATCCCCGATCATGGCTCTCCCCGAGAGACTTCAGTAGTTCCCAACTACACTCCGTATATACGAAACTGAAAATATAGTCATACAAAGTTGTTCCCAGATGAGATCTGGTTTGGAAGTGTGTATCCGTGCCCGTCGAGGGGGAGACAGACACTATACAACTGGCCCAGCAACAAACCTTACGTCCTGGGACTTCTCTACAGGCCACCTGAGGTCCTGGCTGATGTCAGGCTTCGGCCCGTCGTTCCCCTCCTCGGCGAACTAAGATCCCACATCCGCCTCGAAGGACCAATTAAATATCAGGGATTAGGGATGGGTATCGTTTAGGTTTTATCCGATACCGGTGCCAAACTGGTACTTTTGAAATGGTGCCGGTGCTTAAACGGTGCTCGAACCGGTGCTTAAAGAATGGAGAACACAAAATTGGTCCAAAAACTTCTCATGTTCAGCTGTTTTTTTTGTAAAAAGATAACAATGTTAGCCTTTTCTGCAGCTATGGGGCATATATGGTATCACTCTTGGCTGGAAGCAGTGCTTAAACAATGGAAAAAACACAAACTTTGTCCAAAAACCTCTCATGTTTAGCTGTTTTCCACTTTTTCTTTGGTCATTTTAGCCTTTTTGGCCAGGGTGAAGGGAGTATCTGCCATCAAACAATAAGGCAGCCGCATGTAGTTATGATGATGTTTGCTAGTTCACCTTACATGCATTAATGTAATAACGTGGTTAGCCTACTCAACGTAAATTACACACGAACAACATTAAGCTACTCACGCAGAGAAGAACGGCTGCTGCTGCATCATCATCATCCTCATCATTTCTGCTACACCGGCAGGGCTAGGGGCCAGGACTCTCCTCTTCGGGTTTCTGGGGGATGTTGCTAACTCCGGGTCCGATAACAGGCACCACACCTGCAGTAGATGCGCTCGGTGTGAGGTCTCGCAGCAAGCTATCAAATATGACGCATTTTTCGGCTTTTAAAAAAAACGCTATGCGTTGCCAGGTGTTTCATCGGATTTGAGGTGTGACCTCCTTTGCATAGTATCACAGTATCAGCTTAAAGCACTTGTTGCAGGCTGCTGAGTTTGCATCTTTTGCTGTGAAGTACAACAAGACTTTGACCGCTTCACCTTGGGCATTTTTAATCTGTAGCTCTGCTCTAAAAGAACGTACGTACCTGGACCCGCCTACTATCCTCGTAAACGTAAAATGATTGGCTAGAATTCAAAGTGTATGACATCTCAGGAAAAAAAAGCACCGAAATAAAGCACCGAAATGTGCGCTGCTTTTCGGTCTGGTTACTGCCGTTTATGTCAGAACCGGTGCCATCATGGCACCCATCCCTATCAGGGATATATACCTGAAACTGCTGGATAAGCAGACACTCACTCAAGAACGAGATAGCACAGCACTCTTTATTGCATTTGCTGAAAAGGAAGTAGCTGCCTCCGAACTACTTCAACTACCTTCCCTCTGCAAGCTGCTTTCATTGGTTAGCCTCATGAATATGCATTTTACAAATACATGTGACATGCCTAAGCAGGCATATCTAAACAACATCAGTCTGTGTGTGTGTGTGTGTGTGTGTATTTCTGTGTGACTTCCTGCTGATTACAAAAGGGTCATCTATGCTCCTCCAGTATATGGCTCAACTTTAACGGTTCACCATATACAAGCATAGGCGAGCCACTAAGTGGCCGGGAGTGACCATTCCTCGGAAGATAAGGAAACCAGGATCTCGCATGTAATGTGCCTGTAGTTAAACATTACGGCCTCCCCACAATTTAAAGGCTGGGGAGGAGAACAAAAGAATATCTGAACATACTCTTTAAGACAAGGCTTACAACCTAAAGCACAACAATAACAACATTTCATGAAATCACTCTAACAGCGTACTCACTTATTTCCTCATACAGATTACAGTGTTTACCCTCCACTGTGCAGCACCTGATCTTATCAGTTCTGCACATTATAAAAAGTTTTTGTTTAACGATGCACGAAATCCTAATCCTTCATTTGCACAGTAAAATGTTTCCTCTTTTTCTGTTTGGTCATGTTCCCTCTAGTTAGGCAAAGGACTTATGAAGGTTTTTCTCTATGATTGCAGAAACCACATTTTTACTTAACAGCTCTTTTCCTTTAAAGTGCTACTGTTTGCTTCCCTGGTAAAATCTCTTTTACTTTATAACATGTTAACTTTCTGAACATATCTTGTTTTACCAACAACAGCATTGTTAACATCTTTATCTTATCTTTGTGGCTCTTTTGGGGAAAGTTATGTAATTTAGGACTACTGTAGAACATTATTTACTCCATTAAGCTCTCACAGCAAGAGTTTTTCTTTTTTTAAATCTTGCATTAAAAAAAGAAAAAAGAATTCCTAAATCTTTGGAAACTCTAGTAGCTGAAAGGACTGATATTTAATTTCCAACCCCTATGAAGACTGGAGAAGAATGTTTTCAGCTACAAATAATCCATGAATCAGGGTTGAACCTTGAAAGAGGCTGTACTTTTTTAAAATGCCTTACAAGTAATCTGGGAAACAGCTGTTTCCATACCAGGACATGGTGTTCTGCGTGAAGATGCTTTCCACAGCACCTGTATAGAAAGTCCTGAGCATCCCTGGAGAGACCCTGAACTTCCTCAGTTTTCAGAGGTGGTACCTGCGTTCACTTGGGGTGGGATGTAAGACCATCCTTAGACTATAATCTGAGTTTTAATATTTAGAGATCTTAGTTTATAGATTTCAACATGAGCCTGTGCATAGTTTTTGTTTCTTGATACTTTTATTAGTTTCATTTTGTTTTTGTCATGGTCCTGGTACTTTTACTTTTGATAGTTTTATGTATTGTGACTGTGGTATTTTGGTTTCCCTGGGTTTAGTTGTGTTCCCTGTTTGGTGTCATCCTTGCCTGTGTATCCCCTTTTGTGTTGTAAGGTCTCTGTGTTAGTCCGCATCTCTGAGTCTGTGTCCGTGTGTGTGTGCTTCCTGTTTTACTTTGAAGGTCCGTGTCTGATCTCAGTGTGTTTCCCCTGGCTTTCCCCTGGCTCGTCAGGTCTGATTACTCCCAGCTGTGCCCTCCTTTTGTGTCTCATTCCCTCGTTATCCTTCTGTGTATTTAAACCTTGTGTCTGCCTCTGTTAGTTGCTGGTTTGTCTGTGTTATTTGGTGTTTTCTTGTCTGTGAAGCTCCCTCTGGCATCCTGTGAATTCTCCCTGCAAGTTGCTTTCTGTCGTGTTCAGGTTTGTTGTTTAGGTTTTAGTTTCCCAGTGTAGTGTATTTTTAACTTTGGTTTTTCGCCTTTTGTTTGTTATCACTTGGGTTTTGTGTCAATAAAGCCCTCTCACTTCACTGCATATCCGCATCTTGGGTCCTTTGTTAAATCCACACGGCTTGCTCCGGCAACTAGTGATGGGCAGATGAAGCTTCATGAAGCACTGAAGCTTTTCATCCAATTGGTTCACCCCAGCGCAAAGCGTCTTGAAGCTTCATTTGCTCTAGTAGGACACCTACAGGACGTAAAAATATTAGTTGGCATGAATTTGAAGAGTGTGGCCTTTCGCACACAGCCTGTAAATGTCAACAACAAAAGGAGTGTGTGTAAAACATGTATATTGTAGTGATGGCAGTATACTGTGTATATTTATAGTGGCAGTATGGAAAATTATTATTTGGAAATGCTTAAAATGGAAATGATCATTTACTGTGAAGTGAGGCGTGGTTGGGGTGTGGACAGCGGTTGTGCTTTTGTAACGTTGAGGTATGGACAGCTACACACTGAGGCTTTGAGCCTCAGTCCTGCCTGTTCACATTTTATTCTGTAAAAACTAAATTTTCACTGCTTTTATGACCTTTTTAGTGGGGAGAACATAGCTAGGATTTAATGATTTATCAAATCTTTTAAATCCTCTGTCCTCCACAATGCTAAATGGCTGGGAGTCCTCAATCACCATGCTAACCAGATTTTCATCTATTTGAGATTGTTCTCCTGAGGAAAGACAACAAAAACAAAGCACTAATATAAATATCACACACGTAACTTATTACAGCTGTATAATATTGTTATATCATTTAGTAACATTACTGCATGCTGTATTATCATGGCATTTGATGGCTCACCTGGTCTTGCTCCACAATCGCTGTTCCCCTTATTCTCATGCAAAGCTCTGTAGTGCCTAAGCATGGATGAGGTGTTGTTGTTATGTCCCAGCTCCCTGGCACATAGCAAACACTTCACCTTGTACAAAAGTAAAGCCACTTAACATAAATTGTATTGCACCATCAGTATTATGAAAATACATCTTCTGTAGAAATTTACAAACCTTGTTGGGAGGAATAAGATCAAAATGTTCCCACACAGGGGAGGACATCCTCCTCTTCTTAGCTGGCTCCATTCTCTCCTGACTTTCTCTCCTCACTCTCATAAACCTTCAAACTGTCTCCAAACTCACTAACCGCAACTCTCCATCAAACACCCACATTTTGAATGAAGTCTGAGGGGTTTATATCGCTGTCAAAGGTTCGGCAAAGTTCGAACCACTTCCTGAACCGGTCATGTGGTACAGCCTTGCAACAAGGCTTTGGACGTCATTTTCAGCTCCTCCCATAAATGAAGCAAGCCTCGATACGTGCATCGCGGAAATGACCCCTCAATTACTCAATACCCCTCAATTATTATTTTTCTGCATTTGGGTCTTAATTCTGCAACCTCTGACATTATCTATGCTTGGGCAGCTGTGTGTCTGACAATCAGGGAGGTGGCATGAATGTGGTTGTAAACAGGAAACAATAAAATAAAACAAAAATTCTATGCATGCAGAAAGAAAGGTCTTTTATGTGTTCATGTCTTTAAAGGACGATAAAGAAAAACACATGATAAGAAGAAAAAGAGGAAGTGGTGTTCGTGTGTATAGTACACAAATTTGACAGAAAGTAGATAACAGCCAAACTTGATGTAACCACAGCACAGATGAACATGAGTGTGCATCTCCACTTCTGCCTCTGTTCACTAAGACTTAACCAACGCCTCAGCTCTAACATCAGTTCAACATTTCAGGTACGAAACTTTATCTTGGTCAGATTTCTCAATTTTTATTCCTCCATTAAGACAAATACTTGCTACCATTACTGTAGGGTTTATAAACAGTGAGTTTTCCTGCTTTGTTCACCTGTTCAAAATAATCTTCCTCTCTATGGTATATCAGAACAATGATGCTCACCGTGAGCCTAAACTAACCAAAGAAGGCATTGTGTTTTGTTTCTTTGATTGAAGTCCGGTACACATTTAATTGACAGTAAGTTAGAAAGAAAAAATAGAAAGATATGAAAATTTTCACTGTAGTTTAACGGAGACCACAAGTCTCTGCTAGAAGATTTTGAGGGAAGAACAAAAAACACTTTGTCGGTACATTCGCTCAGTCACTAATATATTGTTACATTGAGGATAGATGTCCAAAAATAACTTATTCACTGAAAAATATTTGTGGACACTACATTTTTCCTTCCTCAAAACTGTAACAAAATCCATGGAAAATGACAACTGAGAAAATATCATCAGTTGGCCAAAGAACACGAGAAGCGCGTTACTGGACTTTATAAGATTGAACTAATATTTTTGGCAAAGTGTGGTAGAGGGGTTTGTGTATCATAAGGATCCAGGAGCTATGTTCTCAGGCCCAGTTGGGTCCCTTTAGGGCAGGGGTGTCCAAACTTTTTTCACCGAGGGCCACATACATAAAAATATAGGAGGGGCTGGGCCACTTACTAGAAATTAGGTATATAGTCTAAACTTTAGTGTATTAAAGTTAGAAAAATCAATTAAAAATGGTCAAATATGTTATATTGTTGAATATAATTAAAGACAAAACTTTAAATATATTCAACAATATTTAAGTTATTAGGCTTAGCAACACACCTATTAACATTCATTTGAAACAGTTATCAACATTAACAGACTGGACTGGACTTAATAACAGGAGTGCATATAATTTTAGTAAATTATTCTGGTGAGTGTCATCTGCACTGGGTATGTAAATCGGGGCATCCAGCTGCGGTGCTGATACGACGCCACTTGTGCCACAAATCTGGAAGAATGTCACTTGATCAAAGAGCAAATCTGCATCAGATGACATCAACTGACTTTGTGTGTGCGCTGTGCACAGCGGTGTGTAGTCTGTGTGTTAACAAAAAAATGCATATAAGAAAGTGGTGCACAAAAAGCAGGGTAGTGACAGAATTGATGCGCGTGATTGATATTTAAAGCATGTGTACCTGCACATGCATGCTTATTAACCCACAGGTACTGTGGAATATATTTTTTACTCACCGAAAGTGGGGACGGCATTGCACTCAGTTGGAGCAGTGATGCTGCGCTTTGGACCGAAGGATGGCTGGTAGGTCTGGAGTAAACTTAGTGGTTGAGATGCGAAGGACATCTTGGAGATCGCTCATTTTGGTTCTTTGCTCACATATGTATGTTGAGCCAAATAGACTGATAATTTTTTTTGAGTGCCATCATTTAAGTCCCACTTTGTGAATTGAGTCTGACAGCTTCAAAAATATCCAAAATACCCGTTGTTGTGCCTTTTAGACTCTTAAGATCGAGCAGCTCCTCTGAAACTCCAAAGTTCTCATCCACTCCCCACAAAAAAATTAGCAGCTGTCTGATGTCTGTGGCATCAGTGCTCTCATCGCATGCAATGGAGTAAAAATCCTGCACTTTTTCCGGACACATTATTTAGGCAACTTTAATGTGGCAGTATTTTATGAGGTCTCCATCTCAAAAAGGCTTGCCATGTCTTGCGATGAGTTGGGCGACTTCAATGCTGGCTATTGGAGCCTTTTCCTGGA
Organism: Simochromis diagramma; assembly: GCF_900408965.1. Classification (NCBI taxonomy): domain Eukaryota; kingdom Metazoa; phylum Chordata; class Actinopteri; order Cichliformes; family Cichlidae; genus Simochromis; species Simochromis diagramma. Next base: position 240,336 of record NW_024386786.1, on the reverse strand, counting down.
CCTTTGAGCACGAAAAAAAAACTGTTGCTGACCCTGCAGGATAGCTACCATTTGCTTTACTTTCTGCTCTCGCTCAGCACCAGTGTAGGATGCATAGGCCTGATGTTTGATTTCATAATGACATCGTACATTATACACTTTTCATAGCCGCCACAGTTTCAGTGCAGATCAAACAGACACACTTCCCCTTGAATTCTTTGAAGAAATATTCACTCTCCTACTGTGTCTGAAATTTTCTGCACTCACTTTCTACCTTTCGCTTCTTTGGTTCTGCCATGTTTAGTAACTTGAGGTAAATTTCTTCTGTGATTGTCCTTTTTGATGGAGCAACTGCCTTGATCAACAGTAGCTCCCCCTGGTGTTAAAACTAGGAAATGCAATACACTCAAGCAAAAGCTGAAGTGGGGGCCATATTCTATTTTATAAAATTTCTTGTGGGCCTATTAAATATGGGCCGTAGTTTGGAAACCCCTGCTATAGGGTCTCCCAAGGCAAATTAGTCATGGATGAGGGGTCAGACAAAGAGTGACTGAAAAAAAAAACCTTAAAAAACACAAACCCTATGACATCAGAGACATCACTGCAACAGTTTACTCTGCTTAACTGGTCACTTGGGTTAACTGGTTCTGGGCAGTTAACCCTGTCCCACCCCAGGCTCAAGCCCTAAGATGGGGGTTTGAGGATGTTTCTCTATCTCTCTTAGCCCATAGGATCCAGCCTATTGGCTAACCTAAAAGAGTTACACACATCTGTCTTCCTGTTAGGCACAGGAAAGGCTGTTAGAGGTTTGCTTCACTGTGGTTTAAAGATATGATCAATGCAGAGAGAGGCACTCAAGCAACGCAGCAAAGTTGCATGTTTCTTTTGCGCATAGTTTTTTTGTGTCTGTCTTTCAGGAGCCATTTTTAATTTTTTCTGTTCTGTTTCTGTTTTTTTCCTTCTCAGGCACACAATGTTTCCCAATGCCTCGCTGCTCACCGACACTCTCAAACCTGAGGATGACCAGGCAACTATGGTGGGCATCAATTCCATAGTGCACAATATCACCATCGTCCTCATAATGCTCACCGTTGTGCTCGGAATCACAGGGAACTCCATGGTGATCTGGGTGGCTGGCTTCAAACTTAAGGTGGATATAAAGTATATAATATGTTTCAAATGCCTTCTGAGCTTGCCATTTGTCTTTTTAACAAAAGCTCAGTGAAAACAACAACAACAACAACTTGGATTTAATATCTTGGCTAAAGAGATTTGGCATGCAGACTGGAGCAGCCAGGGATCAAACCTCCTACGTTTTGATCCAAGCCTGCCCTTATCTTTCAGGTTTATGTATCAAAAGTACTTGTTTAGGGCTAAGAATGGACCAAAATACATCCTTTTGCAGTACAAATTAACAAGTTGACTAACTTAGGATGACATTTGCTACCACAGATCTTCATTAACTAAGTTGAAGATGTTTCCTGTCTCATCCGAGAAGCTCATAAAAGAAACAGCTTTTAGAGGTGCTGCAACAAGTACTGACAGGGACTAGAAAGAGAGAGCACATTTGTCCCATACAGACTTCACTTCATTGGCTCCCTGTTAAATCAAGAACCTGGTATAAAATCCTTCTTCTTGAATACAAGATCTTGAATAATCATCAAATCTTGTATAATCTCTATTTTCGAGATTGGCTTATATCAGAACTTGATCAGGTTACTCTGGATCCTCCTTTGCTTCACAGGAAGCCTCCACGCTTAGCCTGGCTGTCCTATCTTCCTCACATTACCTGCAACTGGTCTTGGCAAATGGCCACACCTCCCTTAGCTTACTTCTGTCAGAGATTTCTTCCTGTTAAACGGGAGTTTTTCCATCCCACTGTCCTCATGTGCTTGCTTACGTCATCCACTTTCAGTGACATGTAGTCAGGATTTTGGAGAACTACATGGAAGCATGTGTGGGGTGGATGAAAACCCCTCTCATCCCTCTGAATGGAATCGTGTTTGCAGAGCATGAATCTGCTGTAGCCTTTGCAAAGTGACGCTCTGGTGTGCAATGGCTTCTTTGTGGTTGAGTTCTAAACGCGCAGATATTTGAACTGACACACACCAAATGTAACTTCATATGTGGTAATAATACCTAAACCTGTAAAGTTATCTTATCTGCTTGTGGTTATATCTTTTTTAACACACTGCTTTTGACATAAATAAATTGGCATAGATAACATCCCAGTCAGGTTACTTGCTTCTTCCATTTTTTCTATTTTTTCTTCCTCTTGTCTCTTTTCCATCTTTTATTTTCTTCTGCCTCAACAGCTGACGGTCACCAATGTGTGGTTGGTGAATCTGGCGATAGCGGACCTGATCTTCTGCTTCACACGAATCTTCTCTCTCACTAAGCTGTTCTTGTCAGACCACTGGCCTTTTGGCCTCTTCCTCTGTAAGTTCACCGGCTTCTTCAAATACACCAACATGTTCTGCTCTGTGTTCCTGCTGGCTGTGATCAGTCTGGATCGAATGGTCTGCATCTGGTGGCCAGTCTTCACAAAGCGCCGACGCACCCTGTCGGCAGCGAGGGTGGTGGCAGTCTGCGTCTGGATTGCAGCCATCCTCTTTAGCATTCCCTACTTCATCCATCGCCAAATGTACATAGACAACAACAACCTGACTAAATGTTCTGTGGACCCGAAAGAGAAGGCAGAGGGGTACAACAGCACCAAAGTAGCTCTCTACTCCATCCGCTTCCTGTGTGGCTTCATATTTCCTTTTATGGTCATTTTAATCTGTTATACCTTGGCTGGGGTGGGAATCCGACGCACCCGTCTGTCAGGGAAGTCCCGCCCTCTGCGTGTAATAGCATGTTTGGTCATTGCCTTCTTCCTGTGCTGGGCACCTTATCACTGTCTCCAACTGGTGAGAATGATCAATGGTGATAATGATGTGATGAAAATCTGGTTTACTGTAGCACAGAGCATTGCCTACTTTAACAGCTGTGTGAACCCACTGCTGTACTTTTGCATGGGGCTAAAATTGAGGGATCGGTTTAAAAACGGTCTGATGGGAGTTTATACAAGGGCTCTGACAGATTACACAGGTGGCTCAGTGCACTGATCAGTCTTTGGATTGAAGCTCTGTGTTTACAACAATCTTGTAAAAGCAGAAAGGAGTTTGACAGCAGTGGGTGCAAAGTTTTTTTTGAGTAATTGTGATGCTTGGAAGATTACGTGTCCATTTTTTAGTTTTTAACAAATGTAAACTGGAGTGCAGACACTTTGATCTGTCTGTTACTACACAGGAAATCAAATTATTATTATTTTTATTACTTTCATTGTATTGTGAAGAAGGCACAAAGACCGTAATTGTTGCTCAAAAAAATGTACATATGTATATAATATGTTATAGATCTTGATTTTTTTCTTTAACATAGTAGACCATTTTTTAAATGCCTTCAAATTTATGAAAGAGTATTATTCTTTGATATCTATTGTCCATCAATGCAACTTGTAATCTCTATGACTGTTGGAACAATTTACTCAAACAATATCTAAAAATCAAATAAATTATGTATATGTATATATTCGTGTCTGTGTGTGTGTGGTTTCAAAGTTTGTCTCATAACCATCTGACGCCTGACATGCAGTTTTTATGTTATTTGGGGCCGTTACTACTGAAATGTTTCCACACACACTACTGAAAACCACGGCGTTTCAGGTGAACAGGACAGTGACCAAAGACAAACTAGCATATTTCAAAATGCAGATAAGTGCTAAGGCCTAAGCCTCAGCAGATACCATCAGAACTCTGTTGAATCCAACAGCTATGGGGCAGCAACCTGTTGCAGCTACAAGTGTGGATGTGCTGGATAGTCATCACTGATCAACGGCCATGAGCACCATTCACACAGAGTTGGGGAATCGCTACAATCACAGCATTGTAAGATGGTGAATGATGTACCCAATGCCCAATATATTTTCTCAGAAATGACGGATTTATGTGACTGAGGACATCATTTCCTGTTTGATTGCAGAAACCACATTTTTACTCAACAGCTCTTTTCTTTTGAAATGCTACTGTTTTTGCCTCCACTGGTAAAATCTCTGGTAAAGAGATTTATGTTCAAATGTGCCACGTCCCCATTGTCTGTGTTCAACATTTTCATCTTTATATTATTCTTGTGACTTGAGCTAATCCTGCAGGATCTAACAGCCATCTATGTGTGTGAGTGACAAACGGGCAAGTGATATAAATGTGTTTCTGTGTAAACTAAAGTGACATAACGCTATGCAAAAACCAGGACAAAGTCAGAGACAGTGAAAAAAGGAAGCTGTGTGCGTGTGAGTGACATAACAGAAACTAACGATAATAAAGCTATAGTTCCCATGACAGACATCGTTAGATTGCATTTTCACTTCTTCCTCTTATCACTAAGACTGAAGCAGCTCACCACAGCTCTGTGAGAGCAGTTTAATATTTCAGGTAAGAAAATAATTCTGGGTTAGATTTAGATTTATCAGATTGTTGTTTGATATTTGGACTGTGGTCAGGTGATGGGATTTGATTTTTGTGCCATTCATGGTTTTGTCCACTACACCGAAATGCGAATAACAAAATATTTTCACAGAACTTACAAAGGATTCCCTCTTTGATTGCAGAAACCACATTTTAACTTAACAGCTCTTTTCCTTTGAGCTGCTACTGTTTTTGTTTATAACATATTAACTTTCTGAACAAATCTTGTTTTTACCAACATCAGTGTTGTTAACATCTTTATGTTATCTTTTTGGCTCTTTGGGGGAATTTTATGTCATTTAGGACTACTGTAGAACATTATTTACTCCTTTAAGCTCTCACAGCAAGAGTTTTTTTTATAAAAAAATCTTGCATTAACCTCCAAACATGTAGGAAGTGTCATGAAAAAAGAATTCCTAAATCTTTGGAAACTCTAGTAGCTGAAAGGACTGATATTTAATTTCCAACCCCTATGAAGACTGGAGAAGAATGTTTTCAACTACAAATAATCCATCAGTCAGGGTTGAACCTTGAAAGAGGCTGTACTTTTTTTTTTTTACAATGCTTACAAGTAATCGATGTGCAATTGTGAGCAGTGTAAGGAGCACCCATATGTAGGGCAAGAAGTCCCCTCATATGAAGCAAAGTAGAAGCCGGTCACAGACAGCTGGCTGGTGTGAGGTGTGGACGAATGCAGACAACGAAGGTGGGACTGAACTTAGCAAAAAGTGAGCCTTTATTGTGGCTGATGAGAAACATAAATGAAATCAGGAAACCAGCTAGATGAGAACTGACATAAAAACTTAAACTGGGAAGAACTAAATGCATGGAACCTGAAATACTTGGAGGCATGGACACACATAGAAAACTGTGCCGGACAAACACAGGGAAACTCGCACGAGGGAACACATGGGAGCACAGCTGGGACAGTAGACATAATGACATCGCAAAGTAACACAGAACACACTGAGCACGGGATGAAAGACTGTCAAAATAAAACAGGTAATATACTGGGAGGAAGACTAAAACACACAGGTTTGACACTGGGACCTGGGGGAGAACAAACATGAGGACAAACAGACTGAGAAGATGGAGAGGGTGAGAGAACAAGATGGGCTGGGGAGAAAACACATGGATGCACATGACAGACAGGAGAGACATGGTAGTGGGTGGCTGTGGCTCAGGTGGTAGAGCAGATCAGCTACTGATTGGAAGGTTGGTTGTTTGATCCTTGGCTTCCCCAGTCTGCATGCCAAATATCCTTGGGCAAGATACTAACCCCAAGTTGCCCTCTGATGCATTCATCAGAGTGTGAATGTGTGTGAATGCAGATTAGTTTGCACTTGTGTTTAGAAGTGCTCGTATGAGTGGGTGTGAATGAGGCATGTTGTATACAGCGCTTTGAGTACTCCGGGAGAGTAGAAAAGTGCTATATGAGAATCAGTCAATTTACCATGGTGTGAAACACAAGGATGGGAACAGAAAAGGAAGACGAGATACAGAGGGAGGGGGCAAGAGATGTGAAGTAAGGCACAAACATGACTGAGGACACATAAAATTCAAATTCAAATTCAAATTCAAATTCAAATTTTATTTGTCACGTACACAGTCATACACAGTACGATATGTAGTGAAATGCTTGGACAACTGCTCGTGACCTAAAGAAAACAAAAAAGGAAAAGGCTATGAATAAGATAAGAAATAAATATGAAAAATTAAAAAGGGTAAATTTAACTAGGAAGGAATAAAATATAAATTAAGGTTAAAAATGAAATAACTGTACAACACAAATTAGAATGAAGGGTAAATTTAACTGGGAGAATAAGATAAAATATATAAATTAAAGTTGAAAATAAAATAACTGTACAACAAAATACACAATATAGAACTATATAAGAATGTATGAAGAAATATAAATAAATATATACACAATAACAGCAGCATATACACAATAACAGCAGCGTGATTTAAGTAATGAAGTGAAAACAATGTCCAGAATGTCCAGTGTGTGTAAGAACTGTATGTGTGGTTCAGTACTGTGTGGTGGTGTGATTGAGAGACCGTATCGCCTGTGGGAAGAAGCTCCTCCTCAGTCTCTCTGTGTTGGTCTTCAGGGAGCGGAATCGCTTTCCTGACCTCAACAGAGAGAACAGTCTGTTGTTGGGATGGCTGAGGTCCTTCACGATCTTCCTGGCCTTGGTCCAGCACCGCCTGCTGTAGATTGAGTGCAGGTGAGGGAGCTCGGAGCAGATGGTGCGCTCAGCTGACCGCACAACCCTCTGTAGAGTTCGTCTGTCCTGCATGGTGCTGTTCCCGAACCAGGTTAAGATGTTTCCCGTCAGGATGCTCTCTATGGTGCAGGAGTAAAAGTTTCTGAGCACCTTGGAGGGCAGTTGGAAGTCTCTCAAGCGTCTGAGGTGGTAGAGACGCTGACGGGCCTTTTTCACCACGGTGTTGATGTGACAGGACCATGACAGGTCCTGCGTGATGTGAACTCCGAGGTATTTGAAGCTGTCCACTCTCTCCACTGGGCACTCGTTGATGACGGGGGTCTGGTAGTTCCTCTCCTGCTTAGTGCTGAAGTCCACTATCAGCTCCTTTGTCTTACTGACGTTTAGAAGGAGGTTGTTCCTCTGGCACCAGTTCTCCAGATTCCTAATCTCCTTCAGGTAGGCCGTCTCGTTGTTATCAGAGATCAGGCCCACCACGACGGTGTCGTCAGCAAACTTGATGATGGTGGTGGAGCTGGTAGTGGCCACACAGTCATATGTGTACAAAGAGTACAGCAGGGGGCTCAGAACACACCCCTGGGGGGCTCCAGTGCTGAGAGTGGTGGAGGCTGAGACATGTCCGCCCATCCTTACTGCCTGTGGTCTGCCAGTTAGGAAGTTGGAGATCCACAGACACATAGATGAGCTGAGTCCCAGATGCTCCAGCTTGGTGGTGAGTGTGGAGGGAATTATGGTGTTAAATGCAGAGCTGTAGTCTATGAAGAGCATTTTAACATAATTCCAAACAAAGGACAAGACAGACTCTCACAGGAAACACAGGGATGATAGAGAAAGAAGGGGAAATTAACACAATAAAACATAAACTAGGCATACAAGAAAACTTTGCCTCCAGTTAAGTTGGTTCTATGTTTCTGACTGTAAAATTGGAACTTAACCCATCTTTAAAATGCAAAAAGTCACAAAAACTGCTGGGTGCTTCCTGTTAAGTCATGAGAGACATGCTGAGTAACTGGTTTTTCTTCTGTTCTGTCGTTTTCAGCCACACAATGTTTCCCAATGCCTCTCTTCCCACGCACATACTCACCTTTTCTAAGGATGACCAGGAAACTAAGGTGGTGAGTGCTGGCTTGGTCAATGTCAGCATCATCCTGTACACGCTCACTGTTGTGCTTGGCATCACAGGAAACTCCATAGTGATCTGGGTTGCTGGATTCAAGCTTAAGGTAGATATAAAGTGTAGAATATGTTTGAAATACCTTCTGAGATCGTCAGTAATCTGTTTAACAAAAGCTCACTGAAAAAAAATCTGATTTATTCTGCACCCCATTTTACAACTCCCCACAAAGCAGCTTCAGCAAAGACAGTAAATATACTCTGCAGTAGCAAACTGTGACCTTCAGTCAAGTAAAGGTGACAGCCACGATTTTTGTTACATGTGCAGAAAAACTGTAACCAGGATACTTTATATCAATATTTCCCAACCTTTTTGAGCCACGCACATATTTCACATTGGAAACATCACACGGCACACCATTAAACAAAAACGTCACGAAAAGCATATTGATAATATTTCCCTGTGTACCATGAATAGCAGAATTGGCTCAGTTTGTCCCCAATATACCTTTTTTGCTTTCTTCTTCACTACTCATGCTAGGGCCTTCATCTGGATTGGAATTTTCTCCAGGAGCCAGGATAGATTGACTGCTTTTCTTTTCAAATATTTATCTATTGCTACTATGCGCTGGTCGTTTCACAGCATGACCATCATGTAATTCCTTCTTTGTCATCTTCTGTTTTACTGGCAGTTGGCAACCCGTTTAATTAGAGTATATACTTTTACTGCCCTCTAGTGGAAAAGAATGTAATTGTTCTGCCCATTACTCACACCAAATGCTTAGAGTACTAATCAGGTGGAACCAGATAATCTTCCATGGCACACCTGATAATTTCTCAGGGCACACCTATGTGTCACATCACTGTGGTTGGGGAACACTGCTTTGTAATATAGGGCTGGGGTTGGCAACCCAGGGCACGTGTGCCACAGCTGGCACACAAAGGGTTAACCGATGGCACGACCATAGCTGGACTGGTAGTGCCATCGGGCATGGGCCAATGGTGATTTTTAATTTTTACGGGCCTATGGTTTTTGTTTTGTATGGGTGTTTTTTGTTTGTTTTGTTTAGGGGGGGGGGGCTGTAACTGTATTAAAATAACTCAGTTGTTTGGTGGTGGCTACGGCGGAGCTTCCACAGAGGCCAGCAGGTGGATGAGGGAAAGGGGAGGCAGGAGGAGGAGAGACCCGAGGCGGCCGCCGGTCCTAGTGTCAGGTGAACTGAACTTCAGGTAAGAAGTTATGACCTGCAGCCTATCTGGGTCAGATATAAACCAAGTTTAGGTGGAGTTTATTTTTGTTGTGCTGACTTTTTACAGTCAGTTACAATAACTCGTACTGTGAAGCTAGCATGACGGAGTTTCTATACAGCTGGGTGGGTGCTATGATGTTACTGATAGTGAACTTTATTTTATTCATAAGGTTCATTAGTAGAGTTGCCAACCATCATGTAAAAAACAGAATCGTCCCGTATTCAGAGAAAATATTAAACGTTTTGTATTGAGCAGAAAAGAAACACAGTTTGTACTTAAGCTACAATGGAAAAAAAGACACAAAGCTGGAGTCATCCTGTCTTTACGGTGCACAGCTGCCTCTTCTTCTCTCATTCTCTCCCCCTCTCTCTCCTGTTGCTACTTCAATCATGAAACTGATCAATGATCAGCTGATCGGCTTTTCTCTCTTGTTTGTTTATCGCCCACTTTGCACCAGAAAGAGGAAACCAGCGGATTTTGCGCTAAACAACAGCAGCACGTTTAAGCTTGATCAGCTGTTGTTAGAATTTATTTAATATTAATTTCTAGTATCAGCTGATGTTTGCTGGAGCCACAGCTGTAAAAGCTGCTGGTCATGATGTCGGTTTGGATATGTGGTGAGAGGGAAACATGAAGATGAAACCAGGAGATGTCCTTACTGAATCATCAGAGCTGAACAGGTGATGGAGAAACAGGTTTACCTTTTAGGTGACATGAATGAGTTGAAGGGAAGTTATGAACTGCTTCTGAGAGACAAATAACAAGAGGACCCTTTTCTAAGTAGCTGACAGCTGGTAACTGTGCAGCGGCGGGTCTAGCAAAGTTTTGCCAGGGGGCCAGGTTGGGCATTAACAGGGAAAGGGGGGCACAAAGAAATACTTTTCTTTCTTACTCTCATTTAAAATTTCTAGTTTTTAATAGATAATTATCTGACTCTTACGACCAACGTTTTTATCTGATGTAAAATGTATAGAAATCATACATATACCAACAAGACAGTGTACGTGACTGTCACAACAGCGTTCATTTTCATTCAAAGGCTTTCTGGTTTTTCCTATAATACCTGGTGGGCTGGTCTCTAGTCAAAATGCCGGGGCCGATTTTCTGTCCCAGTCCAACCCTTGGCACGGCATGCAGTGAATTAATCTGAGAGGGTGCAATAAAAAATATATTCAGGAACTGTGCGCTCAGCGCAGCATCAGCACCGCGGAAGTACATGCCTACATCCATAGACTCGAGACAGAATTCACAATGCATTTTCAGGACTTTCAGGTCTATGGACCAATGTTTTCTTTTCTGATCAAACCAGAAAGGTTTAATGAGCAGCTGGATTTGTCTGGCATTAACTGGCTGCACACAGAGGATATCAAAATGCAGCTGATTGAACTGAAAAGCTTGACTCTGTGAGGGTCAAAGTTTGCAGAACTATGAACGCAGCTGGAATCCATAGCTGTGCGTGTTCATGGAGCTGCATTTTCACCTGCTGGACATCACTACCTGACAAGTTTAACTGTCTTCAGAACATTGCGGATGCCTTATTGACTGTATTTTTCATTGTTATGAGGAGACCATGAATTTGCATTTGCATGTTCTGTTGTACAGTTCTTGTTATGGATAAAAAGTTGTGTTTTTTTGTTTCCAAATAGCTGATAACTATTTGCTTATAGCTGCCAACATCTGCGTACAAATATTATTCTTTAAAGTTGTTCTATATAGTGTTTAACTGTTAATATAGACCATTATTACATTTATTGCTAATGCAATCATATGGCACATTAACTTCTGAGGAAATTTTAGTTGGCACTCATCATCAGAAAGGTTGCCGACCCCTGATAAATTGTACGGTAAAGACCGTACAATAATAGAGAGAAAACCCTGACAATCAGATGTCTGGACACAAAGACTATAATTGGGGATGAGGGGAAAGAGAAGTGAAGGGAGGAAGGAGATAGGATAGCATGAGAGAGAGCCAGAGTTTAAAGCAGTGAGAAACTCCAGGCCTCGAGGGCCGCTGTCCTGCAGCTTTTAGATGTCACCCTGTTTCAAAACACCTGAATCAAATGATTAGTTCATTACCAGGCCTCTGGAGAACTTAAAGATCATGTGTTTATGTGTTTTTAATGTTTTCAATGGCTTTTAACATAAAGAAATCTCCACAGATAACATCCCAGTCTGGTTACTTGCATCTAGCAAATGTGAGCTTCTGTTTTTCTTCCTCTTGTCTCTTTTTCATAGTATTTTTTTTCTTCTTCCTCAACAGCTGACGGTCACCAATGTGTGGTTGGTGAATTTGGCGATAGCAGACCTGATCTTCTGCTTCACACGAATCTTCTCTCTCACTCGGCTGTTCTTGTCAGACCACTGGCCTTTTGGCCTCTTCCTCTGTAAGTTCACCGGCTTCTTCAAATACACCAACATGTTCTGCTCTGTGTTCCTGCTGGCTGTGATCAGTCTGGATCGAATGGTCTGCATCTGGTGGCCAGTCTTCACAAGGCGCCGACGCACCCTGTTGGCAGCGAGGGTGGTGGCAGTCTGCGTCTGGATTGCAGCCATCCTCTTCAGCATTCCCTACTTCATCCATCGACAAACTTACATAGACAACAACAACCTGACTAAATGTTCTGTGGACTCGATTGAGGAGGCAGAGGGGTACAACAGCACCAAAGTTGCTCTCTACTCCATCCGCTTCCTGTGTGGCTTCATATTTCCTTTTATGGTCATTCTAATCTGTTATACCTTGGCTGGGGTGGGAATCCGACGCACCCGTCTGTCAGGGAAGTCCCGCCGTCTGCGTGTAATAGCATGTTTGGTCATTGCCTTCTTCCTGTGCTGGGCACCTTATCACTGCCTCTTAATGGTGAAGATGGTGGACAATAATATTGCACTGTTGAAAATATTGTACCCTGTAGCAATGGGCATTGCCTACTTTAACAGCTGTGTAAACCCACTGCTGTATTTTTGCATGGGTCTAAAAATGAGTGAGGGAGTTAGACAAGGTCTAATGAAAATTTATAGAAGGGCTCTGTCAGATGATATGGATGTCCAAATTACTCAGTGCACTGAACATTCTTTGGACTGAAGCTCTGGGTTGAAACACAGCACTGTTTCTGTGCCAAAAAAGAGTCTGACAGCAGTGGGTGTAGCTAATCTTTGTGTTTCTCTGATTTATCCTAAAGCTCAGAAGAATCAATTTCCATGTTTTGATCAGTCTGTTGTAATTTCTCAACGCAAACCATTGTAATGCAATTAAAATGAAAATGCTTTACAAGGCACTAAGATTAATATACTTGATCTTATATATAGTTACTGTAATAAAAAACAGATTTATATATATATATATATATATACAGTGGGGCAAAAAAGTATTTAGTCAGCCACCGATTGTGCAAGTTCCCCCACTTAAAATGATGACAGAGGTCAGTAATTTGCACCAGAGGTACACTTCAACTGTGAGAGACAGAACGTGAAAAAAAAATCCATGAATTCACATGGTAGGATTTGTAAAGAATTTATTCGTCAATTAGGGTGGAAAATAAGTATTTGGTCACCTCAAACAAGGAAAATCTCTGGCTCTCACAGACCTGTAACGTCTTCTGTAAGAAGCTTTTCTGTCCCCCACTCGTTACCTGGATGAATGGCACCTGTTTGAACTCATCATCTGTATAAAAGACACCTGTCCACAGCCTCAAACAGTCAGACTCCAAACTCCGCCATTGCCAAGGCCAAAGAGCTTTCGAAGGACACCAGGAAAAGTATTGTAGACCTGCACCAGACTGGGAAGAGTGAATCTACAATAGGCAAGCAGCTTGGTGTGAAAAAATCAACTGTGGGAGCAATCATCAGAAAATGGAAGACATACAAGACCACTGATAATCTCCCTCGATCTGGGGCTCCACGCAAGATCTCATCCCGTGGGGTCAAAATGATCATGAGAACGGTGAGCAAAGATCCCAGAACCACACGGGGGGACCTGGTGAATGACCTGCAGAGAGCTGGGACCAAAGTAACAAAGGTCACCATCAGTAACACACTACAACGGCAGGGAATCAAATCCCGCAGTGCCAGACGTGTTCCGCTGCTGAAGCGAGTGCATGTCCAGGCCCGTCTGAAGTTTGCCAGAGAGCACATGGATGATACAGCAGAGGATTGGGAGAATGTCATGTGGTCAGATGAAACCAAAGTAGAACTTTTTGGTATAAACTCAACTCGTCGTGTTTGGAGGAAGAAGAATACTGAGTTGCATCCCAAGAACACCATACCTACTGTGAAGCATGGGGGTGGAAACATCATGCTATGGGGCTGTTTTTCTGCCAAGGGGACAGGACGACTGATCCGTGTTAAGGACAGAATGAATGGGGCCATGTATCGTGAGATTTTGAGCCAAAACCTCCTTCCATCAGTGAGAACTTTGAAGATGAAACGAGGCTGGGTCTTCCAACATGACAATGATCCAAAACACACCGCCCGGGCAACAAAGGAGTGGCTCCGTAAGAAGCATTTGAAAGTCCTGGAGTGGCCTAGCCAGTCTCCAGACCTCAACCCCATAGAAAATCTGTGGCGGGAGTTGAAAGTCTGTGTTGCTCGGCGACAGCCCCAAAACATCACTGCTCTCGAGAAGATCTGCATGGAGGAATGGGCCAAAATACCAGCTACTGTGTGTGCAAACCTGGTAAAGACCTATAGTAAACGTTTGACCTCTGTTATTGCCAACAAAGGTTATGTTACAAAGTATTGAGTTGTATTTTTGTTATTGACCAAATACTTATTTTCCACCCTGATTTACGAATAAATTCTTTACAAATCCTACCATGTGGATTCATGGATTTTTTTTTCACATTCTGTCTCTCACAGTTGAAGTGTACCTCTGGTGCAAATTACTGACCTCTGTCATCATTTTAAGTGGGGGAACTTGCACAATCGGTGGCTGACTAAATACTTTTTTGCCCCACTGTATATGTGTGTGTGTGTGTGTGACGTTACTTTGTTTTCTGTCGAATGCACACACTGCCTGTGTATGAAGTAGGGACTACAATTTATAAATGCAATGAGTGCATACAAATTCTTTGTCTAAATATTAATAACACAAATTAATAACAGTCTACACCATTAAATCAAATCAAATCACTTTTATTGTCACATCACATGTGCAGGTACATTGGTACAGTACATGTGAGTGAAATTCTTGTGTGCGAGCTTCACAAGCAACAGAGTTGTGCAAAATACAGTAACGTAAACAAGCAAAATACAAGAATGGCTAAATCTGAAACTAATAAATATATGTACAATATATAATAGTATATGCATTTCTGGATGTGTATACTAAATGTTTTTCTACGTGTGTGTGTGTGTGTGTGTGTGTGTGTGTGTGTGTGTGTGTGTGTGTGTGTGTGTGTGTGTATATACACATATTTTACAAATTAAATAGAGTAAACAATAAAATAAAATATATTTAGACTGTTAACGGATACAATTCTCCTGGATCAATGCTTAACTCTCCCTTGAGTGCCTGAAAATACATTTTAACAGCTTTACCTGACAGTGAAAGTCAGGGTTAGACTGGATATATTGTATGCATTTTGGTGCTTGAGGCATTAACAATAGGGAAACTATACTTCCTTTTTGTAGGATTCACCATTATTATCCTCTGCATGCACACCTGGGACAGGAGTCTGTTCCAGGAAGCATAATCAACGTACTTCAACTCCAAAATAAGTAACTCCGAATTATCAGCTCCAGAACTGATCAGAGTTTGTTCCGTCCTGTTCACCCTGGGTGAAGCACATGCATGAGTAGAGAAAAAATGACATCATCAGTGAAGCTCAGACACACACACAATTCACCATGGCAATCAGACAGAAAGAAACAACAACAACAAAACATTGGACTCATTTCACCCCAATTTAACTGGATGTTCTGCTGTGTGTGTATGGTGAGTATAGTGCCAACTCCAGCTGCCTTAAGGTGCTTTATATTATTAGGCAGTTACCCTACACTGATACAGAGTAAGTCCCAATAATCAGATAAACCCCACTATGAGCAAGCATTTTGTGACAGTGGGCAGGAATAAAACTCTCTTTTAACAGGAAGAAACTTCTGGCAGAACCAGACTCAGGGAGAGGCGGCCATCTGCCACGACCAGTTGGAGATAAGGTGTGGAAAATGGGACAAAAGACATGCTGTGGAAGAGAGCCAGAGGTTATTAACAACTATTAAGGCATGGGTTTAAATGGGTAAGACACATTTTTCTACTCTAATTTTGGTTTTCCTTGTTTTGATATATTAAGCAAGACTATAAGAAAGACTATATGAAAAAATGTTTTTAGAGTTTTATTTAGCTAACAGAAAGAAGGCAGATGTTTGCAGAAGTTTCTAGTGCCTTCAGGCACTGCTGGAGTCAGTCACCTCCCAGGACTTTAGTTTCTGCTTAAAATATGATTATTTTCTATGCACATACTGATGACATTCCCTATTGAGCCTTCTGCCTAAACAGAACCCCTTCCTCCCCTTCCATCTGTAAGTAGGCCACTCAGTCCTGAGATTTTACCTACAAAAATCTCACTCTTCAACAGAGGGTAACCATGGTTAAACGCCATGACATGTCATGAAACAAGCACAATTGTGTAAATGCTCATGAAAACCTCGGGGCATTTATTACAGCCTGACAGTTAAGCTAGATAAACTAGATATGTATGTTTTAACTTCAAATCTGTAAATCTATATCTGATACACTTTTGTAAGTATTTATTAAGTAAGTAAGTATTTTGTTACTGTTTTAAAGGTGGCTCTTGGGAGTTTGTTGCTGGAGCTGTAGTCTTGTGCTCTCATCATAATTGTCCATTTTCATCAGTTTCTTGTGTTCCCCCTTGTCTTTGTCTGAGTTTTCCATTCACTTCCAGACTTATTTTAAGGCTTGCTTCCTCATGTAGCCTTCAGTGTTTATGCTTCATAATGCAGCACATTTTTTTTGTCAGTTCTATACACGTAGGTTATAAAAACTCTTTGTTTTTCCACGCACTTTTTTCTTTTGTTTTTTTAATTTATTAACTAATTCCTAACCGTTCATTCACACAGTGAAGTTGTTTCTGGCATTTTCTTTTTCTGAGTGGCCTGTTCCCTGCAGTTGGATATCTGAAAACAACAATTCTGTTCCTAAGGTAAATATTCGTTATAATATGTGTTATCACATCTTTGCATTCATATTAGCGGTGTTATTTGACCTTAGTTAAATACTGGTAATAGCTTAAAAGGTTATTCTCATTTTTTTCAGGGTGCTGCTGTTCTACTGGGAAACTTTAATGCTCAAGTGGGCAACGGCAGTGAGACCTGGAGGGACACGATTGGGAATAGCAGCCTCTCCGATCTCAACCCTTTACCTGAACCACAGTTTTTTCCATAACCAACAGCATGTTCTAACATAACGGTGTCCATAAATGCACATGGCACCAGGACACATAAGGTTGCAGGTTGATGATTGATATTTATAATCATATCATCAGATCTATGTTCTGTACACTTGGGTGAAGAGAGGGACTGAGCTGTCAACTAAACGACACCTGGAGGTGAGTTGGATCAAGTAGTTGAGGGAGGATGCTGGAAAGACCTGACACACCTAAATAGTGAGGGTGTGCTGGCAACACCGAGCAGAGTTCCCAGTCCACGAGATCCAGCCCAACTCCGGCAGAGCTTTGACAGCATTCCGAGGGAGAATGGGGAACTTACATCTCATTGAGCTGCAGCTGGAAGTTGGTTTGTTGCCACAGATTGTGTTCATAATTTTTATGGACAGAATTCCTCAGTATAGCCACTTTTCACCATGAGGATCTTGACTCTGCTTTTCACAGATGATGTGGTTCTGTTGGCTTCATATGGTGGTGGCCTCCAGCTTGCACTGGAGCAGTTCACAGCCGAGTGTGAAGTTGCAGGAATTAGAAGCACCTCCAAATCTGGAGAGGGTGGTCTGGCTGTTCTCTTTAGGCTGCTGCCCCCACGACCCGGCCCTGGAGAAGCAGATGAAAATGGGCGGATGGATGGATGAATCAACTTTCCATTGCTGGATGCCAATTAAGGCCTTGTTTCTTAGAAACAGCTGTGAACAGTTTATAACAGAAAACAATTCTGCAATTGAATTTAAATAACTTATTCACACTTCTGGTCTTATGCTCAATTGGTGTGTGAATCTATGTCTGAGAAAAAATGGGAGGGAAATGTGGGTATGGTTGTGTGAGGGAAAAAAAAAACAACTATATTCAGAATGGAAGATAAACCCAGACACATGACGTGAAAAAAGAGGAAATGGAGGGTGTGTTAATGTGTCTGGGAGTGTGTATTCATATGTGTGAGAGCCATGACACAAACTATGTAACAGCCAAACTTGAAGTAACAACAGGACAGACAAACAAATACATCCTCACTTCTGCCTCTGACTACTAAGAGTGAAGCTGCTCACTTTAGCTCAATATTTTAGGTAAGAAATTCGATTTTTCTTTCTCGGTTAGATCTCTCAGATGATACTTAAATTCTTATTTTTTTAATTCGTGTTTTTGCATTTTTGTTTTTCCTGCCTGTTTAAATGTAATATTAGGTTTTTCTGCTTAATAGAGAGCTTTGGTTATGTATAGTTGATTGAAAATCTTTGGAAAAGAGCTTATGATGAATTAAATTGTTTACATGCAGTTTTTTAAAAAAAGAAATCAAGAAATATTTAGAAACCACATCAGATCTCCCACAATGGGAGAAAATCAAACTCAATATCTATACTGATATCGACTAGGTAATGTGTTAGGAATGAACTCATTCATTCAAATGAATGCTACATTATTTGATGGAAATGAAAGTTATTAACCTAAACAAACAGGATGTCTTTGTGAGAATTTAATTTGCCTTTCCAAAGGAAAGTTTTAGGAACCTTAACATGGATAAAGAAATGAAACTAGAATTTCTTCTAAAGCAGCTGACCTGTGGTCTTGTAGGCATCTAAAGTGTAAATAAACATGTGCATCAAAGCATGATCGGGCCAACTGTAATAACAACTTTTTACCAAACCAACAAATACTAAAACCCAGACAGTTTTCCATATATAATGAATTTCTTTGTAGTTAGTGTTCAAAATTTGTTCATCTCGCTCAAATCTTTCATGTTCAACTACATTATGGGTTAAAACTTCAGGGTCAAAATACCCAAAACAGCACATTAAGTTATAGCCTGATACATTTTTTGGCAACAGGCAAAAATATAGTGATAAAGAAAACCATATGTCACCATATGTCCTGACGCCTCAACAGAGTGAAAGTAGTTGCCACTAACCTGTGGAGGAATTGAAAAAATCTATTTTTTTCCTAAAAGCAGGGAATCGCTTGTGTTACAAGTGTGAGTACAGGCTGGATTTGTCACAGTCTGGCTGAGGCAGACCTGAGAAGGAATGACTGAAAACACACGGACTAAATACACACAGGAGGCTAATGAGGGAAGTGGGAACACATGAGGAAAACAGCTGACACACATGAACATAACGATGTCACAAGGGGAGAGTAAAACTAAAAACACTGAACATAGGAACACAGGACCCCTTCAAAATAAAACAGGAAACATGATGAGACGCAGACATGAGAACATGAACTTGAAGGGCAAGGGAGACTTAACAGGGGTTGAAAACACAAGGGGGGAACTAATAAGCAAATGAACTTAGATAACCTAAATAACTTAAACATACCATAAACATCAGAATAAACCAAAACTCCAAAACGCTAGGTCAAACGACCCAGGATCGTGACAGGATTCTATTATGTATCTGCACTGATTAATGAACAAGAACAAGATCAGGCCTCTTTACAGATCAGGGTGACAGTTTAATATGTTATTAACAGCTTTTAATCTAATATCTTCTGCATAGCAGACATTAGATTATTGTTAAGTTATATAAACTAGTATATTTAAGCTGTTAGACCTTAGTGAGTTGTTGCCAGAGTCACATGTATTCAAAGATTAAGGTCTAAGGAAATGATCTCATCACAAATACCACTTGTTACTTGTTTTTAAGCTTTTGACTCTGTAACATGAGCTTTATCAGATGATGAAATTTGCTTAATGTCATAATCTTTTTTCAGACCTGATCCATTTTCATAACATACTTCCTGTTTCGATAAGTTTAACCATTTCCCACACACTTTAAAATACAACAAAACCTTCAGCCAACAGTTGGTCAAGAATTACACCCCTATGCATACATATATGCATATATAATTTATACACACTTATATATACTATATTTTGTATGTTTGGATGAATATTTCTTACCACTGCAGAACCTGTTTATTACCCCCATAAGTGGTGCCACATTTGCACATTTGTAAGGATAATGCATTTATGGGTTGAGCAGTAGAGCTGAGTGTGTCGGCTGCAACCATAAAAAACTTGTCAAATCTTTTTTGCCAAACAGCTTATTCTGTCATTGAGTCGTGTTTATTGGATTGGATTATTGAAGTCTAATGAAATAAAACATATTGGAAATGTAACAGCTTATTCATTTAAGAAACAGCAGCCTTAGTAGCATGTGGAAGAACCATACACAGCCAAAACAAGTCAAGTTGTTTTAAAATTGCCTTGTAACCATTTCACAGACTAATCGGCAGCAACAATTGCTTCTCTGAGATCACTGCTGTGTATGTCCTCCTATGGAAGCAGTAAGACTAACACTCAGTCTCTGACTCACTGCTTCTGCATCTTGGTTTTTGTTAGATAAATAACAATGTCACTTTTTTTTGTTCATTTGAGCTGTGCACCCATTTGAAGACCCACTGGTTATTTCTATTGTAACTTGATATATAAAGCAACATAATTTTCTTTACAATGGCTGTAAAAGTAATATATATCTCATTGTGAGCAGCGTGACAAAGACCTAAATAGATGAAAAGATAGCAGCCAATGTGAATCAAAGCAAATGCCTTAGCTGGCCAAAGAAAAATCATCTAGGGAGTCAGTGAGTATGATAATATACAGCAGCGTGGGAGGTAATCTTATGACTTCCTATTCACTGTCTGGAAGATCAGGAGTTACATGATGAGTAATATTTTGTTGTTTTTCTGTTCTCTCTTTTACAGCCACACAATGTTTTCCAATGTCTCTCTGCCCAATCAGATGCTCAAGTTTTCAAAGGAGAACCAGACAACTATGATGGGCATCAATGCCATAGCGGACTATGTCACCATTATCTTATATGCACTGACCGTTGTGCTCGGCATCACAGGGAACTCTATAGTGATCTGGGTGGCTGGATTCAAACTTAAGGTAGATATAAAGTGAAACATGTATTTCAAATACCTTCTGAGGTTTTAAGTATCTCTGTGAAATTCTCATATTTAGTTTGTACAATATTTTATAGGCAAGAGTTTTCAAGACAGCTTCAGTAAATGTGTTTTTTGGGGTTTTTTTAATGTTACATATCAGTGCATGAATGCAACCAGTATACTGATTACAAAATACTCAATGGCAGATTTATCATTCACCTCTTAGTGCGTGCCAAAATACAGAGGTGGCAAAAGAACATACATTCATCACTTAAGTAGAAGTACAAATATTTGAGTTTGTTTGAAAGTCTTAATACTTTATTAAAGATAAGAAGCAAAAATATAACATGTGCATAAATATTTACAGCCTTTGAGGTCAGGTGCATCCTGTTTCCACTGATCAGCTGTCAGATTTAAGCCCCAGACTGACAGTGCATGTCAGAGCACAAACCAAGACAGGAAGTCCAGGGAATTATACCCGACCTGAAGTTTCCCAAAAGTATCTGAAGGAGTCTCAGACCATGAAACACAAAATGATCAGGTTCTCTGAAAAGAAAGATTGAACTCACTGGGCTGAATGCCAAGCCTCATGTCTGTAATAAACCGGGCACTGCTCATCATGATGTACAGAGACATCCTTGCTAATAACCTGCTCAACAGCGACTGGACCTCAGACACGAGTGAAAGGTCATCTTCCAAGAGAACAAGAACCTAAGCATACAGCCAAGATAACTAAGGAGTGGCTTCGGTACCACTCTGTAAATGTCCTTGAGTGATTTCTTGATAAATAAACCCACTAACCCTTGGCTTAAATAACTCCAAATAACCCTCTTTTTTCTTCTCTTTTGTTAATGAACCCCTTCTGTCATCGTTTCTAGTCATATCAGCATATAAGGAAATCCAGCTGTTAATAAACTTCTTATATCCATTGATTTGGTGTGATTAAACTTATTTTTGACCAATTAAGACTTAATAAGTTAAAGCACTGATTATGACTGTACAAGTTGAAACACAGTGTGTTGGGTCTCAATGTGCACAGTGTGGCTAAATTTAATAAGTACATCCTCATCAGCCTTTGGCCTTATCAGCCCAATGAGTGATCATTATCAGTCAATATCTGTCTCATCTCTTCCTCCTACTGAGAGCTGGTCACCCTTTCAGAGGTAGTAATGGATGGTGTGTTTGCAAGTTAAAATAGGAACACAAATCCCCACTTGGAGGCTGGGCAGAGGTTTATTTCACTTAGCTTTTTTCACATAAACACTAGATGTTTATTGATGCTACTGATAATAACAACCTACTGAGTTTGATACAAGATTAAGATGAAGGCCAAATAGTGATATTTTAAAATTGCTAATATCGCTGATAATATCACAATCTGGTGACTTGCTTCATATAAATACATTTTTTTCTTCCATTCTTCTCTTTTCCATCTCGTTTTATTTTCTCTTCCTTAAAGCTGAGTGTCACCAACGTGTGGCTGGTGAATCTGGCGATAGCAGACCTGATCTTCTGCTTCACACGAGTCTCCTCCCTCATTCAGATGCTCTTCTTCGACCACTGGCCTTTTGGCCTCTTTCTCTGCAAGTTCAACGGCTTCTTCAAATACACCAACATGTTCTGCTCTGTCTTCCTGCTGGCTGTGATTAGTCTGGATCGAGCGCTCTGCATCTGGCAGCCTGTCCTCACAAAGCGTCGTCGCACCCTGTGGGCAGCGAGGGTGGTGGCGGTCTGCGTCTGGATTGCAGCCATCCTCTTCAGCATTCCCTACTTCATTCATCGCCAAATGTACATGGACAACAACAACCTGACTAAATGTTCTGTGGACCCGAAAGAGAAGGCAGAGGGGTACAACAGCACCAAAGTAGCTCTCTACTCCATCCGCTTCCTGTGTGGCTTCATGTTTCCCTTCACAATCATTCTGATCTGCTACACCTTGGCCGGGGTGGGAATCCGACGCACCCGCCTCTCAGGAAAGTCCCGCCCTCTGCGTATACTAGCCTGTTTGGTGATTGCCTTTTTCCTGTGCTGGGCACCTTACCACTGCCTCTTACTGGTGAAGATGGTGGACAATGAAAATGCAGTAGTGAAAATCTGGTACCCTGTAGCAAAAGGTGTTGCTTACTTTAACAGCTGTGTGAACCCGCTATTGTACTTCTGCATGGGTCTAAAAGCGAGAGAGGGTTTCAGGCAGAGTGTAATGAGAGTTTATAAAAGAGCTCTGACAGATGAAATGGATGGTCAGATGACTCAGTCCACTGATCGCTCTTTGGATTAAAGCTCTGGTTTGAAACACGACACTGTTTTAGTGGCAGGAATAAGTGGGTGTAGCTAAAGTTTAAATTTTCCCCCAATGATCCTAAAGCTAAAAAAAAATGCATATCTTTATATAAACCATTAGTATAGCAGTGAAATGGCAATAGCAAAGTCGTTATTATAATGTAACTTGTAATCTGTAGCTTTTCATTGCAGTTTATGTGCAGCAAGAATTAGTAGGTATGACTGTGAAAAGGTGTTTTCTTTCATTCTGTGCTCAGTGAAGAAAATATATATTTGGCACACTGGAGTGAAACACTGTTTTGTGACCCTTCTTCTAGAGTGTCTGCAGCTCCAGGGGGATTGCTCCAGGTTTCTCTTGTTTTAAAAGCTAGAGGCTTTTAATTGTCATTTTATTTTGTTTCTGTGACTCTTTAAAAGACATTTAGCATCAGAGCACTTTCACTGAACAGTGCCAAGCTAAATCTCATCGTTCTATAACTTGTTTCTGTCTGTCTGTCTGTCTGTCTGTGTGTGTGTGTGTATTTAGTAAAATTTTAAAATTCAAAGTGTTTTTAAAGGCAAATATTTTTAATTCAAATGTAATACAGTAGTACTGCATTAAA
Source organism: Simochromis diagramma (assembly GCF_900408965.1). NCBI lineage: Eukaryota > Metazoa > Chordata > Actinopteri > Cichliformes > Cichlidae > Simochromis > Simochromis diagramma. The sequence continues at coordinate 217,090 of NW_024386786.1, read as the reverse complement.
GGAGTGATATTGTTTTTAAAGTAATGTTAATGGTTTAGTAAATAACAACATTTAACACTTATACCTATTAAATAAAATTATTTTATGTGAAATAGATTAAATCACCAGTTTGTACTTGATTTTATATACACTATAATGTACGGTAACTGAAATAATGATTTTCTCAATGATTTGAAAAAAAAGAGAAAAGCTAAATCTAGTTATTTTATATGTGGAAATATCATTTTAATGGTGAATGTCTCTTAAATATACAAGTTTTTTGTTGTTTTTTTTGCAAAGATACACATCACATTAGAATTGAATGTGTAAACTCGTTAACTACTTACAAAAATTTTGGACTTTTAATGGGTGATATTTCATTTGGGTACATTAAATATAGATTATATCAGCGGTCCCCAACCCTTTTTTGCACCACAGACATGTCTATCATTATGTCCAACAATATTTTCACGGACCGGCATTTAAGGTGTCGCAGATAAATACAACAAAATAAAACCAGTACCAAAAAAAAGAAGATTTATTCATAACACATGGGATAAGACCCAGGGACACAGAGTTAACACTAAAACCGTTTAAAAGAAAAAATAATGTCAAAAACCAATAAAAACTCTGAAAACCATAAATTTCACAGCCGAGCCTCAACTCTCACGGCCTGGTACCAAATGACTCATGGACCGATACCGGTCCGTGGCCCGGGAGTTGGGGGCCGCTGGATTACATATACAAGACTGTTCTGTACATAATGAAATGCAGCTTATAGCAGTGCAATCAATGCAATTTAAACTAGATTATTTGTATTACAACTATAATACAAATGTATTTTTAAATAAATGATTTTAAATTAATTTCCATTACTTTTGTTTTTCTGGTGCTCCATCTATTTGAATATTATTATTTTTTAAACCTTCACAGTCTTTCAAAGCAGACAGAACACACAGTCTGAGGCCAAGCCTGAGCAGTGACACACATTATCTACCCGTTATAGTAAGCAGATAACTTCCATTGAGATCTGTTTTGGCAATTATCCTCCCGGACACTCTGTAAGGCTGGACCCACCCAACATCAGAAAGACAGCTCTGTCTTCAGGCCACAGCACATAGCAGGCTCTGGTTAATACCACCACACCATGATTATCTCTTCATCATGGCACCCGTGTATAACAAGGGCCAAAATGTGATGGGCAGACAGCGAGGTCAGAGCATCTTCAAAATCACAGATCTTGTGGGATGTTCTGGTCTGCAATGTTCAGTATCTATCAAACGTGGAAGAAACAGAAGGGACAGTGATGATAGGGTCATGGGTGGCCAAGGGTCATGTACATGGGGAGCAAAGACTCCGCAGTTTGTTGTGAATGGGGCAGTGCATAGCCACAGACCTGTCAAGATGCCCGTGGTGACCCATGCAACTGAAAGCACCAACAAAGGGAATGAACATCAGAACTGGCACCAACACAGCATCATGCAGTATCATACATAATGTTAAACCTGATTGGTCTATTTATTTATCTATTTATTTTAAAGAGTACATAAGTAGTATTCAAATGTGTAAAACGTTACACAGACAGGCCGATTCTTGGAACACTGAAGATCAGGACCCAACATTTCAGGAGACAAGACGAAGTATTTTCCAAAGTACTATGTACAGCACTTTGGTATTGTCTTTGATTGATTGATTGATTGATTGATTGATTGATTGATTGATTTTTATAAAATAGCCAGTAACAAGGAAAAAGTTGGTGGAAGGAAAATGAACCATTTATACTTTAGACGGGGTGAAGGAGGACAAACAAGAACAGCCAATGTAAATGCAAACTTTCAAATCATTCTAAAATTGTTGCAAAAAGAACAATAGTAAATTCTAAGGAAAAAGACTATTCACTAGTGATGTGATGCACTGTGCCAGGATGTAATCCAGGAAATCCTTTATCAAGTACATATCATAGCTAGGTTCTTTAAGGATGAGTGACATCGGTCGTGATGTGTGAAGCCTCGCTGTTTCAGAATGTGGTTTGAGTGTTGATGTGATTCACGAATATTCATAAGCACCATGGATTACCCCCCAAAACTGCATGTTAGTGTTCATGTTGGAGTTTTCTCAGTGACATGAGGAGGTTGTTTTCATGGAGCCTGCTGAAAGGAGAAGCATTTCCTCCTGTGTGGCAACACTTTGAGCTATTACACGTAATATTCCTGTAAATAATGAAACATGTTACTGTAGTTTTGGTCAAAGTCAACGCCAGCTTTGTTGTCAAAGACTAGTCATACACAGGAAATTGAAATTGCAATACTCCCACAAACACAAACATCGTCATGATTATTCCCATGATGACACTGTTGTAAGAAAACCAAGAAGCTGTAAGAAGTAGTTGAAAGATTTTGACCAGCAGGGGGGGTCTGTGTACACATGAAGCTTTTGGAAATGAACCTGTTTTTAACCAGTTGGATGGAAAGCTTCAAGGCCATCACTACCATATCTATACTTACCAAACATACTTGAGCTTTGATCTGTCATATCTAGTCCAAAAATCATCAGACACACTGACTACTAAAAAAAACCCTAAATGGTAGTTTGTATGCCTGTGTGTGTGAGTGTGTGTTTGTGACAGTAGCAGTACATTTTAAAATAAAAACAAAACACAGATTTAATTAAGTAATTAGTTAAATGTGTCAACTAATTAAAACTGGAAATAGAAATAACTTCTAAAATGTTTTAAATGAAATGAATTGACATTTAAATAATGATAGATATATTTGATTATTAATTAATTACAATTTTATTTAATTAACGACACATTTAATTAATTATTTAATTAACTCATTTTGGCACTCGGGACATTTCATACATGCTCACCATGGCATGGAGGTTACAAATTTAATGTTGTTTGCCATTTCCTCAGATATCTCTGACAAACATGCATCCATGAGTCACACGGTGATGGAGATGGAGGAAGAAACTGTATTAACAGCTTCGGAGAGGAAGACTTTTTTTTTGGCCTTTTTCTTTCAAAGTAAATATTTAAATCTATATTAGTGATGTCTGTATGGACATAGATGTAAACTTTATTTTGAGTGGTTGGACATGCAACCACAAGGTGGTGGGGTTTTCTTCTTTTTACTGTGTGTGGCTAAAGAAACTGTACCGTCCCTGCACTCCCACGTTTATTTGCAATTTGACTCCAGTAGCCTTACGTCTCTCAACAGCAGAAAAAAACTTTGTTCTCAGTCATTGGGGATCTTTTCTTTTGAAGTGCTACTGTATTTCTTTCTACTGGTAAGACTTCAGTTTTCAATTTATGACATAACACTGCCCTGAACACTAACTAACTTCTAACTTCTTTAGCTTTGTGAAGGTTTCTACCACCACAGTTCATTTTGATGTGATCATGAAGTAATGATCTTTTAATTTTCATTATAGACTCTTTTTTCATAATTAGCAAAAAAATGGTTAAACAACTATTTACTCCTTTAAAATATCACAGCCAGAGCTTTTTTATCTCGAAATCACTTCTAAGCATGTGTGTGTGGTGCTTAAAATCATATCATGTTATATGTTATATTATATGGGGAGTAACACGAAGAATGTTATCATTTTCATATTGAGCCAAGGTGTGTACATCTTAAAATTAATAATAGTAATAAAACAAAAAAACTAATCTCAATACCTCGTCATGTATGGTTAATTACATTTTTATGTAAGTAAGTGTTTGAAAAATAATCCTGAATTGTTTTCTACATCAACAGGAACAAATGGATTAGGATCAGAGCTATAACATTTCTGGTCAACAGCTTGACATTATTATCACTTTTCAAGTGTTAGACATGTATAATGAATATCATCTGCATAGCAGCAATTTGATTACTCTGTAGAAATGTAGACTAGTACCATGCATCCGGGAAGTATTGATGGCACTTCATTTGTTCCACATTTTGTCATTTTTCAGCCTTATTCTAAAATAGACTGAATTATAAAAAAAAAATGCACCTCAAAATTTTACACACAATACCATCTAATGACTAAGTAAAAACTGTTTGCTCAAATTCTCGTGCGCTTGTTAAAACTTTATCATAACAAGGTGTAGTAGGTGTAAGTAGACTGCGGAGTCCTGGCCTGATGAATTAGCTCTTCTGTGTTGTGCCATACGCTTTGCCACAGGTTGTTTGGTTTCCTCGATATATAAACCATGGCCATCCTCCTGGCACTTAACGGCGTACACTATATTATTCTGTTTGTGTCGGGGGACCCGATTTGTGGGGTGGACCAATTTTTTCCAAAAACTGTGTCTGCATGGCTTTTAAACCCCAAAACACGCTCTGCCAAAAATTGGTCCACCCCAAGGATTAATGATCAAGGAACTGATCTCACAGCCCATTGTTCATATAGTGGGCTGGTTTCAGTTATTGTGCAAATGTACTGTTTATAAGGTTGAGGAAACCTGCAGTCATCTGAGACTGAAGAAGTCACTTTGATGAGTGACGAAACGTTTCTCCCACTGAAAACTCTGCGTCCAGATGAACAGAATCAACCTTTTTGGACCCAAATTACTAAAATATAGATATTTTAGATATGAGAATTGATTCATAAAACATCTGGCATTGGAGAAGTCGATATTTTACTATCAGTCCGCACACCACTAATGCTTAGCAGCGTAGTCATTTGAATCCACACTGCACTGGTGCAGAGAGAAGTCAGCTTCTAAAAGATTATTAGAAGGGATTTCTTAGTTGTAGCTTTCTGTGCTAGAAGGAAGGAAGGGAGAATTTCAGCAAGCCTTCTTTGAAAGAACTTACATCCACATTGATAATGAGCAAATGCAATGGGTTATTAGCATATAAGTGCATATTTATATGATTTGTTTGACATTTCCAGACAAGAAAATAAATATGTAAATATAAATAAGTCCGCACGCCTATAATCACACTTGGGATCTTGTTCTAATGTATGGCATAGAAACTGAACATTTAACAATAAAATAAAAACTCTTCAATGACATATTCCCCTATAATATAGCACGGGTACCTAAGCTTACCCACAAAGGTCTATTATCTTATTAATAATGTTGACTCGTGTCATCACTATCCTGGATAGTGTGTCTCCTCTAAAAAAGGACAGTCTCAGATAAACAGATAAGCTGGAAAGGAAATGATGTGTCACTAATTTAGAAGACTGTAATTTAACCTGGAAAAAGACTATTAAAAAAGCCCTCTCTAACAGGATATATTACTCATCATCAATTAAAGGAAATAAGAACAACCTTAGGTTTCTTTTCAACACTGTAGCCAGGCTAACACAGAGTCAGAGCTCTGCTGAGCCATCAGAGCTCAACTGTAACTATTAATAACTTCATGATTCCCATCACAAAACACTCACTGGAGAAAAAATTATATATAGCATAACCATCTCACAGACATATCATTTTGTACAGCTATTTTCAATACTATTTACATGCTCACTCTGAAAAATCATAGAGTTTAGTTAAGTTCAATATTTATTTCCTCCAAGCCATCAATGTGTCTATAAGACCCCATTTCTAAAAGACTGTTCAAGAAAGTCCTACCATTAATGTTTTGATCATAGATATGAGAAATCTATCTCTATTAATGAGCTATGCACCAAAGGCATTCAATGTATCAGTAATTAAACCAATATGTAAAAAGCCATTAGTTGGCCCATCTGTCTTTGCTTATTATAAACCAATCTCCAACCTTCCTTTTATCTAAAAGATTCTTGAAAAAATAGTTGTAAAAAAGCTAATTGAGGGGTCTTTGATGCTAATACTGGCTTTCTGCTGAAGTCTGCCAGTAAAAATGTCTCTGAGGGGTGTTGGTGAAATGCCAATTGCCTGCTCTGCTGCCCTACCACCCACTGCAGTTTCCTCTTGTCCTCCACAGTACAGCAGTTGAACCAGAGTGTGCACCAGTAGACTAGAATATTTCACACTTATCCGTGTTTTATGCTGAACATTGTGAGGGGGACCCAAATGCACAACATGAAGGCAGCTGATGTGAGGCAAAAATCCTATTCTGACTTTAACAACATAAATTCATAACAACTTCTGATTGTACAAATTGTATTTGGGATTCCCTAAAATTATCTCTGTAAAAAGAATCTTCTGCTTTGTTTACCTGCAGTTTTCCCCTTCTTTTAGGTTTTAGACAATTTCATTTTAAAATAGTGTTAGGGAGTATGATAACGTAGAGCAACATGTGATATAATCTTACATTTTCTTACTCACGGTCTGTTAGGTTAAGAGTTACATGATAGCGTAAAATTCTTCTGTTCTCTCTTTCCCAGACAAAAAATGTTTCCCAATGCCTCTCTGCTCACCCTGGGACTCAAGCCTTCTGAGGAGGCCCAGGCAACTGTGGTGGATATTGATGCCATGATGAAAAAATTCAGCAGCATCCTCTACACACTGACCGTTGTACTCGGCATCACGGGGAACTCTGTGGTGATCTGGGTGGCTGGATTCAAACTTAAGGTAGATATATTGCATAATCAGTTTCAAATACCTTCTGAGTCTGAAATGTTTCTGTATAATATTTTATAATGCCCTAAAAGGCAGCTTCCTTGAACAGGAAATATACTTACACAACATCTACCCAGGAAAGCCACAATCGGTTAAAAAAATCTAAAATCAATGGGTACATAACTTGTAAGCCTCGAATGTTTATCAAATGTCACTGAGCTTAAAATAAAAAAAAAAAAATCTAAACTTTTCAGCAGACAAGGACATCAAACTCTTGACAGACTTCTTGGATGGTATAGATAGATTTGATAATAGCTTTGGGAAAGTAAATTAATTAGTTACAAGATTGATGAATGGAAACTGCTAGAATGTTATCAGCCAATTGAATGGCCATGATCGCTTAAAATCTGTGTTAAATATACAATATTATACTACCTCCAGACTTATTCATGTACTTCTGATTACCTCACAAGTATAGTTAAATCAGCAGATAACAAGACTGCCTATAGGGATAAAGTGCACAACTGACTTCATCTAACACTAAATATCAAGAAGACAAAAAGCTTATCATAGATTTCAGACATCATCAGAGGAAGCCCCAGCCACTAAAAGTAGCAGGAGAGGAAGTGATGGGAGTTTACAGCTTTAGGTTCCTAAATGTGTCAGTGATGATCTTAAATAGACTGTTAACTGAGTGGCACTAGTAAAAAAAAAGATTCAACTGAGACTTTACTTTCTCAGATCACTAAGAAAAGTCTGCCTTTTTCCAAAACTAAGTCTTTTAAGCACTCCTCAGTAGCAAACATTCGATTATACTGGCTAAGTGCTTGATATGGAAACTATACAACAGCAGACAAAACAGCCTTCAAAGAGAAAAACAAAAAAGCTGCAAAAAAAAAGAAGAAAGAAATCATTGGATTACTTTACAGCAGGGCCTGCAGCAAGATTACCCATCACATTCATCATCTGTTCTCTGTATTGCCACCTGGAAGTCATTATTGGACTTTAAAGACCTTCAAATCCTTATTATTTTTTTATTTTTTTTATTCAACGGCCACAACTGAACTTAATTTTCTCTTTATAGTAGCATTTCAATAACGCTCAATCACAATTCGTATTTTGTATATATTTGACAATATAACAGGTTTGCTTACAATGAAATTTACCACCTAATTAATGTCTTTCTCTTTCTTCCTCTTTTTTATCCATCTTGTTTTATTTTCGTCCTGCTTAGCTGACAGTCACCAGAGTGTGGCTGGTGAACCTGGCGATAGCAGACCTGACCTTCTGCTTCACACGGGTTTTCTCCCTCGCTCAGATGCTCTTCTTTGACCACTGGCCTTTTGGCCTCTTCGTCTGCAAGTTCTATGGCTTCTTCAAATATGCCAACAAATTCTGCTCTGTCTTCCTGCTGGCTGTGATCAGTCTGGATCGAGTGCTCTGCATCTGGCAGCCCGTCCTCACAAAGCAGCGACGCACCCTGTGGGCAGCGAGGGTGGTGGCAGTCTGCATCTGGATCGTGGCGATCCTTTTCAGCATTCCCTATGTCATTAATTGTCAAATGTACATGGACAACAAAAACTTGAGTTGGTGTTCTGTGGACCCAATAGAGAATCCAGAGGGGTACAATAGCACCAAAGTAGCTCTCTACTCCATCCGCTTCCTGTGTGGCTTCATATTACCCTTCATAGTGATTCTCGTCTGTTACATCCTGGCTGGAGTAGGCATCCGACGCACCCGCCTGTCAGGGAAGTCCCGCCCCTTGCGTATCATAGCATGTTTGGTCATTGCCTTTTTCCTGTGCTGGGCGCCATACCACTGCCTCTTACTGGTGAAGATGGTGGACAATGAAAAAGCAGTGGTGAAAATCTGGTACCCTGTAGCAAAGGGTGTTGCCTACTTTAACAGCTGTATGAACCCACTGTTGTATTTTTGCATGGGTCTAAAAATGAATGAGGGATTTAAACAGAGTGTGACAAGAGTTTATAGAAGAGCTTTGGCAGATGAAATGGAAGTCCAGACTACTCAGTCCACTGATCACTCTTAGGATTTAAGCTGTAAGATGGAACACATTAATGTTATGGGGGCAAAAAAGAGAGAGTGGGAGTGGTTTCTGCCAGTGAACGTGACGCTAGTATTTGATAGTATTTATTCAAGCTCAACAAAACAGGCATGTGAGGTTACACCTAACCTTCCTCATCTGTGCTTTTAGTTAGCCAAGGGTGACATTAATAAATTCTGACATCCCTACAGTAAATCAAGATGTATTTCATCATGATATATTATATATAGTACATACTATATGCAGTCTTCACTACTCAAAAATTAAAGGAAAATTTTAATCATAGCTAGCATCGGGTCAGTTTAGGGATATTGATCTGTTCAGTTAAGTAGCAGAAGTGATTGTTAATCAGTTTCAGCTGCTTTAGTGATAATAAAATTAACAGCAGGTGCACTACAGTGGCATCAATTAGACAACTTCCAAAACTGGAATGATTTTGCAGGTGGGGGCCACTGACACTTTTCACTTCTTAATCTTTTTCTGACAGTTTTTTAATAGTTTTGCACTTAGCTAGTGTCTGTGTCACTAATGGTAGACCTGGGGTTGATACCAGAATTGATGGGTTCACCAACTGGCTCCCTGTCCTTTTCATGGATGAAAGCAGGTTTACCCTGAGCAGATACAACAGACATGAAAGGGTTGGAGAAGCTATGGAGAACATTCAGTATGATTGGTTTGGTGGTGGGTCAATGATGGTTTGGGGAGGCATATCCATAGAGGAATGCACAGCACTCCACAGGGTAGGCAGCAACACCCTGACTGTCATTAGGTATCGGGCTGAAATCCATGGACCCTGGCAGACCCTACACAGATGCAGGAGGTCCTGGATTCCTCCCAGTGAACAAGGCCCCTCATCGTGCGAGAGTATGCAGGGAGTTCCCGAAGAACATAAGAATTGATACCGTTGAGATGTTTTGAAAGTGTTCCTTTAAATGTTTTGAAGAGCGTATGTCATGATACTCTTGGCCAAACTACCCATGGACTGACATATCAAATCTAACTGGACAGGTTAATGTCAAAAAGTAACAAAATCATAAACATGGTTTAGAAATCCAGATAACTGAGAAAAATGACTCAGTGGTCACAGCATGTCAGCATCTGCCTGTCATTTGGCACGCCCCTAAATGTAAGTGTCAGTGTAGTTTAGATGAGTGAGTTACAGGGGAAACAAATCCACTTTTTGCTGTTATTATGATCATTAAAAATGGCTTAAGTAAACACAACGTTTTTTTAAATACCAGGCTGTAAATATGTTTTATTAAAAGCAAACAAGCTAATGATCAGCAGCCTGACAGGAAATAGTAGGTTTTACTCTGCTGAGGAGGGTTTTTTTTTTCTTTCTATAGCTTTATATTTATATCAGTAGGATGATAAGATCTGAGATCTAATTCTGCCAACCACTAGATGTTTTAAATTTAATTATGATCACACAGAAGGCTTTATAATGAACCCTTTATAATAAATTTCATCAGGAAACTGCTGTAGTTGTTTGCATCAAATAATTATGAAAATGTCTTTGCCTACAACTTAATTACTGGATATCAAATATGTACTGAATGAATAAACAAACAAAGATGGTGAGTTTGTCAATATTTGCATCAGTTCCTCCTTTGGGTGGGGCTCTCACTGCAGTATAGAATCACTTCCTGTTACAACCAACGACTGCAGAAAACATGGACGACCTGACAGCTCCCCAAAAATGAAGCCAAAACGTCTCTGACGCCCCCTGGTGTCTGGCTGCAGTATAGGTCATAAACTCTGCCTCCTCCATGTTAGCACATTTTTTCTTTTTAAATTAACTTTATTTGTCAACAATAATATAAAAATATGAGACCATATTAGTTATCCATGCATATAAATGTATACGGCTGAGCATTACAACAACAGAAAAAGAGAGATTTAAAAAAGCAAGAGGAATAACAAAAGAATGAAAGAAAAAAAAAAGTCTTAGGAATTCATTAGTTGGCTAAATCTTAACCTCCATGGCCTCAAATTCTTTTAGAGTATAATTTCTTTTAACTGGGTTGGGACAGATTTCGTTTATCAAAATATTTCTGATCGCTTTGTTTGTAAACCTGCTGTCACAAGTCAAAGTCTCCAGCTATGCAGAGCTGTCTCAATCTAGGAGAAATTTAATCATTGATCTTAAAGGGACTGGGATGGCTTTTGTTAGTGTTTTATAACTCTTAGCAGTGCATCTTACGTCAAACTTCTCACAGAACGTCTGTTTTAATAAGACCCCATTCTCATCCATAAAATCAGCTACAGCCCAAATCCCTTTGGATCTTCAGTCATCCATGTACACTGATTTTTAACAGGTAACGAACTGCAATCAAAGTCACAACTTAAAATTCTCTTCCACCCATTTTATCAATCATCACATTGAGATTAACATTTCAAAAGGAATGTTTGTTCTTAAGGATCTTAACCATTTCAATTTTAACACACAATTCATAACAGCTCCGCGTGGCTTGGAAAAAATTATAAGTATTTAACTGAAGTTTATTTTTATTTGTGTTAGTTTTTTTTTTCTTTAACTTGTAGTTCTAAATTGGAAGAATATTGTGATCTTGAAATATAGAAATAAAATTATATTTTATTATCTTTTGTTGCTCAAAATAAGCGTCACACTCGTGGAAGCCGGTATACCCACCAAAACATGTGCATTTATTGAGACTTTTGGGGGTGGTGCAAGGTGGCGAGTTGAGCAGTCGCACAAATTAGGAGCTCAATAAATTTGTCCCAGAATTTAGATTGTGTTCCTAATTGTTTCCACTCGAGAATAGTGAAAAGAATGCCCCAAGTATAGTTAAACCTGCTAAACTCAAAGTCGACCTCAAAAAACAAGAAACCAACATCGCCATGTGGTTTAAAAGAAAGATGGCAAACAGGGAATGGAACATGACTACGCAGCAATGGACGTAGCAGTGGTGAGCAAAAGGGAACATGGCAACGACTTGGTTCCTACACCTAAAAGAAGCCTGCAAAAAAGAAAGTTAAATCAGCAGAGATGAGTGAAGGTGATGAAGTCTCTAGCTAACCAAAGATAACTATGATCTTAATGAGAGAGTGAGAGAGGAAGAAAGGTTTAAAATGAGGTGGTGCCTCCGGATTAAAGGATTAGAAGAGAAAAAAAAGATGAAGATGTCACATTATTATTCTTATTATTATTATTGGTTATTGGAATCCTTGGCAAGATCGCACCTGATATGATATCAAAGGTTGAGGAATCTGTAGATATGGTGCATAGAGTTGAGAAGAAGATTGAGAACAAGGTCAGAAATGTCATCATTGCTTGCTCTGAGACGTAAAGGAAGAGCGTCGAAGCAAAGGTTTGGCGGTCTGTAAGGACGGCGGTTTCCACTTCGCTGAGGTACTGCCACGGGAGAAGTGAAAAGAGGAGGCGGCTGTGGCCCCAAATTGAACAAGCAAGATGGGCTGGAAAACGGGCCTTTTTCCGGGGTCCTCATGGATAGACGAAGGGTGGAGGATTGGTGACGTTGAATGAAAGACTTCATGTAAGACTATATACAGTGTAATATTATTAATGGGGCAACAGAGCTCTACTGAAACTTACAGGTTATTACTCATTGAGTGGGTGACAGGTGTTATGATTTAAACTCATACTTTTTATTATTATTTATTCTTATAGTATGCTGTCTTACTTGTTATGGTTCACTCAAAAATTTAATTTGGTTCATTAAACGTTTGGGGTTTGAAGGAAATTGTTAAGAGAAAGGCACTTTTTTTTTATTTTGCAAGGGGCAAAAATGTCACTGTCTGTTTCTACAAGAAACTCACACGGTGGATGCTGACCTTTTGGGCTAATCAGTGGGGAGACCAGATTCAGCCATGGTTCTAACAGATCTGGAGGTGTGGCGATTTGTTTTAATAAATTCCCAGGGGAGATTATAACTCACAAAGCTGACAGAGGGGCCCATTGGTAAACTGTAGTTTTGAAGAGTGAAGGTATATTTCTAATTGTTACAAATCTTTATAGACATAATAATGAGCTTCAAAATAAAAGTCTATTGGAAAATTTAACAAATGTTATTTTAGAGTTTAAAGTTATGTACCCCACAGATTACATCCTAGTAGGAGGAGGTTGGAACATGACAGCAGATGAATGGATGGACAGATGGCCTCCTCGCTTAGGAAGGAGGCAACAAAATAATATTATTGAGAACTTTGCTAGTGATAATAATTTTACAGACATTTGGAGAGTGGTCACTTCACTGCAACCCCCTCTGGCCTCTGCTCCGTGGCTGCTGGGTGACCTCTCGTTTGGGGCTCTCCTCAGCTCTTCCCAGCAGGGTGGCATGGTTGCCCCTGTGGTGGTCCTCTTTGGGTCCTCGTACTCTGGGGCCTCTGAATGTCTGGGGCCTGGATCTCCTCCATACCTGCTTTATGCCCTGGGGGACGGGGCTATGGCTCCCCACACTCCCTAGCAGCTGTCAATCTTGCGTGCTGCACAATAACATGAAATATTTAGTATCTACTGTTAGCTACTGTTAGCTAGTTTATTGTGATGGTGTTGTATTTGTTATGTTGCTCTTTCTTGTTTGTTTTATCTTCTGTTTTTTTTTTTTATCTCCATACAGTTGATCCAGGTGTTTTGTTTGTTTTCTTTTTTTTCTCTTCTCCCCTCTATTTTTCTTTCTCTCCCTCTCTTTGTTTCATTCTTTCTCCCTGTCCTATCCCTCAGTCATATCTGTCCCGTCTGTAACAACCGAAAATCAAATAAAATAAATACATAATTATAATAAAGGTCAATCAAATGGACCAATATGACAAGGCCATGATGGTTGTTGTTTTTAAAGTGCTATATAAATAAAGTTGGATTGGATTGGATTGGATCCACTTGGTAAAGTAAATCCACTTGGCATCTTTCTTGGCCTTCAGACAACAATTCTGATGGCTAAAGATCCAAACGGGACAGGCAAAAAAAAAACCTAATAGAGAAAGCAGATCAAGGATTATTGGTTAATCATTAATCAATAATCCTTGATCTGCTTTCAGTAGGAGAGAAGCTGCAGAGAGGTGTGTAAGACTGCAACTCTGCTTCCTGGTCCCAACTCTGGATAGTCATATTTTGGGGGGTTTAATAAATTTGTCCATATTCCTAGAAATGAGCAGTGATGGGAATAACAGCGTTACTTTTTTCAGTAACGAGTAATCTAACTAATTACAATTCCTATCGTTACAACACCGTAACCGTTACTAACAAGAAAACGCGGTGCGGTCGCATTACTATTTTTCAACAAACAGACGGTTGAAGCTGTCTTCAGCTTGCCGCATCTTATATCATTTGCACAGAAGTAGCTGTAAGTAATCTGGGCGCTACAGCTTTAAGCAGCTGCGCATTCCCGCAGGTGGCAATTACCCTCTGGTAGACGATCACTTTTTGGCACAACACCTGGAGCTAGGAGGCAAAACAATCACATGAGTGCTGCTGTTTCACTGAGGAAGAATAAAGTTGTCGTGGTAATCCAATCACATGACTACTTTAAGATGACAAAGCAACAAGGTGATATATACCAGTTTTTAAATTGTGTTGATAGGCCATGTAACACCAGAGTCATGATAAACAATATATTCCTGTGTTTTTTCCTGAATAGTTTCGTCACGTTTACCGTCTAAGGACAACGGTAGCAAAGACTCTCTGCTTATGACCAAACAAAAAACAGCCCGTTTGTGTTGGTGGAGAAATGCACCATGTCGACCAATCAAAAAATTATATGGCAACATGACATTTGGTTGTTTAGGAAGAGGGGGACGTTTTAGGAGTGATGGAGAGAGAGAGAGAGAGAGAGCAGAAAAAGAGAGAGAGTTTTGAGATGTGAGAGATTTGTAACGTTTAGCGTGTTTGGGGTGTGTAGTTAATGTGTTATCTTGTGTAGTTAGTGTGTAGTGTTGTGGATAGTTTTGTGTTGTGCGCCAGAACAATGAGGTGACTGCTGAATGAAAACAGGAGGAGTGACACACTTGCTGCTGTCAGACCTGCAGGTATCAGGCTGTGATGTTCTCCTTTATAGTGGACAGAAATTATTTTTGGAGTGGCACAAATAATTTGTGTGGCATCTTATTGAATGCAGAACACCTGATTGCTATGTTAATAGTTTGAAATGGTTATTGAAAAATGGGTAAAATAACTTTGTTGTTTGCAAAACTTGTGCATATGATTTTAAAATTGACAATTTATATTTGCATTTAAAGTTATGAAATATGATTCAATAAATATGTTTGTGGTTGTTACAGTAAAAAATATAACTACTTGGATTTTATGTTTTTGTCTGATTTTAGATCAGTTGTGTTAAGACAGTATCTCAAAATGACAACATAACTGTAAATTCAGACGTGAGGTTGTGCTGAAAAGAATGATACCAAACATTTACGGCAGCGTCCTGTTATATTTTAGATAGCGTGCAGATGGCTGAGTTTATTAAACTCCATCAACACAGCGGTGACGCAAATCTGAAGGCTAGACCGTCCCATTTCACAGCCTCGAATCTCCGGCCTTTTCGGTCTTCGAAGGACTCGGTCCACATAGACCGCGAAGGCCGGGTCCTCCGAAGGATGCAGCCTACGTTTTGGGACACAGTTCAAGTGACAGCGCCACTGGAAGGAAGAAGTCAAGCACTCAACACTTCCCCACCAGTCTACCATTATGTACAGCGCTGTCTGCCGCTGTTTTTGTTTTCTTTATTAAGTGACTTTTTAAATTTAACTGACTTCCGACAACAAATTCTTATTTCTGTTGTTCAATACTGAAGAAATTTAAACTTTTTCAATCATGACAAATTGCAAAACGCTTAGTTGTCACTCTAATTAAACCTCTGTAACTTTTCTCTGCTTCACTTCAGCAGCATCAGGTAATGTTTATATGTTGATTCATGGTTTTCTTCAGGTTTTGTTCCACTGCAGAATATTTTAAAGGTGGTTATCTGTTGTAAAAATCCAGGCCAAGAAAATCTCCTTCATGTTTTTCTGTGTTTTATGCTCAGTTACTTTGACACAAAGGCATCTGCTGTGATGCTTACACCTCTGATGAAGTCTCACAAGTGTGAGCTTTCTTTTTATAGATATAAAAATATGGATATATGCTGATAAATGATCAGAATTATAATATTTCTGACTGTCTGGGCCTGTGATTCAAATCGAATCGAGCAGGACCTTGTGAATCGGAATCGAATCGATTTTAGAAATCAGGGGGTCACCTGATTGTTGGGTGTTTTCACGGTTGTACTATTGTAGGGTCTATCTTACAATATACAGCCCCTTGAGGCAACTGTTGTTGTGATTTGGTGGTGATTGAATTGGTGGTGATTTGATTCAAATTGAATTAAACTGAACTGAAGAAATTTAGCCCCTTAAAGCCTGAACTATGAAATAATTGCCACAAAATTCTTTTAAAAAAAAAAAAAGAGAGAGAGAGCGTTTATTGAACCATCTGACAAATGTGTTTGAAAAGTTTACTAGAAAAAGTAACGCTGTCCATATTTCATGTTAATTTTGTTTTCGCTGCATCAATTTTTTTTAAATTGCTTTCAAATGTAATGTGCACTAATTTAGTTTTTTGTTTTGTTTTGTTTTTTCTTTTGGGGGAGGGGGGGTTACACTGATGATGAAAAAGGCTCAAAAACTCACAAAAAAAAATGCGTTTCAAATCAGAAACACTAGGCATCAGGGGCATAAAACAACCAATTTGGGTTTCATGTGTTGTTCAGTAGAGGGAGCTAAAGGAACAGGTTAAAAATATGCCAGCATTGCTGTGGGTAACCCTGAACAGTTGCCTATCAAGGTCTGAGAAAAGCTTGCTGATTTTATTAAATGTTTTCATTTAGTTAGAGATTGTTTTCGCCCTCTTGTGGTCATTTACTAAAACCCTTCTTCTCAGCAACATACTTTTAACCACCACTGAAGTATTGTTACATTTGTGTTGAATCCTCGGGATTCCCATATATTTGTTTGCCATTCACATAGGGACCATCTTTGAGCCGAGGACAACCCAAGGGCAGTAGATGCCCATTATGAGCCACAAATGACCCGTTTATGGCAGAAAAAGACATTGCAGTGCACTCTACATCAGTTCTACTCAAAATTTGAGTTACTCTGTTTTTTTTGGTGGAAATCAGCAAAAGCCGAAAAGTGGTGAGACTGCTCGAACATGTAACACTTCACATGAGGCTTCTGCTTGGGACATAATGCTCCTTCATGCTGAATCTGATTGGCAGATAAGCCTGAGGAGAAAAGCAACCAGTCTGAAGTATGATTAACATTTTCATCTTCTGTCTATATTTATCTGTACGTTTGACAAACAGCGAGGCAACATTAGTGTGACTGTGTGAGAAAAAGATCAGAAAAGACAAAGCCAGACACATGGCATGAAGAAAGACAGGAAGTCTGTGCGTGTGTGTGTGTACGTGTGTGTGATTGAGAGATAGACAGACATGACACAAACTAAATAATCAAATGTAACAGTAACAAAGATAAACATCAGTAGATACATTTTCACTTCTGCCTCTGACTACTAAGACTACAGCAGTCCTCACCAGCTGCGTTCAAACTCTGCAAGTAAGAAATCTGAACTTTTTTGTAGTTTTGGTTCCTCAAATAAGATTGTTACTTAATATCTCCCACTTATGACTAAAAGAGTTACAGTTGTGTACATTTTACACAGTTTGTGTCTTTCAGGATTGCTGATCTGTTTAACAATAATTTTACATAATACTCCATGTAATATTGGTAGCATGATTCTCATTGATTTTTCCTCACATGTTTTTCTTATTGATGTAAGTGTATAAGCTGGTTATAGAGTTTGGTAGTGTTCACTGAAGTCATATTACAGAGATAGTGTTGATAAAATGCACAACTAAGTTAGGCTAAAAAAAACCTAACAAAAAAAGATCTGATCATTCATTAGATGCTACAAAAGAATTTTGATGTTTTTGAAAATTTCATTAATACATTTCATCGTAAATACTGTGACTTTAACAAGAGACGTGTATTACTATGGTTTTTATAAATTTGCTTTTTGGATATTATCGTTATCTTGTACAACATGCACGTATTTGAGGGAAAGAGGATGACTGTGTGGCATCACTTGCACAATTGTGGTACAAAACAGTATTTCAGTCTAATGTACGTGAACTATGCCCAGTATAGAAAATATTAAGCAGAGATACAAATAGTAAGTATCAAAAGTGTTCAATTTCTTTCTTTATATAATTTGACTGTATAATGAAAGAAGAGCGCAGTTAATGCGGAGTCATTTCTTTGTGGTGACTGTGTCCAACACTTAAACACCAACTTAAATAAGGCCATTTTAAACTACTTTTACCATATTAATGGAGGTTCAGAATGTGTCTTTTCTCAGAGGATCACACAGTTTAATTCCAACGTGTCTGTATAGTTTTATCTCTGTTTCAAATTCATTCTTTTATTGTCTGCACCTTTAAATGCAAATGAGCTCCAGCCAGTTTCACAATGAAGTCCCTCCTATCTCCTTTTCCTACCTCCTTTTTAATGACCTTGATTATGTTTTCAGTAATAAATGGCAATGTAATGTAATGTACTGCATTAATCTTCTTAAAAGTAAGTTTGTATGTTCCAGTATGTTACTTAATTACTCACCAGAGAAAATAATTAATTACATTACGTTCT
The DNA here is from genome assembly GCF_900408965.1 of Simochromis diagramma. Classification (NCBI taxonomy): domain Eukaryota; kingdom Metazoa; phylum Chordata; class Actinopteri; order Cichliformes; family Cichlidae; genus Simochromis; species Simochromis diagramma. The sequence goes on along the minus strand of NW_024386786.1, from coordinate 198,899 downwards.
CATTACTCAATAAAATGACATGAAAAACATTGTCTCATAAGTTAACAATATAAACATGAGGCTACAGTCACGCACACCAACACAAATACTTATATTAATGAGGACACAAATAGGATCTTTCTTTTAGTGTTTACATATGAGCACAAAGCAGACAACACAAAGTACAGATGACAGCTGGCCTAAAGACACTTAAAAGTGATTTTCACAGTGATTCTACTTTAAAAACAAGAACATACACGGAGGCTGCAGCCTGACTGCTCATCACTGTGTTATCATCACTCTTGGTTCTTGGCTAGCTTTGCGTTAGTATGCTGTATGTAAAGATCCTGGCAAAGAGCTGAGGTTGTGTTAGCAGTATAATGTGGTTGTTTCTGTACTGGATGCTGTTTGCACTTTACCATTGCATTTTTATCCTTTAGTGCATTAAAAATGAAAGTAATATTCATATCTCCACTCCTGAAAAGCTGTATCACTATACCACTGCAACATTTTCCTTTTCTCGAACACATACTGAAATTTCCTGATTGTTCCCCTGGTGCCCAGGAAGAAAATAGTTTGATGTTTTTTTTTTCTTTTTATGGCATACAGATACCTGAAGTACCTTTAATTCTGGCATCATGGCATATGTGTTTGCAAGAGTTTCCCTTTGACAAGGATCAAATCTGAATGTATTATGCATGGGTGATTTACTAATACTTGTGGCATGCAATATAGTACAAATAAATGTAATGCTGAAGAAAGCAGTAACTTCCCTTATGTGTTTCAGCGAATATAGCTGCATTTTGGGTCGAAATCCAGTGTTCCGCCTGCACACAGCCAATTTATGAAAGGAATGGTAGCATTTTATAAACTTCAAGACAGATGTCAACTTTCAATGTGACGTCAAAATGTTCTGCAAAAACCCAAATTTCTTAAGAACAGAAAGAGCAGTTGTGACCTTTTGTGACACAGATACTGAATTCCCTCAAAGTCTTCATTTTAAATTATATTTGTTTTTGTCTGTGGACAGACATGGACGCAAACTTTTTTTTCTTCCTTTGTTTCTATATGTGGTTGAAGAACATTCTATGGTCACTGTCATGCCATGTTTATTTCCCCTTTCACTGCAGCAGCTTTGCTTCTCTAAACTGAAGAAACCACCTTTGTGCAGAACAGCTTTTTCCTTTGAGGAGTTGTTGTCTTCTTTTCATTTGCACTATAGATTCTTTTTACACGACTAATGATGGGCATGGTTGGAACATTATTTGCTTAACATGAGAAGTATAATTTTAATCTCTTGTAACGGGTTTTAATGGTTACATCCTATAGTTTATATTAAACAATAACAACAATAATGGGCGGTGCTACCAATCGGAGGAGCATCTTCATGTAGGTTTCTGTGGATTTCTAAAGTTCTGAATTGATTTTTAGATTTAATGGATCAGGCCAATGACGTAACCTTTTTAACACTTTTTTAACCAAATATAATCTCAATAGCAGCGACTAGACCACTGTTTACCTAATTATAGATGTATAAACTGGAATAATTACGTTGTTAACCCTTGGTAAGTTGTTGCCAAAGCAGAAGTCAAATATCTTCAGAGGTTTAGGTCTGAGGAATAAATCTCACCATAAACACCACCTGGTACCATTTCTGGAGTTTTAGACGTTGCTCATGGTATTTGCCTAATGTTGCTGAATTGTGTGGGGTTTTTTTTCGTTTTTTGCATCGTTATATTACATTGACCTTTGCCACTGTTTAAACTTAACTATTCCTCAGATGCCTTAAAATATAATTCAACCATGCACAACAGTAGTTAAATGTAAAAATAAAAATAGATAAACATGGAAGTTCCAGGTGGAGGCTGGTGGAAGACTGAGTGAGGTTGGCTATGAATTGGGACCTGTCCAGACCTGTTCTAGCTCCTGCTTCCAATGAGCTGTGCATTTAGCCCTGGGCCTTCCGGTGTGCTGTGTGAACGTGTTTCTAGTCTGAGAAGAGCTTGGCTGTGTTGTATATATTGTAAATAGCTTAAATAGACCTTTTTGTTGTTGTTGATCTGGTAGCTGTAGGGGTGGGAAGTCGTTTTCTTTTAGTACATTTGGGGATTCTCATTATAGGTAAGGCAGTTCTGTTTCATTTCTAGAGTGTTTTGTTTGTTGTTTTTGCTATGCCCACCCTGACACTTGCTACCTTTTGAGTTTAATAAAAACCTGCTTGTTGTAAACCGTAATCCTGTGGCAGCGTTCGTTTTTCCTTGGCAGCAGGGAGTGTGGCTATTTTTACTTTCCTTTTTTTCTTTTTCTTTTTTGTGTTGTGCTCCGGTATCCCACACGGCTCAGACCTGTAGATACAGGTCTGCGTTATCATGCACAGCTACTCTTGCAGAGTTCAGGAATAAAAAGTAGCTTATTATAACAGTATCACCAGGCTAATGTATCCCTTGAGATTAGGAGCATTAGCTTACAGATTTTGGCAAAATAAGTTCATGAAAACTTTTGCTTATATAAACTGATTTGGCCTTGCCTGAAATTATTTCTAAGATAATAATCCATTAAGATGACTTGCACTCCCAGATTTACCTAATCTGTTAGGCTTCAGTCAATTATCTGTTTGTTTGTTTGTTAGTCAGGAAGTATGATACTATAGAATGACATATGAGGAAATCCTATGATTTTGTACTCAGTGTCAGATCAGGAGTTACATTGTTATTAATATTTTGAATTTTCTTTTCAGTTCTCTTTTTTCCAGCAACGTAATGTCTTCCAATGCATCTCTGTCCACCAAGGACAATGATGACATCATCATAAACAACATCAACTTTGTCCTCTACACAGTGACCGTTGTGCTCGGCATCACAGGAAACGCTGTGGTGATCTGGATGGCTGGAATCAAACTTAAGGTGAATACAGAGTGTTTTAAATATCTAATTTTGTTTGTCAGTAATATCTTCTGTGTCTCAGTGAAAACGCCAAAACGCGGCAAATCCCCGTTAGCGAGTTAACGTGGATCGGCCCGGGCGCCAACGCATTAGCGCGTTAATGCGTTAGCGCCCGGGCCGATCCACGTTAACTCGCTAACGGGGATTTGCCGCGTTAAAGCGGTTATGATGTTAACGTTGTATTAATGAGATTAACGCTGACAACACTACTTACATATAAATGCAGAAACAAGAATATGTCAAACACTATACTATACTCATGGCAACACACTCAGTGACAAGTTTATCAAACACTTAATAGAGTTGAAAACATCGCATTTTTATGCTTAAAAAATTCTGTACAAAAAGTTTTAAAACTCTGTTAAAAAAAGAAAAAGTAGGTAATAAGAATCCTGTAAGTCTTCACTGTGAATATCATGGCTAAGTACAGTACAGTACATCTAAGTTAAAACCCAGAATAAGGCCATATGTTCTTGAAAAAACAACATCATTAACATAAGTGGTTGCTAGTAACTAAGACTTATGAATAGTATTGTGCAAAAGTCTTGTGTCAAACTTAATTTCTTTATGTACAGTATACAATACATCTGGAAAGTTTTTACAGCCCTTCACTTGTTCCCTAATTGCCCGTGTTTCAGCCTAATTACACAGTAGATTAAAGTAATTTTTCATGTCAAAATTCTAAACGAAAAACCCCATAATGAAAAAAAGTGTGCTTGAAATTGCCAGGACTGGCAATTTCCTGGCACAAGCATTTATTTGGCTTAGCAGGCAAATTCCAGGCTGATAGATGTCAGTGACTTTGCTTCTCATCTGTTCTTGAGTTCCTTTAGATCAGGGGTGTCCAACTCCAGGCCTCAAGTGCCAGTGTCCTGCATCTTTTAGGTATTACGGTGGGTCCACACAGATGAATCAAATGATTAGTTCCTTACCAGGCCTCTGGAGAACTTCAAGACATGTTGAGGAGGTAATTTAGCCAATTAAATCAGCTCTGTTGGATCAAGGACACATCTAAAACCTGCAGCACACCTGCCCCAGAGGCCTGGAGTTGGACACCCCTGCTTTTGATAATGGCATGTGATGCTGTCTGACATCTTTTAGGCTACTTAACTTTGTCAGGTAGATTCTATTTAAGTGATTTTATGCATGTTTTGCATGTCATTACCCTGCATGGACGTCTAAAAATAACACATGAGTTAGAGTACGTTTTTATTGTGCTATGAAGTTCATTTTATATCAGCAAGAGCAACCTAAGTTTATGTGCTCTGGGAACTGGGTTTGGGCTAAAACACACCGTTTTACAAAGTGACATAATTGCTATTTAACAATATTAGTTGACACCAGATTTTACATCCACTTATTCACATGATCACTAGATGTGTGCATAATGCATGCTGCTCTGTTTATTGATAAATTGATAATGACTCTTTGGGGGGATAATAATATCAAAGTCTGGTTACTTACTTCATGTAAATAATATATTATTTTACTTTGTCTCTTCTTTCTCTTCAGCCAGCAGTCAACAATGTGTGGCTGGTGAATCTGGCGATAGCAGATCTGATTTTCTGTTTCACACGAATCTTCTCCATCATCCAGATGAAGTTAGAACGGTGGCCTTTTGGTCTCTTTCTCTGCCAGTTTCATGGTTTGTTCAAACACACCAACATGTTCTGCTCTGTCTTCCTGCTGGCTGTGATCAGTCTGGATCGAGTGCTTTGTGTCCGTCAGCCCATCCTCATGAAGCGTCGACGCACCCTCTTCGCAGCGAGGGTGGTGGCAGTCTGTGTCTGGATTATAGCGCTCCTCTTCAGCATTCCTTTCTTCACCTTCCGCAAAATCTACATGGACAACAACAACCAAACTAAGTGTAAAATGGTGTGGGTGGAGAAGCCAAAGGAAAACAAAAACACCAAAGTTGCTCTCTACTCCATGCAATTCATATTCAGCTTCATATTTCCCTTTATGGTCATTCTCATCTGTTACATCCTGGTTGGCCTGGGCCTCCGACGCACTCGTCTGTCAGGGAAATCTCGGCCCCTTCGTATATTAGTATGTTTGGTCATTGCCTTCTTCCTGTGCTGGGCACCTTATCAGTGCCTTCTATTAGTAGACATGGTTTATAATGAAAACAAAGTGGTGAAAAAGTGGTACTCTATAACAAAGAGCATTGCTTACTTTAACAGCTGTGTGAACCCGGTGTTATATTTCTGTATGGGGCTAAAAGTCAAGGAGGGGTTTAGACAGAAACTCATGAGAGTTTATAAAAGGGCTCTGAGAGATGATATGGATGGCCAGATGGCTCAGCCAACTGATCCCTCTTTGGATTAAAGCTCTGGGTTAAAACAGAGAGTAGGCGGAGAGGAGTGGATGTAAGTAAATTTTACCTTTCCCCAGAAAAATACATGTCCTTATACATAACCATTAATATAATATTGAAATGCCGAAATCATTTTTTGCTTCCATTATATGATCAAAACCAGTATTTCAGAGTGAAACATAAAAGGTGGGAAGACTACAGTAATGATAATCGGTCAAATTAAAAGATTTATCAACAAAGGCTCAACAAAACAGATGTGTGAACTCCTACCTTTCACTAAATCTGTTTCACCATCACTATATTTAAAGTCAAGTCTTAAGAACAGTGATAATTTGTTTGTTGTTTATTTATTTATAATACCTGGAAAATTCATATTGACACCAGAAAATTCACCCTCAATCATTACGTCATATTTTACATATTGTATATTGTGTTTTTTGCTTTTGTTTTTTTCTTTTGTTTATCTATAATTACCTAATTATAGATAAACTGGAATACTTACGTTGTTAACCCTTGGTAAGTTGTTGCCAAAGCAGAAGTCAAATATCTTCAAAGGTTTAGGTCTGAGGAATAAATGTCACCATAAACACCACCTGGTACCATTTCTGGAGTTTTAGACTTTGCTCATGGTATTTGCCTAATGTTGCTGAATTGTGTGGGGTTTTTTTTGTTTTTTGCATAGTTATATTACATTGACCTTTGCCACTGTTTAAACTTAACTAACCCCAGCATTAGCTTATAGATTTTGGCAAAATAAGTTCATGAAAACTTTTGCTTATATAAACTGATTTAGCCTTGCCTGAAATTATTTCTAAGATAATAATCTATTAAGATGACTTGCACTCCCAGATTTACCTCTTCTGTTAGGCTTCAGTCAATTATCTGTTTGTTTGTTTGTTAGTCAGGAAGTATGATACTATAGAATGACATATGAGGAAATCCTATGATTTTGTGCTCAGTGTCAGATCAGGAGTTACATGGTTATTAATATTTTGAATTTTCTTTTCAGTTCTCTTTTTTCCAGCAACGTAATGTCTTCCAATGCATCTCTGTCCACCAAGGACAATGATTACATCATCATTAGCAACATCAACTTCTTCAGTCTCAGCTGACAGCAGGTTTCCCCAACTTCATAAAACTCATAAAATTTTATAGTGGTAAAGAAAAATTACTATGAAGATAAAAGCTCCTACTTACCTACAATGAAAAAAAAGAAACAAGAAAAAAAAGTGTTTACTTGTAGCTTAAATGCCTTTTTTATTTTAGAACCCCATGTTACACTCAATTAAAAATGGCATATTATGTAATCAACTTTTCAACCAAAATACAAGATGGACTTTTCAGACCATTACAGGAAGCTTTGAAAAATATAGAGCACATTTATTTACATATGTTTATGCCTGGCCTGAGTGTATACTGTATAAATAATACCGCACCCAGCTATCTTACTGATCTCCTCAGCTTTTATACCACTGGGAGAGCGCTTACATCAGCAGGCCAAATGCTCCTGACCTTGGCTTAAGACCACAGGTGACCACGTATTCGCCTCTGTTCCACCCTACCCTCTGGAATAATCTCCCCGAAACTATTTGCGTGTCTATTTCAATTCAATCTTTTAAATCTCAATTAAAAACTTATTTAGTGTAGCCTTCCCGGCTTCCTAGAGCCCGCATTTTTTAAGTGTGATTTAACCTACAGCCTTTTGGCTTGTGCCTACAATGCCTGGTGTTAGTTGTGTCTCCCACCTGTCAGTGTATTTGTATCTCTTATTGATCTTAATTGGTTCTGTGAAGCACTTTGGCATACCTCTGTTTTTTGTGCTATATAAATTGTAATGTATTGTATTATATTTAACCTCACAGGACTTTTAAGATCTCTTTTAAGATCTCAACTATCATTGTCTTACAAAAGGGAGTCTATGTATACATCTGACAAGATGATACTGCTAATCTTCTTGCAGAGATTTATCTCCAGTGGAGGACATATAAGGAGGTACATCCCTTCCTATCTCTGTCCAGGTGTTCCACAGGTTTCGCAAAACTTTGTCGAGTAAGGTCAAAGTAAAGTTTTATAACATGTTAACATTTAACATGATGTATCTTTTTTTTTCATCAACTGTTGTATAGTTCCCAATACATAAATTTTTTATACACACAAAATAAAGACAATTTATAAAAATTCTAGATATTTAAATATTTTGTTAAACATTGATCAACACTGCAACATATATTTGCCATTATAGTAAAAAGGAAATTCCTTTCTAAATGTAATAATCTGTTCTGATTGTAATAATCCATTGTGATTTTAATAACTTGGAAAAACCCTGGAAACTGTGGCGAACGGAGCTCAGTCGATCGAAGTTGGTACCATATTTTTCGGACTATAAGGCGCACTTAAAATCCTTTAATTTTCTCAAATTGACAGTGTGCCTTATGATTGAAATCTGGTTGTGCTTACTGACCTCGAACCGATTTTGTGTGGTACACGGTGCTCGAAAATCAAAAATCTGTCAAAAAATGTTTTAATACGACTCTGGTAAACTGCGAAGCCGCACTGCTTGATGGATTGTTGGAGTATTACCACTGTCGTAGTCAAGAGTTAGCTCGCTAGTATCCACCTAAACATGATATACAGTGGTCCCTCGCTATAACGCAGTTCACTTTTCACGGCCTCGCTGTTTCATGGATTTTTTTGTGTGCAATTTTTCTTTCTTTTTTTTTTTTACAGCGCATTGTGTTCTGCATCCTGATCGTCTGTAGACCACTGTCAATCAATCTCATGTACAGTACAGAATGCATTCAGCGTGTCAAACTTCCATAAATCTTTGATCGCTAGCAGTGTCAATCTGAAGTGCTGTACTGTATGTTTGTTTTCTCCCCAACAAACACAACAATGTCAGCTAAACGTTTTGCACCGTCAAAGGCACCTGCGGTAGCACCCGAAAGGCAGGGTGAGATGCTAACCATAAGGCACATCGGATTTTTATACTACATCTGCTTTCTGGTGACCTCTGACTCAACATCGCTGTCCTCAATCTCAAAGTCCTCCATGGAGCTGTAGCTTGAGTCTGCATTAGAGCTGGAGCTATGCTGGAGGGCAATTGAACAAACATTAGCACAAAAAAAATTTTCTGTACAGTTAAAAGAATACAAATAATCTGTCTATGTAATATAGTTGCAAATACCCTTTTGCCTTGCAGGTATGACTTCTGTTTTTCAAGTTTCTTTATCGCTTTGGGTTCTGTGTCCACAATGGCTACATAATGTATGAGGGTGTGAATCCTGAACACAATGAACACAAAATAAGAATGTTAGATTCTCTTGGTGAGTATCAAAACACTGCGATTTGATGTAAGAGGTCACCTGTGGTAAAGCATCGCAAGGAACTGGATCACAACTGAAACTGCAAATCCCAAAATAAACATGAAGGCAATTGGATCAATTTGGATATCATCTCCAAGTAACAGCGCTTTCAACCTGGAATCATAAGACATAAATGGTGCCCATTTTTGATAACACATCTTCTAACACTTACTTTGTTTCTCAGCTCTCGCAGCTCATTGGCCATCTTTTTCTGTTTTTCTTTGTCATCAGGCAGAGGTTCAAGATACTTCTTTTGAAGTTCTTCCCAGAATTTCTTTTCCTCCTGGAAAAGTTAGAAATATTTTTAAGGTGTTTAAAGCTAAATAAATAGAAACAAAAGCTTTAGAGGAAAATAATATGTTCATTAATGGAACATATCTATAGCTTGTAAAGTGTCATGAATTAAAGACATTTTTGGGGGGCAAGGTAAGCATTTCTGCATGTTAATGAACAGTAATTATTACCCAAACACATAAATATCATACTATACATAAGACCATCATCATTTTGGGGAGTATGGGAGTAATGATAAATTCTAGACAGAGGTCATTTAAGCAAGGCAAATGAATTAATCAATAACACATGCACACCTGGTCGAGTGAGTCCTCTTGAAATGTCAGGTCACTCGACAAACTCTGGAGCTTTTCAATCCAGCCTGCTGAAAACAGCAAGGCAAAAATTATTTAATTGCAGTATATTTGTCTGATTTTAAAAACAAGCAAAAAAACTTTGCCAGGGTGTGGTTTGTGGTTCAGCTTCAATCTCATTGAGATTGTGAGACACGCCCATGTTCCCTAAACATAAAAGGCAAATTGGCTGAAATTGTAAAGCTGGGAGTAATAGAAGAGTCACACATTAGCTATGTCCCAATTCCTAGGCCGCATCCTTTGAAGGACCAGGCTTTCGCGGTCTATGGGGGCCGGGTCCTCCGAAGGCCGGAAGTGCGAGGCTGCGAAATGGGACGATCTAGCCTTCAGATTTGCATCCCCAGCTGTCTCAGTAGAGTTTAATAAACTCAGCCGTCTACTCCTTGCTCACTAAAATATAAGAGGACATTGGAGTAAATTCTCTACCATCTCACACTTCTGTTTAATCAGCTTGACATTTATTCAGCTGTGTGAACTTTAATCTCAGCCAAACCGATTTACTCAGGAACAAATAAAACCCTGAAAAAAGACTAACAATAATATTTTTAAGCTATCTAAGTGACTTATATATCATGTTTAACCTGAATAGCAAAGGATTGCGGGGAGTTTCAAAACGATGTGCCGGGAGTTTGCTGTTCTCAGCTGGCTCTAGTGAGCCTTAAACCCCCGAAGTGGTGGTTTAAGGCTAACTATCGAAGTGGTGGTTAACAGATGTTTCCGAAAACGTTGGAGCACTTTTGCAAAAATGTGATGTCTTGATAAATTGAGCAGATATTTGAAGTTTACACAGCTACATTCTTGCCTGATCTTAAAAGTTTATTTTGTGACTCAGAAAGAGTAATATTAAAACTAAGTAGCTACCACCGTTGTTGGAAACTGGAATTGGCTGGGTCGCGCAATGAATTCTGGGATAGGATGGGGCACAAAGGATACACCCGAGCCATCATTCAAATCGAGGGAAATGAAGGACGTATTTGTCGGCCCCATTTGGAGCAGCCTTTGAATTGGGACAGCCTTCATGGCCTGGCTGTGACATTATTGGCCTCCAAATGCGACCTTTGAAGGATGTGGCCTAGGAATTGGGACATAGCTAGTGTGTGGTGTAGCCCCATAGTTCTCGTAGTGAAGAAAGATGGGTCTATACAATTCTTTGTAGACTACAGCAAGAATGAGGTGTCACAATTTGATTCCTGTCCCATGCCCTGCATTGAGAGCTCCTGGACCCGTTAAGCACGATGATGATGATCCAGTTGGTAAAGTAAAGCCACTTGGCATCTTTCTTGGCAAAAAAAAAAAAAGAGTAGCAGGTGAGCTGCACAGCTGTATAGCGTTTGTTTTTTTTGTTTGTTTGTTTTTTTTACAACCGGTAGGCAATGAAGTAACAACTGATTAAGGTCAACATCCAATTACAACAGTAAATGAAAGGAAATAAAGTTTTATGGTATGTCAGTCTTTTGCTTGCATGATGATTAGTGTAAATAACATCTGCAGAATGTAGGTTAGATATTTTCAAGAGAAACACATTTATGCCACTCCTTTGATAAATCAGTCAGTGAACAGTCAGTGAATGTATTCCTTTTTTTTTTTTTGCCTGTCCCGTTTGGATTTTTAGCCATCAGAATTGTTGTCTGAAAGCCAAGAAAGATGACAAGTGGATTTACTTTACCAAGTGGATCATCATGGCCTTGCCATATTGGTCCATTTGATTGACCTTTATTATAATTATGTATTTATTGTATTTTCGTTTTTTAAAGACGGGACAGACATGACTGGGGGATAGGACAGGGAGAAAGAATGAAAGAAAGAAAGAGAGGGAGAGAAAGAAAAATAGAGGGGAGAAGAGACGGTGAGAAGGGGGAGAAGAAGAAAAAAGAAAAACAAACAAAACACCTGGATCACCTGTATGGAGATAAAAAACCAGAAGAGAAAACAAACAACAAAGAGCAACATAATAAAAACAACACCATCACAATAAACTAGCTAACAATAGATACTAAATATTACATCTTATTGTGTTTTGTTTTGTTTTTTCCTTTTTTAATTTCACCTGTTGAGAATGAAAAAAGAAAACAAGCAGAAGAAAACGAGAGCAACATAATAAACAACATCACGATGATATATGGGAATATGACAGTAAATACTAAATGTTAAACATTATTGTGCAGCACGTACGATCGACAGCGCACAGTGTGCTTTGAGGTAGGAGCCAAAAAGGGTGTAGTTTGTGTGTGTGAGCACCCGTGTGTACACCTGTGAGCATGGACGCGCTGGTTTTTAAAAGGTTCCTTCATGTAATGATCTGTTAGAGGGTGTGGGGGGGCCACAGCCCCGTCCACCAGGGCATGAAGCAGGTATGGAGGAGATCAAAACTCCAGACATCCAGAGGCCCTCAGAACACAAGAGAGCAAGGAAGACCAACAGAGGGGCAGCCGCGCCACTGTCCCAGAAAGAGCTGAGGAGAGTCCCAGATGAGGGCTCACTCAGCAGCCGCAGAGCAGAAGCCAGGGGGAGTTGCAGTGACGTGCCCGGGAGCTCCGCCGGCAGCCAGCTGTGCCAGAGTGACCGAGCCCCAGGCCAAGAGGCCGAGGGCACCCCACCCCCAAAGTGGCCCGAGCGAGCCCCAGGCTCCAGGCCCCGATAAGCGGCCACCAAGGAGTGAGCCGGTGTGTACCTGGACGCCCATCCCCAGACACAAAGACCGACCAATGCACCGATGTCTGAGGGCGTCAGTGAATGTATTCCTAATCTAAAACTGCAATTGGAGATAATGGATTTCGATAGTGGTTATCAGTTTCGACTGTTTAGCCCGGCTATCTGCTTCGGGCTCACATGTCACGTGACACCAAGGCACATGCACAAACGGATCCCTGTGAGTGCCTCCCACACCAATCTGAGATGTTATTCAATGATAAAATGGTCATAAACATCTTACACATAAAAATCTATAAGAACATAAAATTCAACACACTCTGCGTCTCTGTTTATTTACAGTGTGATGCCAACAGATTAGAATTCTGAAACTTTAAACTGGAATTATTTATACATTAAATTGCTGTCCTACAGCCTAACAAAGGAATCACTTTATTAGGCTCGAAATCACTTCAGAGCAAAGTGATTTTAATTTTACTGATTGAACAGGTATCCTCTGTGTCTTCAGTGTTCTACTAGCTTGCAATACCAGCATTGTAAAAGAGACTTGGCACCAGATTACATAATATATATAAAAAATAAATAGACATTTTCTGCATCACCAAATTAATACATACAAATTCTAGCAATGCAGGCACAGTTTGCATTGCTGTAAAATTGCAGCTGGGCTTCATTCTTTATGTTAGTAACTTACATCTTAACAAGGTGCACAAATAAAACATATAGCCCCAGCAGATAATCCAAATTTATATCACACTTATTATATGCCGTAAATTAAAAAAAACTTCTAGATGAGCCAAAACTCAGAACATAACCTTATTCTGACCAAGTTATGTGTTCAGCATAAGTTACCATCGTGATTTATCCAGGCAGAAATAAAATAATTTTTGTCACACAGAAAATTCTTGACTTTAAGATCAACACCTTGCTTTGTAGCAGAGCCCTCACACCAAGACAGCCTGTGTAGAGTAGGATGACTGAATTAATCAGCACAGAGCTAAATGTCGTGTCGCATTGTGACCTTATTGTTGTTTAAAGCTACCAGTTGTATAAAGATCAATAGTTTTTTCACAGATTTCGTAGGTTTGCGTGCATCAACAGGCTCAGTTTGTTTTTGTTTCAAGCTTTTCCTCATTTTAAAACTGCATTTACGAAATGTTGTTTGAAGGTCGTGGAGCAGGAAAGACCAGATTAGATTAGCTAAGTAGGTCAGGTGGGAGTGACCTGTTTGATTGGTATGGTTTGGCTAAACAACAGAGTTGATCAAATCTAGTGGCAAACCACAGAGCAGCCATATAAAAAATGTTTATTTTGCCAAACAACTTGCCTTCTGAGTCTATAGTGAATTCTAAAATAACTAAATAAATAATTGCGATTAGCCATTTTGCCTAAACATGGTTAAATCTGGAGATTATGGTCTAAGGAGCTTGGAAAGAAAGTGACTGAACCCTCATCCAGGATTATTTTCTTATAAAGCCAAATGGCCTATTGGCCGTGCACCTCACCACACACACCAAGGTGTGGAAAAAGGCGTGGGTCATTCTCAGCAGAGGTTTTGGTTGAAATCATTGTGAAACCTTGGAGGTTCTCAGTCATCTAGATCAGATTGTTCTGCCACTATCTATAACTCTTGTGAAATAAAAAAAATAAAATAAAAATAAACCCACAAACACACAAGTGTGTTGCTTCACAAGTCTAGCAAATGTCCTTTAAGGTGCTTTTAACATGATTTGAGGACGTGAGATCTGTCAAGCACAACAAATGCTGCGCGAGACATCTCTTACTCCCTCTTGTGGTCTTTTCTGAAAATAGTCACAAAAAACATCTTGACGCATGCTCAATCATCCAGGTAAGTACATCTCCACAAGTTGGTTCTGTTCATCTGAACGTTTTCTCCCACTGAAAACGCTACGTCCAGATGAACAGAATCAACTTTTGGAGAGTCACAAAAAACATTTCTGTGTTTGGTAACATCACTTCTAACAACTTAAAACCATTTCATTATAATCTTGTTACGGTCAATTACAGAATATACAGAAAAATCATCAACACTTTGAAAATAATTACCCTTTATTGAGGATTTCAGAACAGCTGCAAGTGTTTTATTTATTCTTTGTCATCAGCTGAAAAAAATAGTTTGGTTAGGAATGTGAAAACTGCTTCTACTTTAACAAACAACCAGGTGAGAGTTTAATAATTAGTAATTATGTTGCCATTTGTAGCACATGCGTAAAAGCCACATTCACTTTTATTGTGTGGAATGTAAAAATATTGAGATTTGGTACATTCAAACTAAACAGATATTAATCAAGTAGAACAGAGCACTGAGTCACTTCAGTGGGAGCCACACCAGCACTGTCTCCACTCTTTCACTCACCAAACCTTGAAATGAACAGAAGACCTGTTACATCTTAAACTGATATGGATTCAGATGGAAAATGTTTCTGACTTAGAGGGAAGTTACTTGTCAGCTCAGCATGTAGTTAGATGGCGGCCGGATGGTCGATGTAGTGAAGATGTTAAGTTGATACTGAGCCGTTGTACAGAAAGAGTCCACATCCACGTCCTTCCCTTTCCCAAAAATCCTTCCACTCATGTTATTTCTTCCAGCTGTCAGTTTCTTTAGTGGAGCAGTGTTAACAATCAAGAAGTTAACACTACTCCTCTCAAAAACCACAAAGTAGTTATACAAATCAGGGATGTGCGCATGAACTGCTAAGAAAAACAGACACTACACAACAAAAACATCAGTTTTTCCACTTTCCATCAAGTAGTGGCGTTTGTGCCAAAATACAACTCAATTTAAAAAAAAAAGAAGAAACAAACAAGGAAACACAGCTTTGACAAAAATAATCCACATGATCTCTACGTGAAAAGGCTTTTTTAACCGTTTGACCTCTTCTCTCTGTCTCTCCATCCCCTGTGCTGTAAGAAGTCTGTGCGCTCTGCAGCGCCTCACTCGTACTCCGCGATCAGCACCATCATGCCAACTCCGAACAGCAGGGCAAGAATTTCCATTAGAGACTGGCCGAAACTGGAGCGGCCCGCCAGCAGCTCTGGGAGCACCGTCACCGTGGCGATGTAAACGAACCCGCCAGCCGTGAAGGGTAGGATCCAGGCGGTGGCAGCGGCACCCACACCTTCAGCCAACAGCGAGCAAGCTGTCCCAGCCAGAGCTCCCAGAGCGGTCAGCAGCTGTAGACACATGGCCTGCAGGCAAGGAGGGAGAAGACAATGCTTCACTAATTTTCTATAGTTTTATATATATTTTTAAATTTTTTTTAAAGAGAACCAGAATATTTTCTTAATCCAGTATATAAATGTCTATTTTTTGCACCACATACTAGGTAATCTGCACTAAAAATAAAAATATATATATATTTAATTACTATTGAAAAAATATTTTTTCTATTTTAAAACTAAAACCAGAGATAGGAGTTTATTCAAATCTTACAATTAGCTTTAAATATGTTGCATATATTCCAAGAGTACAGCTGTCATACTGTACATATATCAAGGGCTTTTATTGTGAAAGAAAAGTGCAAGAGGAAGCTTGTTTTGCATGTGTGGACCAAAGCAGCTTCCCTGTACATCTCAGCAAAGAGCACAGCAGCATCACACAGTCAGGGTGAATTTGTACCAAAAATATTTGTTTGGCTTGTTTACTACTTTTTGTCCTTATCTGTACTCTAATTTTAATACCTGTACAGTACTCTGCTTTGGTAACTATTGTCCATGATGTAAATATGTAAAAATTGTGTGTGTTTCTGTTCCGTGTCTTGTTCTGTTTGTGTATGTGGTTTGGTTTTTTGTTTTTTTTTTACTGCTGATACAACCAAATTTACCCTTGTGTGACAATTGAAGGATTCGTCTATTCTCTCCATTTTCAGCACCACTATGGAGTTTTACAGTTTCACTCAGTTAAAAGCGCGCTGAGAACTGCACACAGAAATCCAAGGACTTTTTGGCCTCTATACCAAAATTCAAGAGTTTCATGGTTCAAAAGCACAGTTGCCAGTCAGACCACATCAGGTTTTCCACTGTGTTTTATGGGGAAGGTGGAGCAGTGGCTTTACATATTTAATGACTGTGGATGCTGTTTGGGTTGTCATTTAGAGACTAAACTGACCACGAGACAAGATGTGTCAGTATGTGGGTGGATAACCATTTCCTGGTGAACACGCTTTACAGTTTAATTAGAAAACTGCATGTAGACAGGCTGTCTTTGTTTGAATAGTTCTTATTAATTCCTCCTTGTATGTAGTTGTTGTTTTCTGCTTGTTTATAATTTGTTAAGTATAATGACAAGTGTGTGTGTACAGTGTGTCAACGACTTTGAGACTTTTTGCAGCTTTTTCATATTTGGTGGTTACCTTCCTCTTGGTGCAGCCAGACTGGACGAGGATGGCAAAGTCTCCGATCTCATGTGGGACCTCATGAAGCAGGATGGTGATGGTGGTGACGGTGCCCACAGCTGGACCAACCAGGAATGAAGCTCCAATTGCCAAACCATCAGTGAAATTATGTGTGAAGTCAGCTGCCAGGTTTAGGTAACCAGACACCTTGATATCTGCATTAGTGGAAGGAACAGTAAAGACCCGAAGAATATGTAAAGTGTTTAGTGGCTCATGGATTGATGCAAACAATGAGCTTTTTATGTTTCAAGATTCCCACAAAAAAAAAACATAAATAAGAACAACCCAAGAAAAATGTGAACATTCTTTCCTCTGACACACACATTAAAAACTTGATTCCAAACAGATTTTGAAAGACCAAGAAAACATGTTTGCAGCTTGGTTCTGTTTTGTGTTACACACAGCTGATCTCTGAAGCTAAGCAGGGTCGGGCCTGGTTGGTACTTGAATGGGAGACTGCCTGGTACCAGTCTGTTCACCATCTCACATGTGAACATGTTCTGTTTTATCCTCAACTGCACATTTTTGCAGATTCCAGACAATCAAGAATCCAACCTCTGCGCCACGTTAATTCTATCCCAGTTCCATCTGAAGTGGGAATTTGGAAATTCAGAGTTCGCCAAAAGGGGATTTTCCCCCTTAAAAAGTCAGAGCAGCCATACCACAACCCAACTTTACAATCCACGATGGCAGCAATGGGAATAAACAGTAGAAAATGTCATTTTTACTACCACTATTGTGTAGTTATGACTCGTAAAAATAAGCCACACACAGGCTGACGCACACAGTGACCAAGCTCTATCAGTGAACGTCCTTCAGCGGCATTTTTAAGAAGCTCAAAGAAGTGTGGGTGTGTGCAGGTTCAAATTCTGTTTGAAATCAGTTGCTTCAGCACAGAAACTACACTTCAGTGCTTCACCTGTACTCTTTTTCTCCTCTTTCTTTGATGGTTTCTGATCTTTGCTTTCTTTCTTCTCCTTCTTCTTCTTTTCTTTTTCCTCCTCTCCATCACTGTCCTTCTCTTTGGCAGCAACTGAAAAAGCCACACAGAACAAAGTTCAAAACACCTACAGAGAATATAGCTGGGAAATCTAGTGAACATGCAGTTTTACAAAAAACTTCTGAAATGAAAACAGCAACAAAATAACATTTACTACATGCAGGAATCTGGTTTTGTACACAACTGATCTTTCAGGGCAATTTAAAGGAGCTTGATCAAAAGAAGAGTTTCCTCCAGCGTACCGTGAGAGTGTCCATGGGAGTGTCCGTGGCCATGTCCTCCCTTCAGCAGACGCACAAATTTTTCCACCACTAGGAAAGCGATGATCCCACCGAGAACCCAAAGACCCACAGACATCATATGACCGTGGGCCGCTCCTATACAGGTAGGGAATAGGGAGCACTGCTTCATGAGCTCTGCTTGGCTTTAGAAACTTTTTCTTTTAAAATCACCGGCAAATAACCAGACAACACACAGGCAACATTAAAAAAAGGAAATCCCATTAATGCGTACCGTGAGAGTGGCCGTGGTCATGCGACTCTTCAGTTGCATGCGAGTGTCCATGATCCCCATCTTCGTGATGTGAGTGGGGCTCTGTGCAAAACAAATATGACACGAGGAGACGTCAGAAAGACAAAGTGAGGATCGTGCTGCTCTGTTTTTCTCTCTCAGCTGTTTAACAAATCTAAAAGTTAAAACCAACAGAGACACCGAGCTGCTCATTTTACCATCACAGGCAATTATGGCTTTGACAGGAGTGCCAAAGCTGTAAAGGCACCAGTATACCCTCCGCATGGGTCGCGTAGCACGCCGCCTCAACATCATCACGCAGTCACTTCTATTTAGCCGCTGCAGTATTCTCCTGAACGACAGGTGTCGCCACTTGGACAATAACACCACATAAGTGCTGATACAGGAAGAGAAGAAGTCAAAACCAGACGCAAAGACTTTGCCCAACTACAACTTTACTTTTTTCCACAAAGTGTCATATTTTCTAACTGTTGCAACATCTCTCGCTGTATATATGTGTTTACTTTTTCAGTGCCCGACGTGCAAAATCACTGGACTGAATATCACTGTAATCAATTAAAAACTATTGTCTCTGTCATACGATCTTTGTGATTAACGTGAGCATATTTGAAACACTTTATAAATACTTAAAACCTTCACTTACATAAATTTACAGTAAAAAAAAAAGAAAAGAAAAAGGAAATGAGAATGAAACTCGTACTCACCCAGAGCATGTGGTATGAGGTGGAGGAAGGCGTCACCCAGCAATCCACCAGATGCGAAGCTCAGCAGCACTTTGAGCAGATTCTGGTGCTGGTCGCTGTTGGACTGAACTGGGATCAGAAACAGGATGAGGAAGGGAGCTGCACTAATGAGCAGGGTGGCTCCGACAGCCTGCAGACAAAGATGAAGGAGGGAGTTTAAATTTCAAATGCTTTGTATTCATGTGAAAGATAATCCTTAACTCATTAAAGAAGAAACATGAAGGAAAATATATAAACTAGGAGAGGAAAAAAAAGGAAAGGATATAAATATAATATTCTGAGGTTTTCGGATCGGTCAGCACAGAGCTGATGACTGGAAAACAAAACTAAAGAGCTTCTGGCTCAGACAGATACAGCACCAAGGAGCCATTTGGATGCCGACTATAACTCCAACTTTGTTCTTCAGTAGTAACAATGCACCACTGTAAGGCTGTGAGTCATTCAGGGAACAGACAGTGCATTCAAGTTCCTCAAAATAAGAAACAAACGAGAGCCAGGGAAACTCTTTAGAGAAGATACAGATAAAGGCACACAATAAGTTGCATACAGATATCACCCAGTTGTGCAAAACTCCACAATTCAATTCGTTATGAGATCATAACGAGTCTGATTTTGTCTCAAGAATCCTGCTGCTTTGCTGCACAACAATAACTTCAAAAGAATGTAAACCATGATCAACAGCTTGCAATAACAGACCTCTCACTACAAACTAAGGCTTTAAAAAGCAATTTCATTTATGAAGCCTTTGCTGCTTGGTTGGGATTGACACTTGGCTTTAGCATCATACTGTGTATCTCCCTACCAGCTTTGTGATAGTATCATAAAAGTGTATAACAAAGGTTAGCATGATGTTTTGAAGAGCTTTGATGTTGTGCTGGGAGCGGTGGATTGCCATTTGTGGAAAGAGTGCAGTTTGCTTTTTATTATCACATTCTTGTCTGTTCATGCAACACATCTGAAGTAATGCCAATAAAAGTGTAGAGCGCTCTGACAGACCTACCTGCAGTCTAGGAACAGTTGCACAGTTTTGTGTAAAATGGCAAACGTTTTTCTTTTCAAGCATCAAGGAGATAATCGGAGAAAATAATCAATGACATATTTTGTTTGATTTGTAAACATATTGTGATGACTGAATTTACAGTGCAGTAAAAGGTTGATGTTTCTTCTTTACACACAAAATGTAATCTGATTAAATACATGTGATTACTGGCGATGATAAATGGTAAAATGAACATTTGTTAATTATCTAAATAATCTGTGTATTTTCATATTCTTTTCTAAACTGTTTTTTTTTTTTTTACTAAAAATAAAGTGTATTTAACGAAAGGACTTATAAGAGTATAATAATATAGTTTTCCTTAGGCTGTGGCTATGACCCATTTATTGTTATTATTCATAGAAAATTTTGAATCTGACATTTGAAGCTGTGGTTTACTGGAGACAGACGTTTCTTGTCTTCATGCTTTAGAGTTTTACTGAGATGTGAACATTGTATCAACGTACTCAAATCATCAGCAGGAAAAACAAGTTTATGCCACTATGATTAATTTGTCTTCAAACCTAACTGCTGAACCTAAACAAGCAGTCACTCACCTGTGTCCAGAGCTCCACCATGTTCCTCTTCTCTTTGCCCGCCTCCCTCTTCGTCCTCTCCCCTCCGTGTGAGTGCTCGTGTCCACCTCCCTCCTTGTGTACTCGAACAACATTCTCATGATGAGCATGCTCATGTCCGCTATCGTGAGAGTGCCCATGTCCGTGATCGTGTCCATGATCATGAGAGTGGCCGTGGCCGTGATCGTGGCCGTGATCATGGCCGTGATCATGAGAGTGGCCGTGGCCGTGATCGTGGCCGTGATCATGGCCGTGATCATGGCCGTGATCATGAGAGTGGCCGCGGCCGTGATCGTGGCCGTGATCGTGCTCCTCTTCCTGCAGGTTGGCCTCAGCGCTCCACTTGCTTGCTCCATGGAACATCTTCACCTGAGAGCCATGGGAGTGCCCATGGTGGTCATCCTCGCCGTGTGAGTGGCCGTGGTGGTGGTGATGGTGGCCGTGGGTATGTCCATGGTCACCATGGGAATGGCTGTGAGCAGTGGCTAAATGGGATGCTAACAACAGTACTGCAGATGTTGCCAATGTCAATGCCAGCAGACGTACACAGCCCATATTAAAACCCTGGGATGTAGAGAAAGGAGAAGAAGACATCTAATAAATAAAAACCCAGCAGCATCAAAACTGAAGCCAAAGTGAGGGTAAAGAAACACACTCTAAGTTTAAACTGTCCAACCAAATGACATTAAGGAAATCCTTAAAGGTTTGATGCAAAATTAACTATGAAATTCCCTTCTGTGGACAGTTTCCACATCCTTAACAACAGAGGGTCAATCTGTTTGTAACACTGCAGTTTAATTTTCTTCAGGCTTAAGATTAAGGCTGCTGACAGACAGGGAAATGCAGCTGATCAGGGTCGGGTGGACCACACTTTGAGTCACTGAACTGGACCTCATGACTCTGTTTGTGTTGTTATTGCCTTATTGAACAATTGTCAATGAAATTGTGATACTTTACTAGTCTCATCTATATTAAGCAGTTTAAAAATGCAGCTTGGTAACCAAGCTAGCATCAGCTGATAACTACCACCTTCTACTCCAAATATAGTAACTTCCTGCTCCAAAAAATAACATGGCAGAAGTCAAATACAGAACACTGAAACTTTAACAAGAAGAATCCAAGACCAATGGGTGATACAATAATGGTTATGTTCCTCATTTATATACAGTTATGGCTGTAACTCAAAGGGCATGTTTACATCTACACTCAAAGCTTCTCAGTTAGACTCAGGCCGTCTTTGTAGAGCCTATGACGTAACCTGTGTAAGTTGCTGAACTCTACTGGCATTTATGCTTGTGCCTGGTGCATTATGTGTTAATTTCTTTGTGGTCATGTCCTGATGTTTTATATATGGTGGTTTGTTAGAACCAGATACAATGTTGGGACTTCTTTCCCTTCTGGGTGCCCACCCTTTGTTTTGATCATTTCTTGCAAACCTATTTGTGTTAAGCTTTTTTCACTTCTTTATACATTCCCTTTTGTTTCACCAGTCTCTCCCCAGGAATTTGCTGACATTTGTGAGTCTTTATATTGATGCTATGATTAATACTATTCCTTATAGTGAGATGATGATTGTTATTCTCTTATTGAATTGACTGTACTCAACAGGACAGTTAAAATAGTTGTGCGCTGCGTAGAGCCGATGTGTAGTTAGGTGCATGTTTGGTTATGTTGTAGGTTATAGCATAGGGTTCAGAGGGGTTTGTGGTTATGACGTAGGTTTCCTGTTGAAGCACAAATCCCCAGTCACTCTTTGTTGCACTGTCTACGCATGTACAGACAGTGCAACAAGTTATTGAGCATAGTCCTCGATGTTATCTTTATTTAATCAGTAAACATCTAGCCATATTTTAGGATCACGTTCTGTTCATGGTGAGTTTAAAAATCACAAGAAGAACAGAGTATGAGTCAGAATCAATCTTTGGCCCAAACAGTTTGTGTGACATCCAAGGTATTTCAAGAGGAAATTAGAAACTACGCATGTACAGACAAGTTACTGCAGAAACGAGCACTTTCTTTAAATGCAGGATTCGAGCTATTCGCCAAGATCTGAGACGTCAAAAAATAAGCCTTAATAAGCCTAACCTATTAATATATGACTACGTATGTCATTCCGTGCGTCTTAGGACGCGGATCCCATTTCCAGTAAGAAATGGGATCCGCACCAAATGTGGCGATTGATCAGTGAACTGATCAAGATAACAGCGAATTATCCTTAATTCATCAGAGTTTGCATGAAGCCGTTGCAACTGTCCACTGCTGTAACTCCAGACTGAAGCTCTTCAAATCAAAAAGCAAACTTTGTAGCTTGTGTTTTTTGTGCTTTTAGCTGGTTTGCTTTGATATAATACTGTAATACATCGCTGCATGTGTATGTGCACCAGCATCTGCTGATGTGTGCTTGCAGCCGTATCATTTTAGCTGTGACGATACAATGAAGTGAAGGTAATCGGACTTTGATTGAGCTAGCTTTGTCTTCTCTTGTGATTGTTTATTTGCTCACTGTTTGGTGGGTGAAAGTGGATAATCCCTGTAGAGAGCATCAACTTTAATCTCAAAGTAAACAGCAAAAGCCGCTCAAAGAAGACCACTGACCGCAGGTTTTAATTAGCTGTTAGGAAAGTCTGCTAGCTGGCTAGCTAGCTAGTTACTAAACTTGCTAGCATGTTGCTGCAGCAGAAGCAACATGTCTGAATGCAACATGATAACAGAAAAAAATAAAGATTAAAATCTTACCAGATTGTGCCAGATATCACCGAGTGTCGGCCACTTGATAACCGTCTGTCCTGGGCTCAGAACTACCAATATTTCTGCCTACGTTGATGATGTTGGTGGCTGAGAATAAGACGTGGCATTTACTCAACTAAACTAAACGAAACCTCGCGGGAACGCGTTCCATTCAAAGTCTACCTCCTCCTTTCGTGGTGCTTTTGAAACACCTTTTTACTCACTACTTAGATTCAATTATATTTTTATTGCCTTTTTAAAGCATTATAGTGGCATATTAAAACGTTTAACTCAAAATAAAAAGAGTACCATTTCTTCTAATTTAAAGGAGATAACCAAATTATCGCGAGATATGTGATACCGACAGCACCAACCCGGAGACAAGGAGGATATAAACATCGTGACTCGATTAACTGAAGGTTTGTTTATTTATGTAAAGGAAGGAGACTTTTTTATGATAGAGAGGGAGTCTATCACGACATAAATAAACAACAACAACAATAATAAGATTATACACATTTATATTTTATTAATTGTCAGATACCTTTAAAAAGCGGAACATAAAAAGAAGTTGCTTTAAATCCAATGATAATAATCGTTTGATGAAGCAGTCACTGCATTATAAATCGCATTTTTAAAAAAGTAATTAATTGAAAATAAATTTTAAAAAAAAATCTACATTTTTAATCAGGAGGACAATGCTTTTGTCTTTTAGGTCCTAAAAGTTAATTACAGTAAGACACATCTCTGACATATGCTGACCTATTTTAACAAGTTTTTGAAATAAAAGGCAAATGTGGTAAAATTGGCATAAAAGCTCAACTGCTGAATCATAAAAAAACAGAAAAAACAGGAAAAAAAAAACCCAGCTTATTATGCAGTGCTTCACTTTCGCACTCAGCACGATAAGTTATGACTGGTCGGCCGGTGTGTTCTGCCAGCATCTAAATGTGACGTTATTGGTCAGAGACGCTTTCACACCCCCAGTTTCTCTCTTCACATTTCTTATCAGCGGCCTATTTTAGGACCCATCTTATTTATACAAACAGGATGAACAGCCTGTGTCTTTTTCTCCTCTCCTGTCACGTTTCATCTTCAGGTAAAATTATCCCTTTTTATTTCTGTAAAGCACGTCTGTGCTGCAACAGCTGTTATTGTCCTTTCTTCCTGTATAACGGCACTCTGGTGCTGCGTTTTTAGTTTTACTTTCGTCTTTAATTTTATCATCTCCTAAATTACAATTATTTACACGTAGGAGGAAGTTAGAAATAGCTCATAAATGCACTGCTGAAACATCTCCTCCTAATTTAGTTAATATTATTGATATTTAATCCGCAGTTATCACGAGGAAGAACTGCTGACATTGTCAACCCGTTGATATCGTCACACGCAGTTCCCATCAATGTAACTAAATTAGTTGTATATCAGCAACAAATAGTACTACTACTACTCCTGGTGATACGGCTGCTACTACTATTGAGTTTAAATGAGAATATTAGTACATCATTTGTTATTATACCATATTTAAACACTGGGGGGCAGTGTAGCCAACAAAGCGACAATCTGCTATTTTAACCTGAGACAGTCCTATAAAAAAGGAGATAGAAGTATATAATACAGATATGATAGATTTGACTTAAGATGAAATTAGCTTAAAATTCACGAGAAGGAATTTTTTAAGAGCAATAAATACTGAATTATTAGTAAAATTACATTATAAATAAATTCATTCTGCCCTGCGACAGACTGACGACCTGTCCAGAGTGTACCCTGCCTCTCGCCCTGACAGCTGGGATAGGCTCCAGCACCCCCCGCGACCCTGAAAAGGATAAGCGGAAGCGAATGGATGGATGGATAGATTCATTCTTCCATTTGTGTTCTAATGGCATGTTTTCCTCAACAGTGAAACACTCCCTGAAATATTTCATCACTGCTTCCTCTGGGATCTCAGACTTCCCAGAATTTGTTGGTGCGGCTTTAGTTGATGGGGTTTTAGTGGGCTACTGCGACAGCAGCCTCAGGAGAGCTGAACCCAAAGTGGACTGGATGCAGGAGTTAGTAAAAAAAGATCCTCAGCACTTGGAGTGGTACACGCAGAAGTGCTCTGGGAATCAGCAGGTCTTCAGAGCCAATATTAATAGTTTGAAGAAGCGCTTAAACCAAACTGCAGGTACACTAATATCACCCTTTACCTAAAATGTTGCTCTTTTCATTCACACACAGCGAGACTTACATCCTCCCATCATAATTTATTTCATTTTATTTGGAGGTTTTCATTTACACACCTAAAACACTTAGTCTACCACATAAGTAAAATTACAAGTAAGATATTTACTCTGTTCTAGTGACCAGAATAAATTACTGACCTAGTTTAATTTGTTCTGTTAGAGGGATGGCAAGAAAAATATCTGCTATATACAAGGTCACTGTCACTGTGTACATCAACAGTAGCTGAAGTAAATGGTTACTTCCAAGGACAAGAATAATAAAGATGAGAATTTCTTTTCCTCTTATGATGCGGGTGTTGTTTTGATGATAAATATTGACGACTTGCAGCAGGATTTACCTTTCTGATCATCTTTAACCATCCACAACTTTACTGGCTCTGCATTCTCTCTCTCTCTCTCCCTGTCAGGTGTTCACATTTTTCAGAGGATGAATGGCTGTGAATGGGACGATGAGACTGATAAAATCACAGGCTTTAATCAGTATGGTTATGATGGGGAAGACTTCATAGCGTTGGACCTGCAGACATTAACATGGATTGCTCCTAAGCCACAGGCTGTCGTCACGAAACTGCAGTGGGATACTGAAAAACCCAGATTAGAGCACAACAAGAACTACTACATCAACAGGTGCCCCGACTGGCTGAAGAAGTATGTGAAATATGGGAGGAGATTTCTGCAGAGAACAGGTAGAATTACATATGCTATTATATATGGTTGCAAAAGCTTCCCTTTCTGTTTCTATTCTACAGCACCATTTCAAGGAAAATGAACCAGTGCATAGACAAGCATTTCATCAATGACTATCAGCTGTCCCAGATAAAGCCTCTCTCCCTATTTTGTTTTTATCTTTTCCCAGTTCTTCCCTCAGTTTCTCTCCTGCAGAGGACTCCCTCCTCTCTAGTCAGCTGCCATGCTACAGGTTTCTACCCAGAGAGAGCCATGATGTTCTGGCGGAGAGGTGAAGAGGAAATTCATGAGGGTGTGGAGCATGGAGAGATCCTTCCCAACCACGACGGGAGCTTCCAGATGAGCGTTGAGCTGAATGTTTCATCAATCAAGCCAGAGGACTGGAGGAGGTACGACTGTGTGTTTCAGCTCTCTGATGTTAAGGAAGACATCATCACCAAACTGGACAAGACAGCGATCCGGACAAACTGGGGTGAGAAAGGCTCAGGAATTAAGTTCTGTATCTCAAAGTTTACAACACCATCATATTTAAAAAACAAACAAACTCTGAAACAAATGTCTGCATGAAATTCTTGAGTCAACAGAAATTCATTAGTGATGTCATTTTAATGTCAAGAAATTACAACTATATGTAATGTAAAATATTTTGCACAGTGTCAGAGGAAACAATGGAGACATTAATTAGGATGAAAGGGAGTTTAATCTGCTAAAGTTTCTCAAATGTGCCAAATCTGATCGTAGGCATGAACCAATATAATAAACACCAAATATTGTACAACCTCATCATATAACCATGTATAGAAGAATGGTGCTAAGGAGAAGTTTGATAACAAAAAAGCCAAAAATGCATAATTAAATCAGGCTGAAGCAGTATTTACAGTGTCTGCTTTTACATTGTAAACCATCCTAAACACAAATTTTCTTTCTTTATGATCCAAACTGAGATCTGGCCACTACAGATCTCATGAACCACACCATTAAAGAAGAAAATGTTCTTCTTAACCACATACAATGTTCAGAAGTGATGCATTAACACTGGAAACAGCAGCTTGGTTTGGCAGCAGTGTGAATGATCTTACATTTTGGACCTTTTCAGTTTCTCCCTCAGTGTTTCCTGTTGGTCCTGTTGTTGGAGGTGTTGGAGGAGTTTTACTCCTCCTGGCAGTCTTTGGTTTCTTCATCTGGAGAAGAAACAACAATGGTGAGATTACAGCAGATTTTACTCCAATAATGAATTTGGAATTTATGCATGTTGTAGTTATATGTACTTACATGATATTTTTGGTGATATTTTTAGTGAGTTATTTGATAATTTGGCTTTGCTAAACTCTGTCATGTTAATCATTTTGTTTTTCATTATTCTGCCTGTATTTCAGGGTTCGAGCTTACAAACAGTGAGTAATATTAATAAAATGCCGCAACTTGTTTTTACTTTGTTAGTAACTGATACTCTGTTTACTGTAACAGGAGACATTTCATTTTCTGTTCTCTGTTTGTCTTAGCAGGGGAGCAGTGACGGTGAGAAGAACACCGAGTTTCATCACATTTTCCCAGAAAGGGAAATATTTTCATTTGGAGAGTGCTGATGACCCACCAGCTTTCATTAGCTGAACATACAGTATGCATAGAAAGATGCAGCTTTCAGGTTTGAAGAACAATGCAAATGCAAAGCGTTAAACCAGTGCAAAGTGGGAGAGTTATCTGACTGTATGGAGGACAGCCAAACAGCTGCTTTACATTTTGATCTCAGTAAACAGTTTTCTGATGAGTTTATAATCTCAGTCACTAATTTCAAGTGTTACAACATGATGCTCGTTCAGAAACTAGGGTATGCTTTAGGATGGGCCTAAATTGTGTAGTTAGCATAAAGTGCCTCATTTCTCTGTCCACTCCTCAATCAGCAATGGCCAAAATGCTCCGTTTGAAGCTGCAAGGATGTGACTTCACTAACATCTGGGTGATGATATTGATAATGATATTTTAAAAAAATTATTTAATAAGCATATTAAGTGTGTGAGAAGAGTTAAAATCCATTTTTGTTTTCTGTGTTTTTTGGTACATGTTCAGAGTTTTTACAAGGTCTGTTTCCTTCTAACCAGCTATTTATTCAATATGATGTAAACATATATGGTACTGTGCCCTGCAGAGAGAGTTGCACATGATTGTTTAAATATTTTTGAACCTTTATTTTGATAAGAACTTAATTATTATACACAGAGATAACATGCACAACAAAATAAAAGAAGCAGACTTTTATCCTTTGCTCTGTTGCTGACTGTGTTTGTCTCTGTTCTAAACCTCTGTTGTGTGAGTTTAGGCTCATTTGAAAACAACAAACATCAATCCTGAAAATAAGTTCTGTCTAAATCGAGGGTAATGCAAGACATTAAATACAAAAATTGAATTATAAAACAAAAATTAAATTATGTGGATGCATAAATATCTGATTAAATCTTCATAATTGCTCTGTCTCGCCAATACACCGTGTATCAGAAAGTATACCTTATATGTATATACACTACAATTCTGATAGCTGAAACGGTTTTGACTGAATAGTCTTTTGTTTCAACAGTTTGTGATTAGATATTTCTATTTAAATGCGTGGGAACTTTGGTTGTGATAGTTGATGTAGTGGTAGCTTCCTCATGAGGACAGTGAGACTTCAGTCTGACACGCCCACATTCCACAGGTTGAGGACGAAGCATGTTTCAAATCTGCTGACAAAGGTTTGAGCTCCAGGATTTCCAGAACAAAATGAAGTTGCTTGCACTGCTCCTCTTCTGTAACACTGCGTCTTCAGGCAAGATCACATCGTAACTCTTACTGTTACTTTCTGCAGGGATTGTTGGAAGGGTTGTTTGATTTGATTACATTGTCTGTATTTGGTTACTATCCTGTGTAGCAACAAGCTGTGGAAGTTTTACTTTCACTTTTAAAGCGAGCGTTTTAAAGTTACTTTGCTTTAAAAATGTTGCGTTTGTCTTAGAGGCAAATCAGATTAATTAAATTAAATTTAAATAAAAAATCTTTCCCCCCTTTTGCAGAATTATCATCTGAACGCACTGTTGTGCCAAACATAGCTCTATAGACTTCTCTTGTTTGTGTGTGTTCATTTGTTTATTTATTTCTATTATTTATTTATTTATAAAATACTATTTTTATATTTATATCTATTACCTATTATTTTCAATGTACACGTGAAATTTGGCAATGACAGAGCTGAAATTCGAAATTAATCTAATAAAACAGAAATTATACAAGATTAACCAAATTACAAGACAATATTATCAATAAACCAGTCACTCCTTGTTGTTCCCATGTTGAGACTGAAACGCCAGGGGGACCGAGCTTTTGCTGTTGTGGCTTGCAAATGATGGAATAAGTTGCGCCTCCATATTAGGGTGGACCCAACACTTGCAATTTTTAAATCACTTTTAAAAACAAACTCTTTTGCCAAGGCGTTCTAGGAGTAGTACCAGAGTTTGTAGTCTTAGTCAGTTTTTGGTTACTTTTAATCTTCTTTACTTTGTTAATTTTATTTATTTCATATTTTAATATCTATTTATTTTATTCAGGTTTACAAGTTATTTATTCATTTTTTAAAAATCTTTTTCAATGTATTTATTATGTTATTGTTATTTAATTTTCTTTGTGTGTTTAATGTATTTTTTTTTAAAACTTTTATCACTGTTTTTCACTGAAAGTACTTCAGTCAGCCATGTTGTTTTTAAAGTGGTCTAAAAATATGTTGGGATTGGAGTAAATAAGAAGAAGAACTGAAAAGAAATAAAGGGTGAAATGAACATACAGGTCCTCACTGAGAGAGTGAAATGGGTAGTTTCAGCACTCATTGGAAAAATACTGTAACTGTGCATAAGTATGGTATGCAACTAATGAACAATTTTTGCTGTCTCATAAAACATAGTCTAAGTGGAAAATGGCGTAAATAACAAATACTATTTTTCCCTTTCATTTGATTCTCTTTGTTATGTACAATCTTTATTTTACATGAGTAAAAATGACAAAAATTATTAGGTTTATAACATGTTCTTTAGTAACCCACTGTGATAAAACAGCTTTAAAAACACTTCTAAAATGTATCTCGAAACTTAAAAATTTCTCTCCTCACAGTGAAATACTCCCTGAAATATTTCCTCACTGCCACGTCTGGACTCCCAGACTTCCCAGAGTTTGTGGCTTCTGCTTCGGTTAATGGAGTTCAGGTGGGTTACTGTGACAGCAACATCAGGACAGCCGAGCCCACACAGGACTGGATGAAAAAACTAGTAAAAGACGACCCTCAGCACCTGGACTGGTATTCTGAGAAGTGTTTCGGAAATCAGCAGGTCTTCAGAGCCAACATTGATAGCTTGAAGCAACGCTTAAACCAGACTAGAGGTAAAAAGATAATGACATATATATTCTATGTGTACGTCCATGTTTAACTTTATCTTGCTGTCATTATTTTATGACTTAGCAGATATGTTTCTCTCAGGTGTTTTGTCACTTTGGTGTAGTACAATGTAGTAGTCAGTGTAACCACATGCAAACACATGCATGCATTCATTAACACATTTTTTAAGAAAAATAAAATAATCACAGGAGATATGACTTTCTTTTGTTATGTTTGTTTATCTCAAATCTGTCCAAGTCCAAATAACAAAAACATCTTTTTTGTTTAGATATTCATGGAGAAGTTCTGGTAGTTTTATTAGATTATTTACTGCTGTATGGATTTACATTATGCAATGCCATTCTTGCCCAAGAGTGGCTCTGATTATGTTTATGCCTTTGCCATTAACTAAAATCTCCATCTAAGTGTCTGTGACAACCTCACAGTGTCCCATGTAGTCTAGAACTGCTCAGCATTTTCTTTATTGTTCTCCTGCCCGATATATGTATATTGTAATGATTATATTAGTCAAAAACTAATTTAATCCACCTATGATAATCAACTTATGACATTTGGCTCTGCTTCAATCTCTCCTTACAGGTCCTTGCATCTTACAGAGGATGAATGGCTGTGAATGGGATGATGAGACTGAAGAAATTAAAGGTTTTAATCAGTACGGTTACAATGGTGAGGACTTCATAGCATTGGACCTGCAAAACACTAACATGGATTGCTCCCAAACCACAGGCTGTCATTACAAAACTGAAATGGGATGCTGAAAAAGCTCGATTAGAACACAACAAGAACTACTACATCAACAGGTGCCCCGACTGGCTGAAGAAGTATGTGAAATATGGAGAAGCTTTCTGCAGAGATCAGGTAGGATTATATTTCTTAGTCTGTGCAGACATATGTTATGTACCCAT
The DNA here is from genome assembly GCF_900408965.1 of Simochromis diagramma. Classification (NCBI taxonomy): domain Eukaryota; kingdom Metazoa; phylum Chordata; class Actinopteri; order Cichliformes; family Cichlidae; genus Simochromis; species Simochromis diagramma. The sequence continues at coordinate 167,742 of NW_024386786.1, read as the reverse complement.
TGTATCTCTAATCCACAATAACATTCCAGTGAAAATAAAAAAAATATCCCATGACATCTGTTCAAAACATCTGTCTCAGTTAAGACTCATTTGCTTTACAGTTCTTCCCTCAGTTTCTCTCCTCCAGAGGAGTCTTCATCTGTAGTCAGCTGCCACGCTACAGGTTTCTATCCTCACAGAGCAAGAATGTTCTGGAGGAGGATGAAGAGGAGTTTCATGATGGTGTGGACAAAGGACAGATCCTCCCCAACAATGACGGCAGCTTCCAGATGAGTGTTCAGCTGAATCTTTCATCAATCAAGCCAGAGGACTGGAGCAGGTACGACTGTGTGTATCAGCTCGCCGGTGCAGAGACAGACATCATAACCAAACTGGACAAAAAAGTGATCCAAACCAACAGTGGTACGACAGGCTCAGAAGTCATGTTATTGCTGTTAAAATACTGTAGCTATAGTGTCTTTGTCTTCTTTATATGTCACGTAGCCAGGATATGTCAAGTTGAACTCTTGTACTCATTTCCAGCTGGATTTTGTTTTATTCTACAAACCTGCTAGAGTAGCTTTACGTGATGATTCATAGTTCAAGACAACTCCTATTTAATTTATGTATCTACAAATACTGCTGGATTATCACAGATGAATGTTACAACAATAAAATGTTGTTTGGGTTAGGCTTTAGGGAGAAAGAGGAACAGGAGTGTGGAAGCTGTGTGGCTGTTTACAAAGCCTGATTGTTTTTTTCTTTTACCCCCTGAGTTGTCAAAGTATATTTTTAGACTTGTTCTTTCCTAGATTCACATTACACCATCTCATTTGCACCCTGTGAATAACAAACCAATCAACTAACAGAAGAAAAAAAAAGATTGACAGTATTTTATCCAATAAGAACTCTCAGAACTGAGGCATTGAGATTGGAAGCTCCTTTGTTAATTGTGTGAATGAAGCCACATTGTGGGACTTTTCAGTTTCTCTCTCAGAGTTTCCTGTGGGTCCTGTTGTTGGAGCTGCTGTTGGAGTTTCACTCCTCCTGGCAATCTTTGGATTCTTTATCTGGAAAAGAAACAGTCATGGTGAGATGCAGCTGATTTTTCCACTTAACTTCATAATTGTATGTACTCATATAACATGAGAGTCCTAGAAAATATTTTTATTTTCATTATTCTGAATCACTCATCTATATTTCAGGGTTCCAGCTTGCTGACAGTGAGGAAACAACAAATTGATCTTGTTTTTTCATTTTGGGAAACCACACAATGACGACATTAGCTCAACAGGTGAACAGTGACGGGCTCAGTTTAGAACAGTAATGTGCACACATATGTGTGTGTGTGTGTGTTTTACATTTGTGTTGTAATGATGCACTAAGCTTGAATAGATCCTCTAAGTTATCTACAGGTCTTTATGAAGCATTGGTATTGCTGTATTGCTGTGCAGTCCATATTCTTGCATGTATTTGTACCTTCTGTTGTTATGCATATATTTCTCTTGTTTGTATATATTTCTCCTGTATGTTATTTTGTAAGACAGGAGATTAAAGACCGTATTGTGAGAAACATTAAGCTAAATGTAATCATAAACATACAGTGATATGTTCACTAAGCACTGAATAAACTGAAATTTTGAACTTAAGAAGAGGTTCGTATGGAAAGGTGACGATCAAGATGCCATTTTTTTAAGAAATGGAAAGGAGGACAAAAAGCTGAAGTACAACAAATTCTTTTTTTTTTTTTTTTTTTGTTTTACATTTTTTCTTTTATATTTTTCTTTTAGGTGCTCTTGTTTGTTTTCTTAACTGTTGGATTTTATTTAGAGTTGATCAATGGTATTTTATGTTTAGTGTTGTGAAAACGTTTTGTTAAGGTTTTACCTTGCGCTTCCCTTCATCTCCTCGTCCTGCATCCGTACCTATTAAAGTAAAATGAAGTAAAAACTGTGCTCAAGATCAGCTCAAACTGCTGTTAAAGCTGAAAAACATTGATCCTGTTTTCTTAATGGAAATAAAAAATGATATAAATCAATTGATCATCTATTGTGTCTTTTTAAACTTTCAGACCAAGAAAACTATATCAATATCCTGTCGTCTGTCCAAAGTTTCAGTCCTCGAAAGACTGAAATATAATTTTAACAGCTTAATAAAAATATTAATAAAGAATGAAGTATAATCATAGTTCCCTCAGTCAGACTGTCACTGCATGAGGACCTACTGAGAGTTGTGTTTTTTTCTGGGTCTTGGGTAAAAAACAAATGTGCTTCAGTGATGTACAGAACTAAAACCCTGAACTCTTTTTTAAATGAATATTAATTAAAATAGTACAGACAGGAAAGACACGACTGGGGGATAGGAAAGGGAGAAAGAAAGAAAGAGAGGGAGGGAAAAACACAGAGGGAGAGAGGACAGTGTTGAGAGAGGAAAAAGAAAGAGAAAACAACCGAAATAGAACAACACATACACACAATATTGTTGCAATACCTAAATAAATGTAAGTAACAGTAATACTTAAATATTGAATATTATTGTGCAGCACGCAGGACACAGCTCCGTCCCCCAGGGCATGAAGCAGGCATGGAGGAGATTCAGGCCCCAGACATCCAGAGGCCCCCACCGCACAAGTGCCCAAGGAGGACCACTGTGCCACCCTCCTGGAAAGAACTGAGGAGAGCCCCAGACGTGGGGTCACAGAGCAGCCACGGAGCTGAAGCCAGAGGGGGCTGCAGCGACGTGCCCGCGGGCTCTGCCGGTAGCCCTGACTCTTCCCGTACGTTTAACATGCAGCTCTATCAAACGAAGGCAACTAGTTCTTTCATTTATTTTTTATTCACTGTATAATTTATGTAATAATTATTAATCATGTTATTATTAATATTTGTTTCCAGCCAACTGGATTATAATTTTTGTCTTTGAAAAATTATTGGCATATTGAGTAACTGATATTCTAATATTGTGTGACCTTGTAAATATAGTATTTCGTTTTCTATTAATTGATTTTATTTTTTCACTTTTCTCCTAAATATTACCCCAGTATGCACATTAGGGACCAACAGAATGAATGACACATTGCAGTCTCCATAATTTACAGATGTTGTTGCCGTCTTCTTGAGAAGTTTGAGAAAATAAATCATCTATAATTGTAAGAACGGCACACTCTTCCCTCTGTTGGACTTTACTTATTTCGATTTTATTTTGACATCAATAATTATAATACATAAGATAGATCCTGTTTATGTAGCTGAGAAAATCAATTCCAAAAAATCTAAATAAAATATGAGAATTCTTTTTTCTTTTTTCCATGAAACACAAACAAACATTCAAACAAACAAACGTCCATAAAGTTTAAACAGACTGAAGCTTAAACGGATAACTTTAATATGACAAAACATATTTAGTAACAAAACTTACATCAATATAATAAAAACAGAGGGACAAATATATGAAACTACACACAAAAATCTCTTTTGTGGATTTCTGGTCACTGACTGCACTCAAACATAGAGAGCAGCTTTAACAGTTTTGATAAATCAAAATGTATCACATGACCACAGAATCTCACATTTAAACACAACAACAATCAATAGAAAATGAAGCGGTTCTAAAGAACAGAATAGAAAGACAGCACCACTCCAACAAATTTGTTTTCCCTAAAAAAGTTTAGAACAGAACAAAACAGTTTTAGCTGTAATGATAAAGAGACTTGTAGACAAAAATGAAAATGCCTATATGTATTGTAAACATTTGACCTTCTTTTTTTAAATAAAACAATTAAAAAGGTAAACAAAAGTCAAGTTCATATAACAAAATTAAAAAAACAACTCTATTCTTATTTAACTGGAGGAGTGCAGAGAGTCCTGCGTTTGTCTATTTAACCTGATTCAGTTGAATCTGTTAAGCATGTTTGTCAAGAGCTGGTGAAAGCCAAAGAAAAAAATATATCGGTTACACAAATAATGTTTTAAATCCAAACTGTCAGACCAAAGCGGGAAAAATACAAATAACGAACAATAAAGTCGTACTTACATGATGTAGAGTCGCCTCTCTGAAACTGAAAAAAAAACCCCAATCCCACTCTTTACATAAATTCAGGATAACCATGTTTAATATCGACAGTAATACAGAAAATAATTGTAACTGAGGCTTCGCACTGTTCTTCTGAATCTCTCACCTTTCTTCTTTTTGTAAACAGCAAATCCAGCAGCAGCAACGATGATGAGAACAAAAACAACTACTGCAGGAATGATGGGAACTGTCATATCAGAGGGGTCCTCTGCTCATAAAAAACAAATAAAAAAATCAAATAAACAGGATAAAATGAAAGATGTTAGAATAGAAAGAAAATCCACCCATCCTGCGTATTCATCTGGTTAATCTATAATTCACAGGCTTAATTGTTGAAGGGAAGTGAACATTTTTTAATCAGAGCATCAAGTCAGTTAAACTTCTGAGATATTGATGTAAATTGGTAAATGGCCTGTATTTGCATAGCGCTTTACTCAGTCCCTAAGGACCCCCAAAGCGCTTTACACTACATTCAGTCATTCACCCATTCACACATCAACACACTGGTGGTGGCAGCTTACATTGTAGCCACAGCTGCCCTGGGGCGCACTGACAGAAGCGAGGCTGCCGGACACTGGCGCCACCGTGCCCTCTGACCCTCTGATGTGGTCATTTAAGCAGCGGAGATGGGTGTTTATTCAGTTTCAGCTGCTTTGATGGTAATGAAATGAACAACAGGTGCCATAGAGGGGCAAACAGGAGTGTTTCCTCCTTATCCAAGTTTTTGCATTCAGCTAGGGTCAGCCTCACTGCTGGCAGAATGAGGCAACACCTGGATGCTACCAGAGTTATTAGTTTGTATTTTTAATTAGTTTCCATTTTTGTTTATTTACTAACTCTGTTCAGTTTCATTAAGTTTGCAGAGTTTTTATTGTTTGAAAATGTTGTGTTTCAGTTTTAGTCTTTTTAATGATTATTGTAAGGAGGGCAGGTCAGAGGCAGAACTTAGGAAAATCAGTAGTGATATTACACAAAAACACAGAACCTTTTGAAAGTTAACTCACAGCTTTTTGAAGTTGCATGCACATCAATGTCCCCCCACACACATAAGCTGGAATAACAGTTTTACCAGCCTGCTAGTCAGTTACTCCAGGAAGAGCCTACAGGGATATAGAAGTGTTTGTAAACATGTAAAGCCTGATCCATTAATTGAAGTGTTTATTGAACATTGTCTGTGAAGGTTCTCAGTCATCCAGGTCATCGTCGTTCAAAGGAGCTTGCAAAGAAAAGCGTCTGGACTTCTTTAAGTTGCTTGAAGACGTTTCAACCTCTCATCCGAGAAGCTTCTTCAGTTCTAAGGTCAATGAACTGAAGAATGGAGCCAGCATGACTGGCTCCATGCTCACCTGGAGCCAGTCAGTGAGACATTATGTCTCCTGAGACATTATCCAGCGTCTCATTAGCAGCATGCCCTGTGTTCAAAGTCGGGCCATACATTAGGGCCCAGCTCTGAAGTTAGGTGTTAGGTGAAGTCGAGGTGTTTCTGAATTCCAGAGTCAGCAGTGTTGCATACCTTTGTTGTACCTTTGTTTCTAACACAATACCCAGTCAGTATAGGTGTACCCAAATCTGTATTTGGTGGATTATGAGACATTTTTTTATTATAGATTATAATAAAAAATAGACATTTTGGGAAAAAAAATTGAAATATAAAATTCCAAAATTCACTGTTCATTTACATGGTTCTGAAAATATTTTCTTAAGAAGGTTAAGAGCAGTAATGGATTGCATTTAACCAGTGAAAAAAATATTAAATAACTTTTTTCCCTTCTGTGATGACCTCCATTAGTTATTCACATAGTAAGAGCTATTCTTCAGGACAAAACATTCAAGCATCACGTTAGCCAATCCACAATATCAGCAAATGAATCAAATGAGCTTCACTCACCTCTGCCAGTCCTAAGTATGTTTTCTCTCCAGTTGGTTCTGATCATTATTTCATTCAGTTTGGTGACGATGATATTCTCACCACTCAAGAACTGAAACACACACTCGTATCTCCACCAGTCTTCAGGTTTGACTGATGAAACATTCAGATCAACAGTAATCTGGAAGGTGCCATCATCGTTTGGGAGGATATCTCCTTTTTCCACACCATCATGAATCTCATCTCCATCTTTTCTCCAAAACATCACGGCTCTGTCAGGATAGAAACCTGCAGCGTAGCAGCTGACTGGAGAGGAGGGAGTTTTCTGGACGAGCGATACTGAGGGAAGAACTGGACAGAGGGATGATGGGAAAGAGAGAGATTGAGAATGGATGAAAGAAGTAAAGTCAATAAAGCAGAGAAGGAAAGGAAACAAGAAAAGAAAATTAATAGGAACATATTGGAAACAATTCGAGCACCGTCCCCAGCTTTCTAGCAGCTGCATTATGACATACTTTAAGCCAAATGTAACCAAACACAGTGATATATGGTCACTGGGGTACCACATAAAGCTAAATGCTCAACTAGATAGAAGTACTAAATAAAAAGAATCATTAGTTCCGCTCATGTAAATATTTTATTTCAACCAAAACTAATAACATTCATATAAAGTTCTCACCAGCACGTGAAGCTAAAAAAAAGGGGGGTTGGGGAATTAGCAACAACCATTAGAACTGCCTGGAAAACACAGATAAGCTATGGAACAACTCCATGAAAGATGTTATTACATTATGCAAAATCAACCTGTTGAACTGTATTTTTTTTACAAACGTAAAAGTAAAAGTAATCATTTAAAAATGTAAATTAGGGTCACAGAAAATTTTCTGTGTTTCTTTGGTTTACAAAAGCAAGGGCAAAGAAGCCTAAAAACACAGTTGTTTAAAAATTGTTGTTATTATGCAAGTTAAAAAAAATACTTACAAAATAAATAGAATGCAAAATGAAATAGCTATCTGTCTGTATATCCACAGTATTTGTAATAGCTGCAGTTTTGTCTATGTGCTGGCATCCTTGTATTCCTTGTTTTCACTTCCTGTTTTATTTGAAAATCACTGTTCTTTGAGGGTTTGTTCATTTCTCTAACTTTTGTGCCTCTTTTGTCCTGCCTGCGAACTAAGAAATCCATCTCAAGTACAAGGATGTCTAAGTTCAAAGCATAGAGAGGAGGAGGGATGAGACAGGTTTGTCTCTTTCCTCTGACAATTGTCACTTTCTTTACCTTTGATCCTTTTTCATCCTTTTTTTGCAAACACCTGTGTGGACTTTGCCTAAGTTACTCTGCTTGTTCTTATCAATTTTCAAAGCTCATGTTTTATTAGTTCACTTCTCTTTGGTGTTTGGTCGTGCAAATAACCAATTATCTATTATGAATGTACAAGTGTGGAGAAAAAAGGATAAAGCTGCTATAGCAGGTGTCCATGGATTTAATGTATAACTATAAAGGTGCATGGCATTATATTTTTTTTACATTTTCCAGCAAAAGGGAACTTTTCAACTTTGCACTCAAATTTACACAAATTAAATTGTAAATTTTTTGCATTCCTCTGTATTGAAGGCAGTTGGAAACACTAGCGAGCTCATGTTTCTCTTCTTATTCCCAGTGCAGAATGCTGCTGCACTGGGAATACACTATATCATTCATCTGCCTTCAAACAAATAAAATATTTTGACCAGAAGCATATTTTGTGAGGTCAGACCAGAAGGCCTGGCTCTCAGTCTGCACTCATCCCAAAGGTGATCTGTTGGGTTGAGTCTGGATTCAGTTATGTCTTCCACACCAGACCTTGCTTAGTGCACAGTTGGAACAGGAAAAGTCATCCCCAAACACTTCCCAGAAGTAGAATTATTTTTTCTAAGTGTGGTAGGACTTGACTTAAGCGGTCAAAGAAGTGCAGGAGACTGATGCTGTCCAGTGTAGCAAGTGATTTATTCACCATTTTGTGACCCAAACAATATTTACAAAGAAACTCAACTCTATAATAACCTCAGTTCAAATAAACATAACTGAACTTAACGGAAATTAAGGTCAAACTGCACACAGCTACACTGACCTGAACCTTTTTTCCTTGAAACACCTGAGTTCTTCTGCTTAAATAGTCCACTTAATCAAACAATTTATCCTCTGGACTATTCCATTCAGTAGGTAGGTAAGATGAACATGATTATATTCAAACCTCTACTACTCCTCTTTACTGGCAACATAAACTCTGTGGTGTAATCAATACATATTACAACAATAAATCTATTTCTTCATAAACCCTCTAAAATCAACTTTATTAAATTATAAGAGTTCTTCCCCTTGTCTGTGAAGGTTCTCAGTCATCCAGGTCATCGTAGTCAAAGGAGCTTGCAAAGAAAAGCGTCTGGACTTCTTCAAGTTGCTTGAAGATGTTTCACTCTCATCCGAGAAGCTTCTTCAGTTCTAAGGTCAAATGGTGGAGAGTCACAGATATAAACCTAGTGGGAGTAACCCCCCACAGAGGGACAAAAGGACCACCTGATGATCCTCTAATCGCCTGAGCCAAGGTGTGAAACTGGGTGTGGGTCCCAATCAGCCAGAGTTTCGGGTGTGTTCATTGTGAAACCTGGCCCCACCTTATCATGCGAATTCCTGAGGTCAGATGCCCCAGGATGTGAGTGGGCGTTAAGGCGTCTGGGAAGGGATCTCAAAACTGGATTATAGATGGCAGAGAGTTGGTCGTAAACCCCCCCCTCTGTTCAAAGATGGTCGCTCACATGATGCAACACCTCATCTCTGTAAATCAATAATCAATAAAGTTATATTGATAATGGAACTGTAACTGCTAAATTCAACTGATTCTGTTCATAATTTTTATGCATAGAATTTCTAGGCTTAGCCAAGAAGATTAAGATTAAGGCTCTTGGACAGTCTCAGAATCTTATCTCTGCCTCAGATGATTTGGTTGTTTTGGCTTCATCAGGCAGTGGCCTCGAGCTGGCACTGGAGAAGTTTGCAGCTGAGTGTGAAACGACAAGAATGAGAACTGGCACCTCCTAGTCTGAGGCCAAGGTCCTCAGCTGGAAAAAGTTGGAGTGCCTACTACAAGTCAGGGATAAAGTTTTTGCCCATGTAGAGGAGTTTAGGTATCTCAGACAGGGGAGCCGGAGATCAACAAACAGACTGGTGCCATGGCTGTAGCGATGTGGACAGTGTACCAGTCAGTTGTGATGAAGAGAGAGCTGAGCATAAAAGCAAAGCTCTCAATTTACCAGTTGATCTATGTCTCTACCCTCACCTATGGTCATGAAAGAATGAGATCCCGAAAACAATCTGTGAAGGGTGGCTGTCCTCACCCTTAGAGATAGGGTGAGGTGTTCGGCCATCGGGAAGGGGCTCAGAGTACAGCTGCAGCTCATCCACATCGAAAGGAACCAGACTATTGTGTTTATACTGTTGCTTCAGATTTTCGGTGTCTGCAACCACATTAGGCAGTTTAGATTAAAAAAATAAGCTAGAAAACCAATGTCATTTCCTGTGCTGAGAATGATCACTTCAATTATATGATTAGATTTGCCGGTAAATTTGACAATGGTCACCATATCACACATGACCTCAGAATTTATTTTTTCATGTAAAACTCTTACACCATTAAAGAAACCCTATAATCCATTGATCCTTGGGTGAGAACACTTCAAAGGAAAAGGAAGAGCTAGCACAATGCACAAACTGCAGGTCAGATCCTGAAATGGACTGGAGGCCAGTGTAAGGAGGCCAGTATAGGTTTAATGGGATCACACTCTTTCTTGCCCAAAAAAAGGTGAGCTGCTGGATTTTGAACAGCAACCCAACCGATCAAGTCCACACAGTTGAGCTTGACAATTGGGCAGAATAACAAGAAATAAAACAGCAAAATGGTCTGAAAGTATCACAAATCTCAGTGAGACAAAGTTTAAACCAATTGACAAAACAAGGTCCAGTATGTGTCCCTGCAAATTCAAAAAAGACTTCTTTGTTGAATTTAGCAAGTAGTATTCCAGTTTATGACAAATGACTGCACTTCAAAGGTGGAGGAGGGGTCAGATGTTGACTGTCGACATCGGAAACTGGATTTTAATACAGCTGTTAGGCCCAGACCTCTGCCTGTAGTTCGAGGGGAACTGGAAAACATACAGTCAAGAGGAAAAGTTCTCAGAATGGGGCGAACTCTCCAGCACGAAGCCAAGTCTCTGTCAGAAACATAAAATCCAATTCACTAGATGTGAAGGATTCATTTAACTGAAAAGTATTGTTTATTAGAGATCTAGCATTTATAAGAGTCAAACGAACAATTTTCTCCTCATGAGCTGTTGTAGAGGTGCAGCTCAATGGGCAAATGTTCCCATCATTCACATCGCAACACCTGGTCTGTTCTATTTACTTTTTTTTATTTATACATTTGATAAGCATTCAAATATCTTAATGAATACAGAATATAGATCTAGCACAAAGCAAGAAAGCGTGAGATAAAGCTAATCAAAAAGGTATTGGCTGAAGCAAATTAGTGTTATGCCAACCGTTTTAACAAAAGATAATTTAGGAAGCAGCTCATTTACAGGCCTTGAAGCAAAAGAGTAAAACAAAACAAACAAACAAACAAAACAAAAAAAGTCCATCTTAGATGAGTAAATACTTTAAATTAAATTTCATAACAATAATCCACCCAAAAAAAACCAAGAGTTTTAGTCTTATTATTATTATATGCTTTCTTCATTCTTGATTTATACATTTTTCTAATCTCTGGTTTTAAACATGTTTTAACCACCAGCAAGTTAGGTAAACCCGGATGAGCAGGAAAGGCAAGATGGATCCACTGAAGCCCCAGTGATCATTGGGTTGGGAAAAATAATCCACCTGAATAGCAGAAAGAATTAAACCAACAGCCACATCTCAGGTAAGATTTAGCTCTCAGCAGAAGACCTACACATCTCCCCCTTCATCTGAAAGATTAGATGACAGCAGGCAAGTGAACAAGTGTGCCGGTTTAAACACCAGTGATCGTAGAGGGGTTGAGGTTTGATCACCCACATTATGCTTTAGGGTTATATATAACCATATTTTAACCACTGGGGGGCAGTGTAGCCAACAAAGCGACAATCTGGCTATTTTACCTGAGACAGTCCTAGAAAAAAGGAGATAGAATATATAATACAGGATATGATAGATGTGACTTAAGATGAAATTAGCTTGAAATTGCACGAGAAAGGGAATTTTTTTAAGAGCAATAAATACTGAAATTATTAGTAAAAAATTACATTAGAAATTAAGTTCATATCTGGCCTGCACAGACTGACGACCTGTCCAAGTGTACCCTGCTCCGCCCTGACAGCGGGATAGGCTCCACACCCCCCGCGACCCTGGAAAAGGATAAGCGGAAGCGAATGGATGGAGGGAATAGATTAATTCTTCCATTTTGTGTTCTAATGGGCATGTTTTACTCAACAGTAAAGCACTCCCGGAAATATTTCATCACTGCGTCCTCGGGGATCTCAGACTGCCCAGAATTTGTTGGTGCGAGGCTTTAGTTGAGGGGGTTTTAGTGGGCTAACTACTGCGAGAACAACAGCCTCAGGAGAGCTTGAAACCCAAAGTGAGACTGGATGAGAGATTGTAAAAAAAGAGCCTCAGCACTTGGAGTGGATACACGCAGAAGATGCTCTGGGAATCAGCAGTCTTCAGAGCCAATATTATAGTTGTTTGAAGAAGCGCTTAACGAAGACTGACAGGTAGCACTAATAGCACCCTTTACCTAAATGTGGCGCTTGGCAGTTCACACACAACGAGACTTACATCCTCCCCAGCAGAAGTTAGTTCAGGTGAGTTGGAGGTGGTCATTTACACAACCGAAACACTTAGTCTAAAACACAGAAGGAAAAGTACAAGTAAGATATATTACGCTGTTCTAGTGACCAGAATAAAATTATGACCTGTGTAATGTGTTCTGTTAGGAGGATGGCAAGAAAGAAAAATATCTGCTAGAACAAGGTCACTGTCACTGGTAACATCAACAAGTAGCTGAAGTAAATGGGTTGACGTCCAAGACAAGAATAATAAGATGAGAATTTCTTTCCTCTTATGATGTCGGGTTTTGTGTTTGATGATAAGATGTGACGGGACTTGCAGGCAAGGATTTACCTTTCTATCATCTTTAACCATCCACAACTTTACTGGCTCTGCATTCTCTCTCCTCTCTCTCCCGTGGCAGGTGTTCACATTTTATTCAGAGGATGAATGGCTGTGAATCGGGACGATGAGACTGATAAAAATCACAGGCTTTAATCAGGATAGGTTATATGGGGAAGACTTCATAAGCGTGGGACCTGCAACATTAACCAATGGATTCTCCTAAGCCACAGCTGTCGCAAGAAACTGCAATGGGATACTGAAAAACCCAGGATTAGAGACAACAAGAACTACTAACATCAACAGGTGCCCACGACTGGGCTGAAACGAAGTATGTGAAATAATGGGAGGAGATGTCTGCAGAGAAAAGGGTATGAATTACATATGGGCGACTAATTATAGATGGTTGCAAAAGCTTCCCTTTCTGTTTCCTATTCACAGCACCATTTCAAGGAAAAATGAAAACCAGTGCATAGACAAGCATATTCATCAATGAATAATCAGCTTAGGAAACCGAATAAAGCCTCTCGTCCCTATTTTTGTTTTATCTTTTCCTCAGTTCTTCCTCAGTTTCTCTACCTGCAGAGGACTCCCTCCTCTCTAGTCAGCGGCCATGCTATACAAGGTTTTTCTACCCGAGAGAGAGCCATGATGTTCTGGCGGAGAGGTGAAGAGGAAGAGTCATGAGAGGTGTGGAGCATGGAGAGATCCTTACCTCACCACACGGGAGCTTCCAGATGAAGCGTTTGAGCTGAATGTTTCATCAATCAAGCCAGAGGACGGGAAGAGGGTACGACTGTGGTGTTTACGCTCTCCTGATGTTAAGGAGACATCATCAACCAGGACTGGACAAGACACAGGGCGATCGCGGAACAAACTGGGGTGAGAAAGGCTCAGGAATTAAGTTCCGTATCTGGCAGTTACAACACCATCATAATGAAAAAACAACAAACTCTGAAACAAAATGGCTGCATGAAAGTCTTAGTCACAGAATGTCATTAGTGAGTCATTTTAAAGTCAAGAAATTAACAACTAATATGTATGTAAAATATATTTTGCACAGTGTCAGAGGAAACAATGAGACAGAAATTAGGAATGAAAGGGGAGTTTAATCTGCTAAAGTTTCCTCAAATCTGCACAAATCTGATCGTATGGCATGACCAAATGTGAATAACACCAATAGTGTAGGCAACCTAATCAGATAACGCATGTAATAGAAGAATGGGGGCTAAGGGAAGTGATGATAACGAAAAAGCCAAAAATGCTAATTAAATCAGGCTGAAGCAGTATGTAAAAAGTGTCTGCTTTTACATTGTAAACCATTCCTAAACACAAATTTTCCTTTCTTTATGATCCAAACTGAGATCTGGCCATACAGATCTCATGAAACACAGACCAGTAAAGAGAAATGTTCTCTTCTTAACCAGCATACAATGTTCAGAAGTGATGCATTAACACTGGAAACAGCAGCTTGGTTTGGCGCATGTGAATGTCTTAACAATTTTGGACCTTTTCAGTTTTCCTCCTCAGTGTTTGTCCTGTTGGTCCTGTTGTTGGAGGTGATCCGGAGAGTTTTAAAAACCAACAACAACCCCCAAAAAACCTCTCCTGGCAAGTCTTTGGTTTCTTCATCTGGAGAGAAACAACAATTGGGAGATTACAGCAAGATTTTTACTCCAATAATGAAGTTGGAAGTATGCATGTTGTAGTTATATGTACTTAAATGATATGTTTGGTGATATTTTGAGTGAGTTATTTGATAATGGGCTTTGCTAAACGCGGTAATGATTAAGCAGTTTGTTTTTTCATTATGCTGCCTGTAGTTCAGGGTCGAGCTTACAAACAGGGATAAGATTAATAAAAATGCCGCAACTTGTTTTTTTACTTTGTTAGTAACTGAGACCTGTTTACTGTACAGGAAGAGACATTCATTTTCTGTGCGCTGTTTTTGTCTAGCAGGGGGAGCAGTGACGGGGTGAGAAGAACCACCGAGTTGTCATCACATTTTCCCCACAGAAAGGGAAATATTTCATTTGAGAGTGCTGATGACCCACCAGCGTTCGAGTAGCTGAAGCAATACAGTAAGGCATAGAAAGAAGGCAGCTTTCAGGTTTGAAGAACATGCAAATGCAAAGCGTTAAACCAGTGAAAGTGGGAGAGTTATCTGCGGTATGGGAGGACCAGCCAAACAGGCTGAGCGTGTACATTTTGATCTCAGTTAAACAGTATTATCGATGAGTTTTATAATCTCAGTCAATAATTCAATGTTACAACAAGGATGCTCGTTTCAGAACTAGGGTATGCTTTAGATGAGGCCTAAATTGTGTAGTTAGGCATAAAGGCCTCATTTCTCTGTCCACTACGCGCAATCAGCAATGGCGCAAAATGCTCCGTTTGAAGCTGCAAGGATGTGACCTTCACTAAACTCTGGGATGATAGGATAATGATATTTTAAAAATTATTTAATAAGGGCATATTAAATGTGTGAGAAGATTAAAATCCATTTGTGTTTCTCTGTGTTGTTGGTACAAATGTTCAAAGTTTTTTACAAGGTCTGTTTTCCTTCTAACCTAGCTATTTTATTCAATATGAGGTAAACATAGATGGTACTGTGCCCTGACAGATAAGAGTTGCAGACAGTGATGTGTTTAAATATTTTTGAACCTTTTATTTGATATAAGAACTGAATTAGATACACAGAGATTAAAATGCCAACAAAATAAAAGGAAGCAGACTTTATCCGTTGCTCGGTGGCTGACTGTGGTGGTCTCTGTTCTAAACCTCTGTTGTGTGAGTTGAGGCTCATTTGAAAACACAAACATCAATCCTGAAAATAAAAGTTCTGTCAGAAATCGAGGGTAATGCAAGAAATTTAAATACAAAATTTATTTATAAAAAAACAAAAATTAAATGAATGTGGATGACATAAATATCTGATTAAATCGTCGAATAATTGACTCTGTCATCGCCGAATACACACCGTGTAGCATGAAAGTATAACCTTATAGGTAGATACACTACAATTCTGATAGCCTTGAAACGGTTTGACTGAATAGTCTTTTTTGTTTCAAAACAGTTTGGGATGAGATATTTTCTATTAAAAAATGCGTGGGAACTTGGGTTGTGAGAGTTGATGTAGTTGTAGATTTCAGCTCATGAGGGAAGAAGTGAGACTTCAGGTCTGACACGCCCACATTCCACAGGCATATGAGACGAAGCATGTTTCAAATCGGCTGACAAAGGTTGGAGCTCAAGGATTGCTCCAGAACAAAATTGAAGTTCTTGAACTGCTCCTCTCTGTACACTGCTCTTCAGCAGAGATCACATCGTAACTCTTAAAAATGTTACTTGCCTTCTGCAGGGATTGTTTGGAAGGGTTGTTTTGATTTGATGACATGTCTGTATTTGGTTACTAATCACGGTGGAGGCAACAAGCTGGGAAGTTTTTACTTCATACTTTTAAGCGAGCCGGTTTAAAGTTATTTGCTTTTAAAAAAGTGATTGGGCTTTGTCTTTAGAGGCAAATCAGAATTAATTAAAATTAAATGTAAATAAAAAATCTTTCCCCCTTTTTTGGACAGAATTATCGATCTGAACGCACTGTTTGCAAACAGAGATCAAATAAGAACTTCTCTTGTTTGTGTGTGTTCATTTGTTATTTTTTCTATTATGTATTTATTTATAAAATACGATTTTTATATTTATATCTAGATTACCTATAGTTTCAAGTACAACGTGAAATTTGGCAATGACAGAGCGGAAAGGTCGAAATTAATCGAATAAAACAGAAATTATACAAGATTAAACAAATTACAAGACAATAGATCAATAAACCGCGGCAACGCATTGTTGTTGCCATGTGGAGACGAAACGCCAGGGGGACCGAGCTTTTGCTGTTGTGGCTTGCAAATGGAAAATTGGTGTAATAGTGCGCCTCCATATTAGGGGGGACGGCACAACACTTGCAATTTTTAAATTCACTTTTAAAAACAAACTCTTTTGCCAAGGCGTTCCTAGGAGTATACCAGAAGTTTGTAGGTCTTAGGCAAGTTTTTTTTGGGTTACTTTAATCTTCTTTACTTGGTTAATTTTAGTTAATTCATATTTTTAATATCTATTTAGTTTAATTCATGTTTACAAGTTATTTATTCATTTTTTTAAAAAATCTTTTTTCAATGTATTTATTGTTATGTTATTGTTATTTAGATTTTCGTGGTGTGTTTTAATGTAGTTTTTTGTAAAACTTTTATCACTGTTTTTTCACTGGAAAGTAATTCAGTCAGCCATGTTGTTTTTAAAAGTGGTCTAACAAATATGTTGGGATGGAGTAAATAAGAAGAAGAAACTGAAGAAGAAAGAAACGGGTGAAATGAAACATCCGGTTCCTCCTGCGCCACGTGAAATGGGTAGTTTTGCCGCCCTCATGGCAACATCCTGTCACTTGCCATAAGTCTATGGTCTGCCCACTCATGACCAAGTTGGTGTGGCTGTCTCATAAAACATAGTCTAGTGGAAATGACGCGTAAATAACAAGACTAGTTTTCCCTTTCATTTGATTCTCTTGGTTAATGTACAATCTTTATCTTACATGAGTAAAAAGGACAAAATTTATTTCAGGTTTATAACATTTCTTAGGTAACCCATCTGTGATAAACAGCCTTATTAAAAACACTTCTAAAATGTAGCTCGAAACTTAAAAATTTCTCTCCTCACAGTGAAATACCCCTGAAATAGTTCCCACTGCCACGACTGGACTCCCAGACTTCCCAGAGGTTGGTGGCTCTGCTTCGGTTAATGGAGTTCAGGTGGGTTACTGTGACAGCAACATCAGGACAGCCTCGAGCCCACACAGGACTAGAATGAAAAACTAGTAAAGACGACCCTCAGAACTGGACTGGTATCTGAGAAGTGTTTCGGAAATCAAGCAGGTCTTTCAGAGCCAACATTGATAGCTTGAAGCAAACGCTTAAACCAACTAGAGGTAAAAAGATAAGACATAGATAGGCTATGTGTAACGTCCATGTTTAATTTAGCTTGCTGTCAGTATTTTATGACTTAGCAGATTATGTTGTCTCCAGGTGTTTTGGTCATTTGGTGTTAGTACAAGGGCTGTAGTAGTCGGGTAAGGCCACATGCAAACACATGCTGCATTCATTAAACACAGGTTTGTAAGAAAAATAAATAAATCACAGGAGGATATATTTCTTTTGTTATGTTTTGTTTATCCTCAAATCTGTCAAGTACAAATAAAAAAAACATCTTTTTGTTTAATACTTCATGGAGAAGTTCTGGTAGGTTTATCAGATTATTGTACTTGCTGTATGGATTTTACATTATGCAATGCCATTCTTGCACCAAGAGTGCTATGAGTAGGGTTATAGGCCTTTGCCATTACTAGCAAGCTCCATCCTAAGTGTCTGTGACAACCTCACAGTGTCCCATGTAGTCTAGAACTGCGCAGCATTTTCTTTTGATTGTTCTCCTGCCCGATAGATGTATAGTGTAATATTATATTAGGTCAAAAACTAATTTAATTCCCCTAATTATAATCAACTGATGACATTTGCTCTGCTTCAATCTCCTGCCTTTACAGGTCCTGTGCCATCTTACAGAGGATGAATGGCTGTGAAGGGGATGATGAGACTGAAGAAATTGAAAAGGTTTTAATCAGTTACGGTTAACAAATGGGGAGGACTCAATAGCATTGGACCTGCAAACACTAACATTGATTGCTCCCAAACCACAGGCTGTCAATTAACAAACAGAAATGGGTACTGAAAAAGCTCGATTAGAACACAACAAGGAACTCCGAATCAACAGGTGCCCCCGAATGGCTGAAGAAGTATGTGAAATATGGGAGAAGCTTTTCGGCAAGATCAGGTAGGATTAGATTTCTTAGTCGGTGCAGGACATATGTTATGTACGCCATTGGGGGGAGGTAAGGAAGGGGAGAGAGGAGAGTCCGAACCACAATACATTCCGAGGGAAAGAAAAAAAATATCCCAATGACATCTGTTTCAAAACATGCGGGCTCAGTTTAAGACTCATTTGCTTTACGGTCTTCCCGCAGTTGCATCTCCCTCTCAGAGGAGTCCTTCAGATGTTAGCACTGCCACGCTACAGGTTTCTATGCCTCACAGAGCAAGGAATGTTTTCTGGAGGAAGGATTAAGAGGAGTTGCATGATGTGTGGACAAAGGACAGATCCCTCCCAAACAATGACGCAGCTTTCCAGATGAGTGTTCGCTGAATCTTTTCATCAATCAAGCCAGAGGACTGGGAGAAGGTAAGACTGTGTGTATCAGCGCGCCGGTGCGAGAGACGGACAGTCATAACCAAAGAACTGAGCAAAAAGAGTGATCCAAACGCAACAGTGGTAAAAGGAAAGAAGGGGACAGGCTCAGAAGTCATGTTTATATTGCTGTTAAAATACTGTAGCTATATGTCTTTGTCTTCTTTAATATGTCACGTAGCAGGAGATGTCAAGTTGAACTCTTGTACTCATTTCGCAGCTGGATTTTTGGTTTATGCTACAAACCTGCTAGAGAAGTAGTCTTTACGTGATGATTCATAGATTCAAGACACTCCGATTTAATTTATGGTATCCACAAATACATGCTGGATTATCACAGATGAATGGTACAACAACAATAAAAGGTTGATTTAGGGCGTAGGCTTTAGGGGGAGAAAGAGGAACGGAGTGGGGAGCTGTGTGGCTGTTTACAAAGCACTGATTGTTTTTTTTTCTTTACCCCCTGAAGTTGTCAAAGTAGAATTTTAGACTTGTTCTTTCCTAGATTCACATTACAAAAACGCATCTCATTTGCAACCCTGTGAATACAAACCATCAACTAACAGAAGAAAAAAGAAAAAGATTGACAGTATTGATGCCAATAAGAACTCTCAAACTGAGGCATTGAAGCATTGGAAGCTCCGTTTTAATTGTGTGAATGAAGCCACATTGTGGGACTGTTTCAGTTGCTCTCTCAGAGTATGCCTGTGGGTCCTGTGTGTTTGGAGCTGCTGTTGGACTTTCACTCCTCCTGGCAATCTTGTGGATTCTTTAGCTGGAAAAGAAACAGATCATGGTGAGATGCGCCTGAGTTTTCCACTTAACGGCATAATGGTATGTACTTCATATAACAGTAGAGTCCTAGAAAATAATTTTTATTTTATTATTCTGAATCACTCATCTATAGTTTCAGGGGTTCCAGCTTGCGACAGTGAGGAACAAAAATTGATCTTGTTTTTTCATTTGGGAAACCGACAGCAAGGACGACATGTAGCTCAACAGGTGAACAGTGACGGGCTCAGTTTAGAACAGTAGGTGCACACATATGTGTGTGTGTGTGGATGTTTACATTTGTGGTGTGAATGATGCAACCTAAGCTGAATAGATCCGCTTTAAGTTATCTACAGGGTACTGTATGAAGATTTGGTAGTGCGGTATTGGCTGGCAGTCTCATATGCTTGCATGGAATTTGTACCTCTGTTGTTATGGCATATATTTCTCTTGTTTGTATAGATTTCTCCTGTATTGATGTTGTAAGACAGGAGATTTAAGACCGTAGTGTGAGGAAACATTAAAGCTAAATGTAATCATGAACAGAAAGTGATATGTTCACATAAGAACTGAAGAAACTGAAAATGTTGAACTTAAGAAGAGGTTCGATGGAAAGGTGACGATCAAAGGCCAATTTTTTTAAGAAATGGAAGGAAGACAAAAAGCTGAAGTACAACAAATTCTTTTTTTTTTTTTTTATTTTTGTTACAGTGTTTCTTTTATATTTTTTCTTTTAGGTGCTCTTTGTTGTTGTTCC
Source organism: Simochromis diagramma (assembly GCF_900408965.1). Lineage (NCBI taxonomy): Eukaryota > Metazoa > Chordata > Actinopteri > Cichliformes > Cichlidae > Simochromis > Simochromis diagramma. Next base: position 147,825 of record NW_024386786.1, on the reverse strand, counting down.
TGTAACTGTTGGAGTTGATTTAGAGTTTGAATCAATGTATTTTATGTTTAGTGTGTGTGAAAACGTTTTGTTAAGGTGTTACATGACGCTTCCCTTCATCTCCGTCGTCCTCATCCGTAACATTAAAGTAAAATGATAAAAACTGTGGCTCAAGATCAACTCAAACTGCTGTAAAAGCTGAAAAAATTGATCCGGTTTCTTAATGGAAATAAAAAATGAAATAGAAATCAATTGAGCAGCTATTGTGTCTTCTAAAACTTTCAGACCAAGAAACTATATCAATATCCTGTCGTCTGGTCCAAAGTTTCAGTCCTCGGAAAGACTGAATATAAAGTTTAACAGCTTAATAAAAATATTAATAAAGAATGAAGTATAATCATAGGTCCCTCAGTGCAGATGATTCACCTGCAGAGGACACCGCTAAGAGTGTGTTTTTTTTTCTGGGTCTTGGGTAAAAAGACAAATGTGGCTTCAGTGATGTACAGAACGAAAAAACCCTGAACTCTGTTTGAAATGAATATTAATTAAAATAGTACAGAAAGGAAAAGACACGACTGGGGATAGGAAATGGAGGAGAGAAAGAAGGGAGAGGAGAGGGAAAAACACAGAGGGAGAGAGGTGACAGTGTTGAGAGAGGAAAAAGAAAGAGAAAACAACCGAAATAGAAACAACAACATACACACAATATTGTGCAAGTACCTAAATAATGTAAGAACAGTAATACTTAAATATTGGGAATATGATTGATGCAAGCACGCCGGACACAGCTCCGTCCCCCATGGCAATGAAGCGTCAGGCAGGGAGAGATTCCAGGCCCCAGACATCCAGAGGCCCGACACCGCAGCTAAGTGCCCAAGGAGGACCACTGTGCCACCCTCCTGGAAGAAACTGAGGAGAGCCCCAGACGTGGGGTCACAGAGCAGCCACGGAGCTGAACCAGAGGGGGCTAGCAGCGACGTGCCCAACCAGCGGCCTGCCGGTAGCCCTGAACTCTTTCACCGTACGTTTAACAGTCAGCTCTAGCAAACGAAGGCAACTAGTTCTTTCATTTATTTTTTTTATTCACTGTATAATTTATGTAATAATTATTAATCATGTTATTATATTATATTGGGTTTCCAGCCAAGCTGATTATAATTTTGGTCTTTGAAAAATTATTGGCATATTGAGTAAGGGTTCGGATAGTCTAATATTGTGTGACTTGTAAAGATAGTATTTCGTTTTCTATTATTTGAGGAGTTTTATTTTTCACTTTTCTCCTAAAGATTACCCCAGTAATGCACATGAGGGACCAACAGAAGGAATGACAACATGGCAGCTCCATAATTTACAGATGTTTGTTGGTCCCGTCTTCTTGAGGGAAGTTTGAGAAAATAAATCATGCTATAATTGTTAAGAACGGCACACTCTTCCATCTGTTGGACGTTACGTATTTCGATTTATTTTGACATCAATAATTAGAAATACATAAGAATAGATCCTGTTTATGTAGCCTGAGAAAATCAATTCAAAAAATCATAAATAAAATATGAGAATTCTTTTTTTCTTTTTTCCAGGAAACACAAACAAACAGTCAAACAAAACAAACGGCGCATAAAAGTTTAAACAGACTGAAGCGTAAACGGATCTTTAATATGACAAAACATGTTTGTAAAACAAACGTAAATCAAATATAAGAAAAACAGAGGACAAATATATGAAACTACACACAAAAAATCTCTTTGTGGATATTCTGTTCAACTGCTGCACTCAAACATAAAGAGCAGCTTTGAAACAGTTTTGATAAATCAAAATGTATCACGTGACCACAGAAGCTCACATTTTAAACACAACAACAATCAATAGAAAATGAAGCGGTTCTAAAGACAGAATAGAAAGACGCACCACTGCCAACAAATTTGTGTGTCCCTAAAAAGTTTAGAACAGGAAAAGAACAGTTTTAACTGTAATGATAAAGAGACGTTGTAGACAAAAATGAAAATGCTAGAATTATTGTAAACATTTGAACTTCTTTTTTTTAAAATAAAAACAATGTAAAAGGTAAACAAAAGTCAAGTTCATATAACAATTAAAAAACAACTCTTATTCTTTTAACTGGAGAGGCGAAGAGTCCTGCGTTTGTCTATTTAACCTGATTCAGTTTGAATCTGTTAAAGCATTGTTTGTCAAAGAGCTGTTGAAAGCCGAAAGAAAAAAATATATCGGTTAACACAAATAATGTTTGAAAAATCCAAACTGTCCCAGACCAAAGCGGAAAAAAAAATAACGAACAATAAAGTGCCGTACTTACATGATGTAGGAGTCGCCTCTCTGAAACTGAAGAAAAAACCCCAATCCACTCTTTTATCATAATTCAGGATGAACCATGTTTTTATTCGACAGTAATACATAAATAATGTAACTGAGAGCTTCGCACTTTGCTTCTGACTCTCAACACCTTTCGTCTATTTTGTAAACCAGCAAATCCATCAGCAGGCAACGATGATGAGAACAAAAACAACTACTGCAGGAATGGTGGGAACTGTCAGATCAGAGGGGTCCTCTGCTCATAAAAAACAAATAAAAAAATCAAATAAACAGGATAAAATGAAAGATGTTAGAAGAGGAAAGAAAATCCACCCATCGGCGTATTCATCGGGTTAATCTATAAATTCCACAGAGCTTAATGGTTGAAGGAGTGAACATTTTTTAATCAGAGCATCAAAGTCAGTTAAACTTCTGAGATATTTAATGTAAATTGGTAATGCCGGTGTTTGCATAGCGCTTTACTCAGTCCCTAAGGACCCACCCAAAGCGGATTTAAAACACGACATTCAGTCCATTCACACGCATTCACACATCAGACACCTGGTGGTGGCAGCTAACATTGTAGCCACAAGCTGCCCTGGGGCGCACTGACAGAAGCGAGCTGGCCGGACACTGGCGCCACCGTGCCCGCTGACCCATCTGATGTGGTCATTTAAAAGAGCAGCGGGAGATGGGGTTTATTTCGAGTTTCAGGCTGATTTGATGGTAATGAAATGAACAACAGGGGCCATAGAGGGGCAACAGGAGTGTTTCCTCCGTATGCCAAGTTTTTTGCATTCAGCTAGGGTCAGCCTCACGGCGGCAGAAGGAGGCAACCCTGATGCTACCAGGAGTTTATTAGTTTTGTATGTTTAAATTAGTTCCATTTGTTTATTTACTAACTCTGTTCAGTTTCATTAAGTTTGGGCAGAGGTTTTGAGGTTTGGAAAATGTTGTGTGTCAGTTTTTATCTTTTTAATGAGTATGGTAAGGAGGGCAGGTTCCAGAGCAGAACGGAGGAAAATCAGTAGTGAGATTACACAAAAACACAGAACCTTTTGAAGTTAACTCACACTGTTTGAAGTTGCATGCACATCAATGCCCCCGCACAAACATAAGCGTGGAATAACAGTTGTACCAGCCTGCTAGTCAGTTACTCCAGGAGAGCCTACAGGATAGAGAAGTGTTCTGTAAACATGTAAAGCTGATCCATTAATTGAAGTGTTGATTGAACAGTGTCTTGTGAAGGTTGCTCAGTCATCCAGGTCAGACGTCGTCAAAGGAGCTTGCAAAGAAGGAAGCTTCGGACTTCTTTAAGTTGCGTGAAGAATTTCAATCGAACCTCGCATCCGAGAAGCTTCTTCTTCAGTTATAAGGTCAATGAACTGAAGAAAGGGAGCCAGCATGACTGGGCTCCATGCTCACCTGGAGGCCAGTCAGTGAGACATGAGGTCGTCTGAAGACAGTAATCAAAACAGCGTCTCATTAGCATCAATGCCCTGTGTTCCAAAGTCCGGGCCAATACATTAAGGGCCGCAGCTTCTGAAGTTAGGTGTTAGGTGAAGTCGAGGTGGTTTTCTGAATTCCACAGTCAGGCCAGTGTTGCATACCTTTGTTGTACCTTTGTTTCTAACACAAATACACCAGATCAGTATAGGTGGTACCCAAATCGGTCTTTGATGTATATGAGACAGTGGTTTATTATGACTATAATAAAAAAGAGACATTTTGGGAAAAAAAATTGAAAGATAAAATTCCAAATTCACAATGTCCATTTTTACATGGTTTCTGAAAGAAATATGTTGTCCTTAAGAAGGTTAAGAGAAGTAATGGATTGCATTTAAACCAGTGAAAAAAATATGAAATAAACTTTTTTCCCGTCTGGGATGACCCTCCATTAGGTGTATTCACATAGTAAGAGCTATTCTTCAGGACAAACATACAAGCACAACGTTAGCCAATCAACAATATCAGCAAATTGAATAAGGAGCTTCACTCCACTCTGGCCAGTCCTAAGTATGTTTATCTCTCACAGTTGTGGTTTCTGATTCATTATTTTCATTCAGTTGGGTGACGATGATAATTCTCTGCCACCACTCAAGAACTGAAACACAACACTCCGTATCTTCCAACCAAGTCTTCAGGTTTTGACGAATGAAACATTCAGATCACAGTATCTGGAAGGTGCCATCCATCGTTGGGAGGATATCTCCTTTTTCCAACACCATCAGGAATATCAGCTCCTCTTTTCTCCAAAACATCACGGCTCTGTCCAGGATAGAAACCTGCAGCGTAGCAGCTGACTGGAGGAAGGAAGGGAGTTTTTCTGGACGAGCGATAACTGAACAGGGGAAGAACTGGACAGAGGGGATGATGGGAAAGAGGAGATTGAGAAATGGAGGAAAGAAGTAAAGTCAATAAAGCAGAGAAGGAAAGGAACAAAAAAGAAAATTAATAGGAACATATTGGAAACATTCGAGCAACCGTCCCCATTTTCTAGGCAGCTGCAATTGATGAAATACGTGTAAGCCAAAGGTAACCAAACACAGTGATATATGGTCACTGGGTCACATAAAGCTAAATGCTCAACTAGGATAGAAAGTACTACAATAAAAGAAATCATTAGTTTCCGCTCATGTAAATATTTTTTGTCAACCAAACGAGATAACATGCATATAAAGTTCTCACCAGGCACGTGAAGCTAAAAAAAAGGGGGGTTGGGGAATTAGCAACAACCATTAGAGACTGCATGGAAAACACAGATAAGCTATGAACAAACTCAATAAAGATGTTATTACATTATGCAAAATCAACGCTGGTTTAACTGTATTGTTTTTTTAACAAAAGTAAAAGTAAAAAGTAATCGATTGAAAAATGTAAATTAGGTCCACGAAATTTTCTGTGGGTTTTCTTTTGGTTAACAAAGCAAGGGGCAAAGAAGACCTAAAAACACAGTTGTTTTAAAAATTGTTGTTATTAGGCAAGTTTAAAAAAAATACTTTTACAAAATAAATAGAAGGCAAAATGAAATAGCTATCTGTCCCCTGGTATAGCCAAAAGTATTGTGTAAAGCTGCAGTTTTTTTTGTCTAGGTGCTGGCATCCCCTTTGGTATTTCACTTGTTTTCACTTACCCCTGGGTTTTATTATGAAAATCACTGTGCTTTGAGGGTGTTGTTTCAATTTTTCATCTAACTTTTGTGCCTCTTTTGTTCCGGCCGGCGAACTAAGAAATCCATCTCAAGTAAACAAAGGGAATGTCTAAGTTCAAAGCCATAGAGAGGAGGAGGATGAGACAGGTTTTGGTCTCTTTCCTCTGACAATTGTCCACTTTCTTTACCTTTGATCCTTTTATTCATCCTTTTTTGGCAAACACCTGTGTGGACTTTGGCCTAAGTTACATGCTGTGCTTGTTCTTATCAATTGTTCAAAGCGCAATGGTGGTTATTAGTTTCACTTCTCTTTGGTGTTGGTTCCCGTGCCAATAACCAATTATCTATTTATGAATGTAAAAAACAGGTGTGGAGAAAAAAGAGAATAAAGCTGCTATAGCAGGTTGGCAATGGGATTTTTAATGTAGAACTATAAAGGTGCAGGGCGAAAAGTATATTTTTTGTACATTTTTCCAGCAAAAGGGAACGTTTCAACGGTGCACTCAAATGTACCACAAATTAAATGTAAATTGTTGGCATTCCTCTGATTGGAGTCAGTTGGAGAACACTAAGCGAGCTCCAATGTTTCTCTGCTTATTCCCAGTGCCAGAGTGCTGCTGCACTGGGAAATATACACGATTAATCATTCATCTGCCTCAAACAAAAAGAGTAAAAAAAAAAAAAAAAAAATTGAGTTGTTGACCAGAAAGCATATTTTGTGAGGTCAGAACCAGAAGGCCCTGCTTCGCAATATGCACTACATCCCAAAAAGGTGATTTGCTTTTGGGTTAGAGTCCTGGAATTCAGTTAATGTCCTTCCACACCAGACCTTTGGCTTAGTGCACAGTTTGGAACAGGAAAAGTCAAGCCCGCAAAACACTTCCCCAAAGTTAGAATTAATGTTTTTCTAAGTGTTGGGGTTGGACTTGACTTTAGCCGGTCAAAGAAGGTGCAGGAGAAACCTGAATGCTGTCCAGTGTAGCAATGATTTTATTCACCATTTTGTTGACCCAAAACAATATTTACAAAGAAACAGCAACTCTATAATACCTCAAAACAAGATTCAAATAACATAACTGAACTAACGGAAAATTTAAGGTCAAACTGGCAACAACAGCTACACGAACTTAACTTTTTTCGGTGAAACACCTTAGGTTTCGTCGCTGCCCGTAAAAATAGTCCCACTTAATCAAACAATTTTTAGTCCTCTGGACTAGTCCATTCAGTAGGTAGTAAGATGAACAGAATTATATTCAAGAACCTCTAACGACTCCTCGGTTACGGGCAACATAAACTCTGTTGGGGTGTAAGCAATACATAAGTACAGACAAGAAAGCTATTTTCTGCATAAACCCTCTAAATAAACTTAGGAAATTAAGAAGAGTGCTTCCCTTTCTTGTGAGGGTTCTCAAGTACATCCCAGGGTCATCGTAGTCAAAGGAGCTTGCAAAGAAAAAGCGTTCTGGACCTTCTTCCAAGTTGCTTGAAGGAGGTTTCACATCTCACCGAGAAAGCTGTTCGGCAGTTCTGAGGTTCAAATGGTGGAGAAGTCCAACAATATAAACATAGTGGGAGTTGAACCCCCCACAGAGGGACAAAAGGACCACCTGATGAATCCTCTAATCGCTGAGCCAAGTGTGAAACGGGGTTGTGGTCAATCAGCCAGAGTTTTCCGGGTGTGATGTACAGACAGTGCAACAAGTTATTGAGCATAGTCCTCGATGTTATCTTTATTTAATCAGTAAACATCTAGCCATATTTTAGGATCACGTTCTGTTCATGGTGAGTTAAAAATCACAAGAAGAACAGAGTATGAGTCAGAATCAATCTTTGGCCCAAACAGTTTGTGTGACATCCAAGGTATTTCAAGAGGAAATTAGAAACTACGCATGTACAGACAAGTTACTGCAGAAACGAGCACTTTCTTTAAATGCAGGATTCGAGCTATTCGCCAAGATCTGAGACGTCAAAAAATAAGCCTTAATAAGCCTAACCTATTAATATATGACTACGTATGTCATTCCGTGCGTCTTAGGACGCGGATCCCATTTCCAGTAAGAAATGGGATCCGCACCAAATGTGGCGATTGATCAGTGAACTGATCAAGATAACAGCGAATTATCCTTAATTCATCAGAGTTTGCATGAAGCCGTTGCAACTGTCCACTGCTGTAACTCCAGACTGAAGCTCTTCAAATCAAAAAGCAAACTTTGTAGCTTGTGTTTTTTGTGCTTTTAGCTGGTTTGCTTTGATATAATACTGTAATACATCGCTGCATGTGTATGTGCACCAGCATCTGCTGATGTGTGCTTGCAGCCGTATCATTTTAGCTGTGACGATACAATGAAGTGAAGGTAATCGGACTTTGATTGAGCTAGCTTTGTCTTCTCTTGTGATTGTTTATTTGCTCACTGTTTGGTGGGTGAAAGTGGATAATCCCTGTGAGAGCATCAACTTTAATCTCAAAGTAAACAGCAAAAGCCGCTCAAAGAAGACCACTGACCGCAGGTTTTAATTAGCTGTTAGGAAAGTCTGCTAGCTGGCTAGCTAGCTAGTTACTAAACTTGCTAGCATGTTGCTGCAGCAGAAGCAACATGTCTGAATGCAACATGATAACAGAAAAAAATAAAGATTAAAATCTTACCAGATTGTGCCAGATATCACCGAGTGTCGGCCACTTGATAACCGTCTGTCCTGGGCTCAGAACTACCAATATTTCTGCCTACGTTGATGATGTTGGTGGCTGAGAATAAGACGTGGCATTTACTCAACTAAACTAAACGAAACCTCGCGGGAACGCGTTCCATTCAAAGTCTACCTCCTCCTTTCGTGGTGCTTTTGAAACACCTTTTACTCACTACTTAGATTCAATTATATTTTTATTGCCTTTTTAAAGCATTATAGTGGCATATTAAAACGTTTAACTCAAAATAAAAAGAGTACCATTTCTTCTAATTTAAAGGAGATAACCAAATTATCGCGAGATATGTGATACCGACAGCACCAACCCGGAGACAAGGAGGATATAAACATCGTGACTCGATTAACTGAAGGTTTGTTTATTTATGTAAAGGAAGGAGACTTTTTATGATAGAGAGGGAGTCTATCACGACATAAATAAACAACAACAACAATAATAAGATTATACACATTTATATTTTATTAATTGTCAGATACCTTTAAAAAGCGGAACATAAAAAGAAGTTGCTTTAAATCCAATGATAATCGTTTGATGAAGCAGTCACTGCATTATAAATCGCATTTTTAAAAAAGTAATTAATTGAAAATAAATTTTTAAAAAAAATCTACATTTTTAATCAGGAGGACAATGCTTTTGTCTTTTAGGTCCTAAAAGTTAATTACAGTAAGACACATCTCTGACATATGCTGACCTATTTTAACAAGTTTTTGAAATAAAAGGCAAATGTGGTAAAATTGGCATAAAAGCTCAACTGCTGAATCATAAAAAAACAGAAAAAACAGGAAAAAAAAAACCCAGCTTATTATGCAGTGCTTCACTTTCGCACTCAGCACGATAAGTTATGACTGGTCGGCCGGTGTGTTCTGCCAGCATCTAAATGTGACGTTATTGGTCAGAGACGCTTTCACACCCCCAGTTTCTCTCTTCACATTTCTTATCAGCGGCCTATTTAGGACCCATCTTATTTATACAAACAGGATGAACAGCCTGTGTCTTTTTCCCTCTCCTGTCACGTTTCATCTTCAGGTAAAATTATCCCTTTTTATTTCTGTAAAGCACGTCTGTGCTGCAACACAGTGTATTGTCCTTTCTTCCTGTATAACGGCACTCTGGTGCTGCGTTTTTAGTTTTACTTTCGTCTTTAATTTTATCATCTCCTAAATTACAATTATTTACACGTAGGAGGAAGTTAGAAATAGCTCATAAATGCACTGCTGAAACATCTCCTCCTAATTTAGTTAATATTATTGATATTTAATCCGCAGTTATCACGAGGAAGAACTGCTGACATTGTCAACCCGTTGATATCGTCACACGCAGTTCCCATCAATGTAACTAAATTAGTTGTATATCAGCAACAAATAGTACTACTACTACTCCTGGTGATACGGCTGCTACTACTATTGAGTTTAAATGAGAATATTAGTACATCATTTGTTATTATACCATATTTAAACACTGGGGGGCAGTGTAGCCAACAAAGCGACAATCTGCTATTTTAACCTGAGACAGTCCTATAAAAAGGAGATAGAAGTATATAATACAGATATGATAGATTTGACTTAAGATGAAATTAGCTTAAAATTCACGAGAAGGAATTTTTTAAGAGCAATAAATACTGAATTATTAGTAAAATTACATTATAAATAAATTCATTCTGCCCTGCGACAGACTGACGACCTGTCCAGAGTGTACCCTGCCTCTCGCCCTGACAGCTGGGATAGGCTCCAGCACCCCCCGCGACCCTGAAAAGGATAAGCGGAAGCGAATGGATGGATGGATAGATTCATTCTTCCATTTGTGTTCTAATGGCATGTTTTCCTCAACAGTGAAACACTCCCTGAAATATTTCATCACTGCTTCCTCTGGGATCTCAGACTTCCCAGAATTTGTTGGTGCGGCTTTAGTTGATGGGGTTTTAGTGGGCTACTGCGACAGCAGCCTCAGGAGAGCTGAACCCAAAGTGGACTGGATGCAGGAGTTAGTAAAAAAAGATCCTCAGCACTTGGAGTGGTACACGCAGAAGTGCTCTGGGAATCAGCAGGTCTTCAGAGCCAATATTAATAGTTTGAAGAAGCGCTTAAACCAAACTGCAGGTACACTAATATCACCCTTTACCTAAAATGTTGCTCTTTTCATTCACACACAGCGAGACTTACATCCTCCCATCATAATTTATTTCATTTATTTGGAGGTTTTCATTTACACACCTAAAACACTTAGTCTACCACATAAGTAAATTACAAGTAAGATATTTACTCTGTCTAGTGACCAGAATAAATTACTGACCTAGTTTAATTTGTTCTGTTAGAGGGATGGCAAGAAAAATATCTGCTATATACAAGGTCACTGTCACTGTGTACATCAACAGTAGCTGAAGTAAATGGTTACTTCCAAGGACAAGAATAATAAAGATGAGAATTTCTTTTCCTCTTATGATGCGGGTGTTGTTTTGATGATAAATTGACGACTTGCGCAGGATTTACCTTTCTGATCATCTTTAACCATCCACAACTTTACTGGCTCTGCATTCTCTCTCTCTCTCCCTGTCAGGTGTTCACATTTTTCAGAGGATGAATGGCTGTGAATGGGACGATGAGACTGATTAAAATCACAGGCTTTAATCAGTATGGTTATGATGGGGAAGACTTCATAGCGTTGTGGACCTGAGACATTAACATGGATTGACTCCTAAGCCACAGGCTGTCGTCACGAAACTGCAGTGGGATACTGAAAAACCCAGATTAGAGCACAACAAGAACTACTACATCAACAGGTGCCCCGACTGGCTGAAGAAGTATGTGAAATATGGAGGAGATTTCTGCAGAGAACAGGTAGAATTACATATGCTATTATATATGGTTGCAAAAGCTTCCCTTTCTGTTTCTATTCTACAGCACCATTTCAAGGAAAATGAACCAGTGCATAGACAAGCATTTCATCAATGACTATCAGCTGTCCCAGATAAAGCCTCTCTCCCTATTTTGTTTTTATCTTTTCCCAGTTCTTCCCTCAGTTTCTCTCCTGCAGAGGACTCCCTCCTCTCTAGTCAGCTGCCATGCTACAGGTTTCTACCCAGAGAGAGCCATGATGTTCTGGCGGAGAGGTGAAGAGGAAATTCATGAGGGTGTGGAGCATGGAGAGATCCTTCCCAACCACGACGGGAGCTTCCAGATGAGCGTTGAGCTGAATGTTTCATCAATCAAGCCAGAGGACTGGAGGAGGTACGACTGTGTGTTTCAGCTCTCTGATGTTAAGGAAGACATCATCACCAAACTGGACAAGACAGCGATCCCGGACAAAACTGGGGGGTGAGAAAGGCTCAGGAATTAAGTTCTGTATCTCAAAGTTTACAACACCATCATATTTAAAAAACAACAAACTCTGAAACAAATGTCTGCATGAAATTCTTGAGTCAACAGAAATTCATTAGTGATGTCATTTTAATGTCAAGAAATTACAACTATATGTAATGTAAAATATTTGCACAGTGTCAGAGGAAACAATGGAGACATTAATTAGGATGAAAGGGAGTTTAATCTGCTAAAGTTTCTCAAATGTGCCAATCTGATCGTAGGCATGAACAATATAATAAACACCAAATATTGTACAACCTCATCATATAACCATGTATAGAAGAATGGTGCTAAGGAGAAGTTTGATAACAAAAAAGCCAAAAATGCATAATTAATCAGGCTGAAGCAGTATTTACAGTGTCTGCTTTTACATTGTAAACCATCCTAAACACAAATTTTCTTTCTTTATGATCCAAACTGAGATCTGGCCACTACAGATCTCATGAACCACACCATTAAAGAAGAAAATGTTCTTCTTAACCACATACAATGTTCAGAAGTGATGCATTAACACTGGAACAGCAGCTTGGTTTGGCAGCAGTGTGAATGATCTTACATTTTGGACCTTTTCAGTTTCTCCCTCAGTGTTTCCTGTTGGTCCTGTTGTGGAGGTGTCGGAGGAGTTTTACTCCTCCTGGCAGTCTTTGGTTTCTTCATCTGGAGAAGAAACAACAATGGTGAGATTACAGCAGATTTTACTCCAATAATGAATTTGGAATTTATGCATGTTGTAGTTATATGTACTTACATGATATTTTTGGTGATATTTTTAGTGAGTTATTTGATAATTTGGCTTTGCTAAACTCTGTCATGTTAATCATTTTGTTTTTCATTATTCTGCCTGTATTTCAGGGTTCGAGCTTACAAACAGTGAGTAATATTAATAAAATGCCGCAACTTGTTTTTACTTTGTTAGTAACTGATACTCTGTTTACTGTAACAGGAGACATTTCATTTTCTGTTCTCTGTTTGTCTTAGCAGGGGAGCAGTGACGGTGAGAAGAACACCGAGTTTCATCACATTTTCCCAGAAAGGGAAATATTTTCATTTGGAGAGTGCTGATGACCCACCAGCTTTCATTAGCTGAACATACAGTATGCATAGAAAGATGCAGCTTTCAGGTTTGAAGAACAATGCAAATGCAAAGCGTTAAACCAGTGCAAAGTGGGAGAGTTATCTGACTGTATGGAGGACAGCCAAACAGCTGCTTTACATTTTGATCTCAGTAAACAGTTTTCTGATGAGTTTATAATCTCAGTCACTAATTTCAAGTGTTACAACATGATGCTCGTTCAGAAACTAGGGTATGCTTTAGGATGGGCCTAAATTGTGTAGTTAGCATAAAGTGCCTCATTTCTCTGTCCACTCCTCAATCAGCAATGGCCAAAATGCTCCGTTTGAAGCTGCAAGGATGTGACTTCACTAACATCTGGGTGATGATATTGATAATGATATTTTAAAAAATTATTTAATAAGCATATTAAGTGTGTGAGAAGAGTTAAAATCCATTTTTGTTTTCTGTGTTTTTTGGTACATGTTCAGAGTTTTTACAAGGTCTGTTTCCTTCTAACCAGCTATTTATTCAATATGATGTAAACATATATGGTACTGTGCCCTGCAGAGAGAGTTGCACATGATTGTTTAAATATTTTTGAACCTTTATTTTGATAAGAACTTAATTATTATACACAGAGATAACATGCACAACAAAATAAAAGAAGCAGACTTTTATCCTTTGCTCTGTTGCTGACTGTGTTTGTCTCTGTTCTAAACCTCTGTTGTGTGAGTTTAGGCTCATTTGAAAACAACAAACATCAATCCTGAAAATAAGTTCTGTCTAAATCGAGGGTAATGCAAGACATTAAATACAAAAATTGAATTATAAAACAAAAATTAAATTATGTGGATGCATAAATATCTGATTAAATCTTCATAATTGCTCTGTCTCGCCAATACACCGTGTATCAGAAAGTATACCTTATATGTATATACACTACAATTCTGATAGCTGAAACGGTTTTGACTGAATAGTCTTTTGTTTCAACAGTTTGTGATTAGATATTTCTATTTAAATGCGTGGGAACTTTGGTTGTGATAGTTGATGTAGTGGTAGCTTCCTCATGAGGACAGTGAGACTTCAGTCTGACACGCCCACATTCCACAGGTTGAGGACGAAGCATGTTTCAAATCTGCTGACAAAGGTTTGAGCTCCAGGATTTCCAGAACAAAATGAAGTTGCTTGCACTGCTCCTCTTCTGTAACACTGCGTCTTCAGGCAAGATCACATCGTAACTCTTACTGTTACTTTCTGCAGGGATTGTTGGAAGGGTTGTTTGATTTGATTACATTGTCTGTATTTGGTTACTATCCTGTGTAGCAACAAGCTGTGGAAGTTTTACTTTCACTTTTAAAGCGAGCGTTTTAAAGTTACTTTGCTTTAAAAATGTTGCGTTTGTCTTAGAGGCAAATCAGATTAATTAAATTAAATTTAAATAAAAAATCTTTCCCCCCTTTTGCAGAATTATCATCTGAACGCACTGTTGTGCCAACATAGCTCTATAGACTTCTCTTGTTTGTGTGTGTTCATTTGTTTATTTATTTCTATTATTTATTTATTTATAAAATACTATTTTTATATTTATATCTATTACCTATTATTTTCAATGTACACGTGAAATTTGGCAATGACAGAGCTGAAATTCGAAATTAATCTAATAAAACAGAAATTATACAAGATTAACCAAATTACAAGACAATATTATCAATAAACCAGTCACTCCTTGTTGTTCCCATGTTGAGACTGAAACGCCAGGGGGACCGAGCTTTTGCTGTTGTGGCTTGCAAATGATGGAATAAGTTGCGCCTCCATATTAGGGTGGACCCAACACTTGCAATTTTTAAATCACTTTTAAAAACAAACTCTTTTGCCAAGGCGTTCTAGGAGTAGTACCAGAGTTTGTAGTCTTAGTCAGTTTTTGGTTACTTTTAATCTTCTTTACTTTGTTAATTTTATTTATTTCATATTTTAATATCTATTTATTTTATTCATGTTTTACAAGTTATTTATTCATTTTTTAAAATCTTTTTTCATGTATTTATTTATTTTATTGTTATTTAATTTTCTTTGTGTGTTTAATGTATGTTTTTTTTTAAAACTTTTATCACTGTTTTTCACTGGAAAGTACTTCAGTCAGCCATGTTGTTTTTAAAGTGGTCTAAAAATAATGTTGGATTGGAGTAAATAAGAAGAAGAACTGAAAAGAAATAAAGGGTGAAATGAACATACAGGTCCTCACTGAGAGAGTGAAATGGGTAGTTTCAGCACTCATGGAAAAATACTGTAACTGTGCATAAGTATGGTATGCAACTAATGAACAATTTTTGCTGTCTCATAAAACATAGTCTAAGTGGAAAATGGCGTAAATAACAAATACTATTTTTCCCTTTCATTTGATTCTCTTTGTTAATGTACAATCTTTATTTTACATGAGTAAAAATGACAAAAATATTAGGTTTATAACATGTTCTTTAGTAACCCACTGTGATAAAACAGCTTTAAAAACACTTCTAAAATGTATCTCGAAACTTAAAAATTTCTCTCCTCACAGTGAAATACTCCCTGAAATATTTCCTCACTGCCACGTCTGGACTCCCAGACTTCCCAGAGTTTGTGGCTTCTGCTTCGGTTAATGGAGTTCAGGTGGGTTACTGTGACAGCAACATCAGGACAGCCGAGCCCACACAGGACTGGATGAAAAAACTAGTAAAAGACGACCCTCAGCACCTGGACTGGTATTCTGAGAAGTGTTTCGGAAATCAGCAGGTCTTCAGAGCCAACATTGATAGCTTGAAGCAACGCTTAAACCAGACTAGAGGTAAAAAGATAATGACATATATATTCTATGTGTACGTCCATGTTTAACTTTATCTTGCTGTCATTATTTTATGACTTAGCAGATATGTTTCTCTCAGGTGTTTTGTCACTTTGGTGTAGTACAATGTAGTAGTCAGTGTAACCACATGCAAACACATGCATGCATTCATTAACACATTTTTTAAGAAAAATAAAATAAATCACAGGAGATATGACTTTCTTTTGTTATGTTTTGTTTATCTCAAATCTGTCCAAGTCCAAATAAAAAAAACATCTTTTTTGTTTAGATATTCATGGAGAAGTTCTGGTAGTTTTATCAGATTATTTACTGCTGTATGGATTTACATTATGCAATGCCATTCTTGCCCAAGAGTGGCTCTGATTATGTTTATGCCTTTGCCATTAACTAAAATCTCCATCTAAGTGTCTGTGACAACCTCACAGTGTCCCATGTAGTCTAGAACTGCTCAGCATTTTCTTTATTGTTCTCCTGCCCGATATATGTATATTGTAATGATTATATTAGTCAAAAACTAATTTAATCCACCTATGATAATCAACTTATGACATTTGGCTCTGCTTCAATCTCTCCTTACAGGTCCTTGCATCTTACAGAGGATGAATGGCTGTGAATGGGATGATGAGACTGAAGAAATTAAAGGTTTTAATCAGTACGGTTACAATGGTGAGGACTTCATAGCATTGGACCTGCAAACACTAACATGGATTGCTCCCAAACCACAGGCTGTCATTACAAAACTGAAATGGGATGCTGAAAAAGCTCGATTAGAACACAACAAGAACTACTACATCAACAGGTGCCCCGACTGGCTGAAGAAGTATGTGAAATATGGGAGAAGCTTTCTGCAGAGATCAGGTAGGATTATATTTCTTAGTCTGTGCAGACATATGTTATGTACCCATTGTATCTCTAATCCACAATAACATTCCAGTGAAAATAAAAAAAATATCCCATGACATCTGTTCAAAACATCTGTCTCAGTTAAGACTCATTTGCTTTACAGTTCTTCCCTCAGTTTCTCTCCTCCAGAGGAGTCCTTCATCTGTAGTCAGCTGCCACGCTACAGGTTTCTATCCTCACAGAGCAAGAATGTTCTGGAGGAAGGATGAAGAGGAGTTTCATGATGGTGTGGACAAAGGACAGATCCTCCCCAACCATGACGGCAGCTTCCAGATGAGTGTTCAGCTGAATCTTTCATCAATCAAGCCAGAGGACTGGAGCAGGTACGACTGTGTGTATCAGCTCGCCGGTGCAGAGACAGACATCATAACCAAACTGGACAAAAAAGTGATCCAAACCAACAGTGGTAAGACAGGCTCAGAAGTCATGTTATTGCTGTTAAAATACTGTAGCTATGGTGTCTTTGTCTTCTTTATATGTCACGTAGCCGGATATGTCAAAGTTGAACTCTTGTACTCATTTCCAGCTGGATTTTGTTTTATTCTACAAACCTGCTAGAGTAGCTTTACGTGATGATTCATAGTTCAAGACAACTCCTATTTAATTTATGTATTCTACAAATACTGCTGGATTATCACAGATGAATGTTACAACAATAAAATGTTGTTTGGGTTAGGCTTTAGGGAGAAAGAGGAACAGGAGTGTGGAGCTGTGTGGCTGTTTACAAAGCCTGATTGTTTTTTTTCTTTTACCCCCTGAGTTGTCAAAGTATATTTTTAGACTTGTTCTTTCCTAGATTCACATTACACCATCTCATTTGCACCCTGTGAATAACAAACCAATCAACTAACAGAAGAAAAAAAAGATTGACAGTATTTTATCCAATAAGAACTCTCAGAACTGAGGCATTGAGATTGGAAGCTCCTTTGTTAATTGTGTGAATGAAGCCACATTGTGGGACTTTTCAGTTTCTCTCTCAGAGTTTCCTGTGGGTCCTGTTGTTGGAGCTGCTGTTGGAGTTTCACTCCTCCTGGCAATCTTTGGATTCTTTATCTGGAAAAGAAACAGTCATGGTGAGATGCAGCTGATTTTTCCACTTAACTTCATAATTGTATGTACTCATATAACATGAGAGTCCTAGAAAATATTTTTATTTTCATTATTCTGAATCACTCATCTATATTTCAGGGTTCCAGCTTGCTGACAGTGAGGAAACAACAAATTGATCTTGTTTTTTCATTTTGGGAAACCACACAATGACGACATTTAGCTCAACAGGTGAACAGTGACGGGCTCAGTTTAGAACAGTAATGTGCACACATATGTGTGTGTGTGTGTGTTTACATTTGTGTTGTAATGATGCACTAAGCTTGAATAGATCCTCTAAGTTATCTACAGGTCTTTATGAAGCATTGGTATTGCTGTATTGCTGTGCAGTCCATATTCTTGCATGTATTTGTACCTTCTGTTGTTATGCATATATTTCTCTTGTTTGTATATATTTCTCCTGTATGTTATTTTGTAAGACAGGAGATTAAAGACCGTATTGTGAGAAACATTAAGCTAAATGTAATCATAAACATACAGTGATATGTTCACTAAGCACTGAATAAACTGAAATTTTGAACTTAAGAAGAGGTTCGTATGGAAAGGTGACGATCAAGATGCCATTTTTTTAAGAAATGGAAAGGAGGACAAAAAGCTGAAGTACAACAAATTCTTTTTTTTTTTTTTTTTTGTTTTACATTTTTTCTTTTATATTTTTTCTTTTAGGTGCTCTTGTTTGTTTTCTTAACTGTTTGGATTTTATTTAGAGTTGATCAATGGTATTTTATGTTTTAGTGTTGTGAAAACGTTTTGTTAAGGTTTTACTTGCGCTTCCCTTCATCTCCTCGTCCTGCATCCGTACCTATTAAAGTAAAATGAAGTAAAAACTGTGCTCAAGATCAGCTCAAACTGCTGTTAAAGCTGAAACATTGATCCTGTTTTCTTACATGGAAATAAAAAATGATATAAATCAATTTATCATCTATTTGTCTTTTAAACTTTCAGACCAAGAAAACTATATCAATATCCTGTCGTCTGTCCAAAGTTTCAGTCCTCTGAAAGACTGAAATATAATTTTAACAGCTTAATAAAAATATTAATAAAGAATGAAGTATAATCATAGTTCCCTCAGTGAGACTGTTCACTGCATGAGGACCTACTGAGAGTTGTGTTTTTTCTGGGTCTTGGGTAAAAAACAAATGTGCTTCAGTGATGTACAGAACTAAACCCTGAACTCTTTTTTTAAATGAATATTAATTAAAATATTACAGACAGGAAAGACACGACTGGGGGATAGGAAAGGGAGAAAGAAAGAAAGAGAGGGAGGGAAAAAAACAGAGGGAGAGAGGGACAGTGTTGAGAGAGGAAAAAGAAAGAGAAAACAACCGAAAATAGAACAACACAATACACACAATATTGTTGCAATAACCTAAATAAATGTAAGTAACAGTAAATACTTAAATATTGAATATTATTGTGCAGCACGCAGGACACAGCTCCGTCCCCCAGGGCATGAAGCAGGCATGGAGGAGATTCAGGCCCCAGACATCCAGAGGCCCCCACCGCACAAGTGCCCAAGGAGGACCACTGTGCCACCCTCCTGGAAAGAACTGAGGAGAGCCCCAGACGTGGGGTCACAGAGCAGCCACGGAGCTGAAGCCAGAGGGGGCTGCAGCGACGTGCCCGCGGGCTCTGCCGGTAGCCCTGAACTCTTCCCGTACGTTTAACATGCAGCTCTATCAAACGAAGGCAACTAGTTCTTTCATTTATTTTTTTATTCACTGTATAATTTATGTAATAATTATTAATCATGTTATTTATTAATATTTGTTTCCAGCCAACTGGATTATAATTTTTGTCTTTGAAAAATTATTGGCATATTGAGTAACTGATATTCTAATATTGTGTGACCTTGTAAATATAGTATTTCGTTTTCTATTAATTGATTTTATTTTTCACTTTTCTTCCTAAATATTACCCCAGTATGCACATTAGGGACCAACAGAATGAATGACACATTGCAGTCTCCATAATTTACAGATGTTGTTGCCGCTTCTTGAGAAGTTTGAGAAAATAAATCATCTATAATTGTAAGAACGGCACACTCTTCCCTCTGTTGGACTTTACTTATTTCGATTTTATTTTGACATCAATAATTATAATACATAAGATAGATCCTGTTTATGTAGCTGAGAAAATCAATTCCAAAAAATCTAAATAAAATATGAGATTCTTTTTTTCTTTTTTCCATGAAACACAAACAAACATTCAAACAAACAAAACGTCCATAAAGTTAAACAGACTGAAGCTTAAACGGATAACTTTAATATGACAAAACATATTTAGTAACAAAACTTAAATCAAATATAATAAAAACAGAGGACAATATATGAAACTACACACAAAAATCTCTTTTTGTGGATTTCTTTTCACTGACTGCACTCAAACATAGAGAGCAGCTTTAACAGTTTTGATAAATCAAAATGTATCACATGACACAGAATCTCACATTTAAAACACAACAATCAATAGAAAATGAAGCGGTTCTAAAGAAACAGAAATAGAAAGACAGCACCACTCCAACAAATTTGTTGTCCCTACAAAAGTTTAGAACAGAACAAAACAGTTTTAGCTGTAATGATAAAGAGACTTGTAGACAAAAATGAAAATGCCTAAATGTATTGTAAACATTTGAACTTCTTTTTTTAAATAAAACAATTAAAAAGTAAACAAAAGTCAA
This sequence comes from Simochromis diagramma, assembly GCF_900408965.1. Classification (NCBI taxonomy): domain Eukaryota; kingdom Metazoa; phylum Chordata; class Actinopteri; order Cichliformes; family Cichlidae; genus Simochromis; species Simochromis diagramma. The sequence continues at coordinate 127,748 of NW_024386786.1, read as the reverse complement.
GTTCATATAACAAAATTAAAAAAACAACTCTATTCTTATTTAACTGGAGAGTGCAGAGTCCTGCGTTTGTCTATTTAACCTGATTCAGTTGAATCTGTTAAGCATTGTTGTCAAGAGCTGTGAAAGCCAAAGAAAAAATATATCGGTTACACAAATAATGTTTTAAATCCAAACTGTCAGACCAAAGCGGAAAATACAAATAACGAACAATAAAGTCGTACTTACATGATGTAGGTCGCCTCTCTGAAACTGAAAAAAAACCCCAATCCCACTCTTTTACATAAATTCAGGATAACCATGTTTAATATCGACAGTAATACAGAAATAATGTAACTGAGCTTCGCACTGTTGCTTCTGAATCTCTCACCTTTCTTCTTTTTGTAAACAGCAAATCCAGCAGCAGCAACGATGATGAGAACAAAAACAACTACTGCAGGAATGATGGGAACTGTCATATCAGAGGGGTCCTCTGCTCATAAAAAACAAATAAAAAAATCAAATAAACAGGATAAAATGAAAGATGTTAGAATAGAAAGAAAATCCACCCATCCTGCGGTATTCATCTGGTTAATCTATAATTCACAGGCTTAATTGTTGAAGGGAAGTGAACATTTTTTAATCAGAGCATCAAGTCAGTTAAACTTCTGAGATATTGATGTAAATTGGTAAATGGCCTGTATTTGCATAGCGCTTTACTCAGTCCCTAAGGACCCCAAAGCGCTTTACACTACATTCAGTCATTCACCCATTCACACATCAACACACTGGTGGTGGCAGCTACATTGTAGCCACAGCTGCCCTGGGGCGCACTGACAGAAGCGAGGCTGCCGGACACTGGCGCCACCGTGCCCTCTGACCCTCTGATGTGGTCATTTAAGCAGCGGAGATGGGTGTTATTCAGTTTCAGCTGCTTTGATGGTAATGAAATGAACAACAGGTGCCATAGAGGGGCAAACAGGAGTGTTTCCTCCTTATCCAAGTTTTTGCATTCAGCTAGGGTCAGCCTCACTGCTGGCAGAATGAGGCAACACCTGGATGCTACCAGAGTTATTAGTTTTGTATTTTTAATTAGTTTCCATTTTTGTTTATTTACTAACTCTGTTCAGTTTCATTAAGTTTGCAGAGTTTTTATTGTTTGAAAATGTTGTGTTTCAGTTTTAGTCTTTTTAATGATTATTGTAAGGAGGGCAGGTCAGAGGCAGAACTTAGGAAAATCAGTAGTGATATTACACAAAAACACAGAACCTTTTGAAAGTTAACTCACAGCTTTTTGAAGTTGCATGCACATCAATGCCCCCCACACACATAAGCTGGAATAACAGTTTTACCAGCCTGCTAGTCAGTTACTCCAGGAGAGCTCTACAGGGATATAGAAGGTTTGTAAACATGTAAAGCCTGATCCATTAATTGAAGTGTTTATTGAACCTTGTCTGTGAAGGTTCTCAGTCATCCAGGTCATCGTCGTCAAAGGAGCTTGCAAAGAAAAGCGTCTGGACTTCTTTAAGTTGCTTGAAGACGTTTCACCTCTCATCCGAGAAGCTTCTTCAGTTCTAAGGTCAATGAACTGAAGAATGGAGCCAGCATGACTGGCTCCATGCTCACCTGGAGCCAGTCAGTTGAGACATTATGTCTCTGAGACATTATCCAGCGTCTCATTAGCAGCATGCCCTGTGTTCCAAAGTCGGGCCATACATTAGGGCCCAGCTCTGAAGTTAGGTGTTAGGTGAAGTCGAGGTGTTTCTGAATTCAGAGTCAGCAGTGTTGCATACCTTTGTTGTACCTTTGTTTCTAACACAATACCCAGTCAGTATAGGTGTACCCAAATCTGTATTTGTGGATTATAGACATTTTTTTTATTATAGATTATAATAAAAAATAGACATTTTGGGAAAAAAAATTGAAATATAAAATTCCAAAATTCACTGTCATTTACATGGTTCTGAAAAATATTTTCTTAAGAAGGTTAAGAGCAGTAATGGATTGCATTTAACCAGTGAAAAAAATATTAAAATAACTTTTTTTCCCTTCTGTGATGACCTCCATTAGTTATTCACATAGTAAGAGCTATTCTTCAGGACAAAACATTCAAGCATCACGTTAGCCAATCCACAATATCAGCAAATGAATCAAATGAGCTTCACTCACCTCTGCCAGTCCTAAGTATGTTTTCTCTCCAGTTGGTTCTGATCATTATTTCATTCAGTTTGGTGACGATGATATTCTCACCACTCAAGAACTGAAACACACACTCGTATCTCCACCAGTCTTCAGGTTTGACTGATGAAACATTCAGATCAACAGTAATCTGGAAGGTGCCATCATCGTTTGGGAGGATATCTCCTTTTTCCACACCATCATGAATCTCATCTCCATCTTTTCTCCAAAACATCACGGCTCTGTCAGGATAGAAACCTGCAGCGTAGCAGCTGACTGGAGAGGAGGGAGTTTTCTGGACGAGCGATACTGAGGGAAGAACTGGACAGAGGGATGATGGGAAAGAGAGAGATTGAGAATGGATGAAAGAAGTAAAGTCAATAAAGCAGAGAAGGAAAGGAAACAAGAAAAGAAAATTAAATAGGAACATATTGGAACAATTCGAGCCCGTCCCCAGCTTTCTAGCAGCTGCATTATGACATACTTTTAAGCCAAATGTAACCAAACACAGTGATATATGGTCACTGGGTACCACATAAAGCTAAATGCTCAACTAGAGAAAGTACTAAATAAAAAGAATCATTAGTTCCGCTCATGTAAATATTTTATTTCAACCAAAACATATAACATTCATATAAAGTTCTCACCAGCACGTGAAGCTAAAAAAAAGGGGGGGTTGGTGAATTAGCAACAACCATTAGAACTGCCTGGAAAACACAGATAAGCTATGGAACAACTCCATGAAAGATGTTATTACATTATGCAAAATCACCTGTTGACTGTATTTTTTTTACAAACGTAAAAGTAAAAAGTAATCATTTAAAAAAATGTAAATTAGGTCACAGAAATTTTTCTGTGTTTCTTTGGTTTACAAAAGCAAGGGCAAAGAAGCCTAAAACACAGTTGTTAAAAATTGTTGTTATTATGCAAGTTAAAAAAAATACTTACAAAATAAATAGAATGCAAAATGAAATAGCTATCTGTCTGTATATCCACAGTATTTGTAATAGCTGCAGTTTGTCTATGTGCTGGCATCCTTGTATTCCTTGTTTTCACTTCCTGTTTTATTTTGAAAATCACTGTTCTTGAGGGTTTGTTCATTTCTCTAACTTGTGCCTCTTTGTCCTGCCTGCGAACTAGAAATCCATCTCAGTACAAGGATGTCTAAGTTCAAAGCATAGGAGAGGAGGAGGGATGAGACAGGTTTGTCTCTTCCTCTGACAATTGTCACTTTCTTTTACCTTTGATCCTTTTTCATCCTTTTTTTGCAACACCTGTGTGGACTTTGCTAAGTTACTCTGCTTGTTCTTATCAATTTTCAAAGCTCATGTTTTATTAGTTCACTTCTCTTTGGTGTTTGGTCGTGCAAATAACCAATTATCTATTATGAATGTACAAGTGTGGAGAAAAAAGGATAAAGCTGCTATAGCAGGTGTCCATGGATTTAATGTATAACTATAAAGGTGCATGGCATTATATTTTTTTTTACATTTTCCAGCAAAAAGGGAACTTTTCAACTTTGCACTCAAATTTACACAAATTAAATTGTAAATTTTTTGCATTCCTCTGTATTGAAGGCAGTTGGAAACACTAGCGAGCTCATGTTTCTCTTCTTATTCCCAGTGCAGAATGCTGCTGCACTGGGAATATACACTATATCATTCATCTGCCTTCAAACAAATAAAATATTTTGACCAGAAGCATATTTTGTGAGGTCAGACCAGAAGGCCTGGCTCTCAGTCTGCACTCATCCCAAAGGTGATCTGTTGGGTTGAGTCTGGATTCAGTTATGTCTTCCACACCAGACCTTGCTTAGTGCACAGTTGGAACAGGAAAAGTCATCCCCAAACACTTCCCAGAAGTAGAATTATTTTTTCTAAGTGTGGTAGGACTTGACTTAAGCGGTCAAAGAAGTGCAGGAGACTGATGCTGTCCAGTGTAGCAAGTGATTTATTCACCATTTTGTGACCCAAACAATATTTACAAAGAAACTCAACTCTATAATAACCTCAGTTCAAATAAACATAACTGAACTTAACGGAAATTAAGGTCAAACTGCACACAGCTACACTGACCTGAACCTTTTTTCCTTGAAACACCTGAGTTCTTCTGCTTAAATAGTCCACTTAATCAAACAATTTATCCTCTGGACTATTCCATTCAGTAGGTAGGTAAGATGAACATGATTATATTCAAACCTCTACTACTCCTCTTTACTGGCAACATAAACTCTGTGGTGTAATCAATACATATTACAACAATAAATCTATTTCTTCATAAACCCTCTAAAATCAACTTTATTAAATTATAAGAGTTCTTCCCCTTGTCTGTGAAGGTTCTCAGTCATCCAGGTCATCGTAGTCAAAGGAGCTTGCAAAGAAAAGCGTCTGGACTTCTTCAAGTTGCTTGAAGATGTTTCACCTCTCATCCGAGAAGCTTCTTCAGTTCTAAGGTCAAATGGTGGAGAGTCACAGATATAAACCTAGTGGGAGTAACCCCCCACAGAGGGACAAAAGGACCACCTGATGATCCTCTAATCGCCTGAGCCAAGGTGTGAAACTGGGTGTGGGTCCCAATCAGCCAGAGTTTCGGGTGTGTTCATTGTGAAACCTGGCCCCACCTTATCATGCGAATTCCTGAGGTCAGATGCCCCAGGATGTGAGTGGGCGTTAAGGCGTCTGGGAAGGGATCTCAAAACTGGATTATAGATGGCAGAGAGTTGGTGTCGTAAACCCCCGCCTCTGTTCAAAGATGGTCGCTCACATGATGCAACACCTCATCTCTGTAAATCAATAATCAATAAAGTTATATTGATAATGGAACTGTAACTGCTAAATTCAACTGATTCTGTTCATAATTTTTATGCATAGAATTTCTAGGCTTAGCCAAGAAGATTAAGATTAAGGCTCTTGGACAGTCTCAGAATCTTATCTCTGCCTCAGATGATTTGGTTGTTTTGGCTTCATCAGGCAGTGGCCTCGAGCTGGCACTGGAGAAGTTTGCAGCTGAGTGTGAAACGACAAGAATGAGAACTGGCACCTCCTAGTCTGAGGCCAAGGTCCTCAGCTGGAAAAAGTTGGAGTGCCTACTACAAGTCAGGGATAAAGTTTTGCCCATGTAGAGGAGTTTAGGTATCTCAGAACAGGGGAGCCGGAGATCAACAAACAGACTGGTGCCATGGCTGTAGCGATGTGGACAGTGTACCAGTCAGTTGTGATGAAGAGAGAGCTGAGCATAAAAGCAAAGCTCTCAATTTACCAGTTGATCTATGTCTCTACCCTCACCTATGGTCATGAAAGAATGAGATCCCGAAAACAATCTGTGAAGGGTGGCTGTCCTCACCCTTAGAGATAGGGTGAGGTGTTCGGCCATCGGGAAGGGGCTCAGAGTACAGCTGCAGCTCATCCACATCGAAAGGAACCAGACTATTGTCTTATACTGTTGCTTCAGATTTTCGGTGTCTGCAACCACATTAGGCAGTTTAGATTAAAAAAAATAAGCTAGAAAACCAATGTCATTTCCTGTGCTGAGAATGATCACTTCAATTATATGATTAGATTTGCCTCGGTAAATTTGACAATGGTCACCATATCACACATGACCTCAGAATTTATTTTTTCATGTAAAACTCTTACACCATTAAAGAAACCCTATAATCCATTGATCCTTGGGTGAGAACACTTCAAAGGAAAAGGAAGAGCTAGCACAATGCACAAACTGCAGGTCAGATCCTGAAATGGACTGGAGGCCAGTGTAAGGAGGCCAGTATAGGTTTAATGGGATCACACTCTTTCTTGCCCAAAAAAAGGTGAGCTGCTGGATTTTGAACAGCAACCCAACCGATCAAGTCCACACAGTTGAGCTTGACAATTGGGCAGAATAACAAGAAATAAAACAGCAAAATGGTCTGAAAGTATCACAAATCTCAGTGAGACAAAGTTTAAACCAATTGACAAAACAAGGTCCAGTATGTGTCCCTGCAAATTCAAAAAAGACTTCTTTGTTGAATTTAGCAAGTAGTATTCCAGTTTATGACAAATGACTGCACTTCAAAGGTGGAGGAGGGGTCAGATGTTGACTGTCAACATCGGAAACTGGATTTTAATACAGTTGTTAGGCCCAGACCTCTGCCTGTAGTTCGAGGGGAACTGGAAAACATACAGTCAAGAGGAAAAGTTCTCAGAATGGGGTGAACTCTCCAGCACGAAGCCAAGTCTCTGTCAGAAACATAAAATCCAATTCACTAGATGCGAAGGATTCATTTAACTGAAAAGTATTGTTTATTAGAGATCTAGCATTTATAAGAGTCAAACGAACAGTTTTCTCCTCATGAGCTGTTGTAGAGGTGCAGCTCAATGGGCAAATGTTCCCATCATTCACATCGCAACACCTGGTCTGTTCTATTTACTTTTTTTTATTTATACATTTGATAAGCATTCAAATATCTTAATGAACACAGAATATAGATCTAGCACAAAGCAAGAAAGCACGAGATAAAGCTAATCAAAAAGGTATTGGCTGAAGCAAATGCGTGTTATGCCAACCCTTTTAACAAAAGATAATTTAGGAAGCAGCTCATTTACAGGCCTTGAAGCAAAAGAGTAAAACAAAACAAACAAACAAACAAAACAAAAAAAGTCCATCTTAGATGAGTAAGTACTTTAAATGAAATTTCATAACGATAATCCACGCAAAACAACCAAGAGTTTTAGTCTTATTATTATTATTATTGCTCTTCTAATTCTTGATTTATACATTTTTCTAATACTCTGGTTTTAAACATGTTTTAATCACCAGCAAGTTAGGTACACCCGGATGAGCAGGAAAGGCAAGATGGATCCACTGAAGCCCCAGTGATCGTTGAGTTGGGAAAAAAAATCCACCTGAATAGCAGAAAGAATTAAACCAACAGCCACATCTCAGGTAAGATTTAGCTCTCAGCAGAAGACCTACACATCTCCCCCTTCATCTGAAAGATTAGATGACAGCAGGCAAGTGAACAAGTGTGCCGGTTTAAACACCAGTGATCGTAGAGGGGTTGAGGTTTGATCACCCACATTATGCTTTATTCAAGTTTTGTGGGATGACTTGATATCAAAGAGTGCTTGGTCGTCATATACCACAAGAGCAGACACACATTGGCAACAAACACAGAATAAAACAATAGCAACTGCTAAGTAAGTTTCAGTAATTACAACAATGAGAAACTACTTCTTAAGTATGTATGATGTGCCATACTTGAGGGTGCAAGAACACATAATGCTTAAGTAATCAGTATTGAGAGAGGGTTTACTCTTTTGTGCTAATATTTTGGGTTGAAAGAGGAGTGCTCATAGCTCACACAATCACTTAATCCCAGTTTTAACCCAGGCTAATATAACACAGTTACTGTACATTGATTAATACATTGATTAAAAGGCAAAGTGACAGGATTTGCTCTAAAAGCTAGAGTGCATAGTTATTGTCTTCAAAACACTAAACTGTAGTGTTACAACCACTGCAGTTTAGTGTTTTGTCCAATTTGATGATGATGTTCTCATTTGCACCGGAAAAGTGAAACACACAGACATATTCGAACTGAGCTTTTTCAGCTTCCCATCGCAGTTTGGTGGTGACAGCCTGTGGTGATGTGGCGATCCACGTCACTGTTTGCAGGTCAAATGATAGAAGACTTTCTACATCATGCCCATACTGATTGAAGCCATTTATCTCTCCAGTCTCAACACCCCATTCACAGCTATTCATTCTTTGCAAAATATGAACACCTGAAAAAGAGAGACAGATGAGATCTCAGCACATCTTACAACTGATATCCACTCCAGGTGCCGAGGATCGTTCTTCATAAGGTTTTTAATCCACTCTGTTTTGAGTTCTGGTCCCCTTCCATTGCAGTCACAGTTACCTCCATTATTGTTTTTTATTAATGTTTTATAAAACGTTACTAATCTTTGTCAAATTATTGAAATAAATGCGTGGCTTAATTTAGATTTTAAAAAAAGCGGAAAATATTACTTAGGCTAAACATTTGTAATTCTGTTAAAGCTCTGAAAAAATCTACTTCTTGCAACTTACATATATGTTATCGTTAATTGATGCATTCATCACTCGGTAACTTACAGAATCTTCTTGATAGGCAAACTACTTTGAGCTAACAGGAAGGCAACAATAACTCAAACAATCACCCATTACAACCAAGCAGAAGAACATCTTTGAATGAACAACATACTGATCTGAGAAATACAGGGCCAGTATCATCAAGTGCTGACACAGATACACAGATATATAAATTACATAGGCAAATCTATGTACAGAATGCATAATGTACTGAATATATGATATATATTGATAATAGCCACTGGGGGAGGGGAGCAGCTCTGCTTGCCTTTCTGTAAAGCCCCCACAGGTCACTGCAAAAACCCACGGTATGCTCCGCTTTCTCTCTCCCATCACATTCAGTGTTTTGAGCCTCCCATGTGTTTGTGCAGCATGGCTGCAAATAAATCAAATAAATGTATTGTTTTGTAGATACAAAATATCATTTGAACTCTTTTAAATTCCACTGACTGCAATCTGTCTGCGTGTATAACTGAAATCTAACAAAATTGTAAAAATCTATTTGAGTTTTTTGAGTTAATCTGAAATCATACAGATTAACTGTATGATTTCAGGTTAACTCAAAAAAATGTAAAAATTAAACATAATTTATGGACACCGTTTGATTTCTTTGCATGTAGCTATATTAACATTTATACATTTAATAAATCATGAAATTAATACGCGCATGTTCTCGTAACAATGCAACTAACTGTTTGCTCTTCATTCAGTGAAGTGAGCATCACACGCTGCTCATATAAAACATATTCTGACAAACAGCCGCACAGCTGAGGAGCCTTTTTTTTTAAGAAACTTGAAGGATAACTTCCCAAAGTCTGACCTGCATCGGACCATCCGCTCAGTGTCCGTGGTTACCATGGTTACTGCAGAAGCTGCTATGAATTAAACAGTTGTCCCTGAGATAACTTACCGGAGACGTGAATGTTTGTTTTTCCTTTACAAAAGAATTGGATGACTTGGATAACTTATAGGAGTATCAGACTCCACGTGCCATGTCCTCGGAAATCTGGACTCGTGTGGATTTTTCAAGGACAAACTGGTAAGAGTCGCACACCACTATACTGAAATAAAGAAGCTATTACTGAAATACACGTGCTATATTATAAACTATGATATAAAACTTAAGGTTTAGTTATAAAGGACACCTTCAGTCTTATTCATGAGCAGTATCAGTTGTCTTCTAACATCCAAGAGTCTGCACGATGTGTTTCATAGGTCCTAACTAGAGATGGACGGTCCGATACTGACCTAAATTACTGGATCGGATATCGGAGAGAAATAAAAAATGTAATCCGATCCATTAAATATCAAAAAAGCACCTCACAAAACTTGCGACCTGGCGTAACTCGGCTCATAACCGTAGCACGTCGGAGCAGTATGCATCCAGTGATAGAGTGGCTGTGGCGTGCGGGACCTGTCGGTGGTCTGGTTGAGCATTTGGAGCCTCACCACCAAACCCGCATTTCATCTCCAAGAAAGTGATCCCAGAGAGAAGTAAAGCAAGTGTGTAAGTTCATCTCTGAATGTTTGTAAAGCATTCCAGCGTTAAGCTTAACAACCGATATATGGAGCGACTGCCTCTTCTCTCCTCCTCCCTCTCCTGCTGCTACTTCAATCATGAAACTGATCAATGATCAGCTGATCGGCTTTTCTGTCGCGAGTCCGTCTCTCTTGTTTGTGCCAGAAAGAGGAAACAAGCGGCTGAACAACAGCAGCATGTTTAAGCTTGATAATCTGTTGTTAGAATTTATTTAATATTACTTTCTACACCAGGATCTTTTTCTACGTAGCTGACGGCTGGTAACTGTGCAGGGGCGGATCTAGCAAAGTTTAACCAGGGGGCCGATAGGGCATTAACAGGGAAAAGGGGGGCACAAAGATATACTTTTCTTTCTTATTCTCTTTTAAAATGTCTGGCTTTTTCCTTTGGGACGGTACCATCTGTGCATTCTGCAATTCTGTTGAAGAAAGATGTTGAATCTATTTAAATATTGTAGAAAAATAATTGATTTCTGTGCATTTTTTTCACACTGCATCAAATTAAAGTTGATTACGTCGATTAAGCATCATGAGGTGGGGGGTGGTTCCCTTTTTTTATTTATTTTTTGCTGGGAGTTTGCAACCCTATTAGTTAGGTTGCTTACTCTTTTAAATACCAGAATAGGGAGGATGGAGTAGGTTTAAGTTTATTAGATTCATCAGTTTTGCTGAACTATGGAATATTTTGGGTGCAGTCTATTTTTTGCTTACAGGTATAACAGAATAGCATTAGTGTTTTTTTTAAACTTGAGTTTGGACCCATACAAAATGCAGCAAGATATTAAAAAACAGTTTTATTGATTATAAAACACACTATATTGGATTCATATTGGTATCTGCCGATATCCAAATTTATAATATCGGTATCGGACATAAAAAAGTGGTATTGTGCCATCTCTAGTCCTAACATGAGGATCCCAGAACCAAAAAATAACCCAAAGGGTTAAAAAGATTTCCACATTGATGCAGATGATGTATATGATTGTGGGACTTGTATAAAAAAAATGTATATGCCATATTTGTATGTGAAGGTTCTCAGTCATCCAGGTCATTGTAGTCAAAGGAGCTTGCAAAGAAAAGCGTCTGGACTTCTTTAAGCTGCTTGAAGACGTTTCACCTCTCATCCTAGAAGCTTCTTCAGTTCTAAGGTCAAATGGCGGAGAGTCCCAGATTTAAACCCAGTGGGAGTTTCCCCCCAAAGAGGGACAAAAGGACCCCCTGATGATCCTCTAATCACGGTGTGCAAACGGGTGTGGGTCCCAATCAGCCAGGGTTTCAGGTGAGCTCATTGTGAAACCTGGCACCACCTTATCATGCAATTTCCTGAGGTCAGATGGCCCAGGATGTGAGTGGGCGTTAAGGCGTCTGGGGAGGGAACTCAAAACTGGATTATAGATGGCAGACAGTTGGTGTCGTAAACCACCGCCTCTGTTCAAAGATGTTCGCTCACAGTGAACGTAAATGGCTTCTTTCACTCCTCTTTCAAACCATCTGTCCTCTCTGTCCAAAATGTGAACATTGGCATCCCATTTCACCGAAACAATAACGTAGCGCACAGTGTGACGTCAAAAAAGGCGCACACATTTGACGCTGCGCTTGTCTGGAGGAACGGAGTTTTCGAAAATCTCCACCCTGGCAGGAGGTTTTAAAAATCTCAGTTTTCAGTGACCGAAAACGCCATTTACGTGTGGACGAAAGGTGCAAAAATATGGGTCTTCAAAAATACCCGGGTACATGTGGATGTGTGGACAAAGCCTAAGGCTACGTCCACACTAATTTTTCTCTCCGTTTTGGCCTCCCATCCACACTGAGATGGCGTTTTCACAGATGGAAAACACAGCGTTTTGAAAACACATACATTTCAAAAGGATGCTTTCCGTGGCAGTGTGGACAGCGAAAATGGAGACTTTCTAAAACGATGACGCATGATGCAGTCATGTGATCAATTAAACTAAGGCTACGTTCACACTCCAGGCAAAGCGCATCAAATCCGATTTTTTTGACCCTATGCCACCCATATCCGATCATGGTATGACAGTGTGAACGGCACAAATCCGATATTTTCAAATCCGATCTGGGTCACTTTCGTATGTGGTACTGAATCCGATACATATCCGATGTTTTAGAAAGCGACTGCTGTTTGAACGGTCATGTCGCATTAAATCCGTCTTTTACGTCACTGACACAAGACAGACGCCAATTATCAGCGCCGGGGAAACGCCCGAGAAGACATCGCGAATGCTTCCTGGCCATCCCGTGTAGATGTTAGTGAAACTGTTGGGAAGACAACGTGAACATTTTATTTGTAGTGTATAATCTGCAGATTCTGACAGAAATCTGCAACTATCCTTTGAAGCACCGCTCCTCTCTAAAACAGCAATAAGGATCATTATTAGGTTTTTTACATTATTATGTAAATAACAAAATAACTTAAAGCAAAATTTGGGAAACGTAAAGTCCGAAGTCTTTCTATTAAGGGCCATCAGTCAAACAATATTGTTTGCTTTGGGTCTAAACAGAGCGCGTTGTGTATGACATCTTCTTTTGCGCATGCGGGCCGCATCGAGCGTTCACACTAGAGAGCGTTTGCTGTCGCATTTTATTTGTAGTGTGAACAAGCAGACAAAAAAAATTGGATTTGATCGAAAAATCGGAATTGAGCACTAAGACCTGCAGTGTGAACGTAGTCTAAGATAGCGGAGGGCATTATACAGCAGTTGTTTTGTTTGCTCTCAATTTTGACAGCCTATTAAAGATTAATATCAGTCTGTACATGCTCCAGATAGCTTTTCTTCAAATTCTTTAACTTTCACTCGCTTTTGCAACTTTGTACTTTTGTGTTACTTGCAGCAACAACTGTACCTCATTGTTATTCCATTTAAAAAACTTGGTGCTTTTCCTCAACATTTTGCTGCGACGTTTCAAAGAGCCGGAAAGTAAATAAGCGGCAGACAGAAATGAGGCAGGTCAAATCATCTTGGGTTTCACATATGAGCAGTACTGGAACGTAAGCGTTTTCGGCTGTTTCAATGTGGACGCACAACTCTGTGAAAACGACTGAAAACGCTACTGTGGACGCGGAGCGTTTTCACACACGAAAACGCCTTTCAAATCTATCCGGGCTACTATTAAAAACCAAAACAAACAAACAAACAAATAAAAAAAACCATTAAAAGTCACAAAAACCTACAAGGGCACTTAACACCACACACAGTCAAACAAAATACACAAAAAAGTATTAAACAGAAAAAAAAGTATACAATCCTAGTAATTTGCACCCCCACAGGTGAACTGCTGCCTGAGCCAAATGTAGTTGTTGTGATATTTGATCCCAGCGCACTCCAAAGAGGAATGTAGAATAGTTCTGTGGCGACTGAAACAAGTCAAACATCGCTGTAAACAACCATCAAAACGCACGGGCAGGGGATCACGAAAGCCCGACTACTTGGGCACAACAATTATAAACCGTCTCACAAAATAAAACTGTAGACAGGACAAGATAGCAGTTCCTTAAAGGATGGGCCCAAAACAGCGGGTGCTTCAGGCGTTTCCCTCATCCTGACACATTTCTTTATATTTTGCTGGGCAAATTTGGTTACCAGGAACAGTAATTTCTTGACAAATGTGCAATCATACAGGTGTGGTGAAAAGTTCAGATTCACTCCTTATGGGTATGAGTGTTATGGGAATTTGGGTTTTTAATGATTTAGCTGAACTGTTTTTTGTTTTTTTTACCTGAATGATATGATTGTACAGTATTGTATCTTTAATGACTTTAAGAAGCAAGAATTGGGTGCACACGTTTTTAATTTACTGAGGAGAACAAACGGCTATATGGCAGCTGTGTCACTGACAACTGACAATCTAAATGTTCTTGCTTAACAATGACTGTAAAAAAATCAACATTGATCAGAAACTTTTATTCCTCATTTATGCAAACAGATTGAAAATTGGAATTATTTCAAATATACAGTTATGTTGTTTAAAAATGTTCAGTATAAATGAGTGTTTAGCTTCAGCCTAAACTGAAAATGTATACACAATCTGAAGACAAATAAAACAAAGCTCAAAATCAAGATCTTTTTTTAAATTTTTTGTTTTTTATTATTTCAATTCAATTCAATTCAATTCAATGTTATTTATATAGCGCCAAATCAGAACAAAAGTCGCCTCAAGGCGCTTCAGAGAAAAACCCAACAATCATATGACCCCCTATGAGCAAGCACTTTGGCGACAGTGGGAAGGAAAAACTCCCTTTTAACAGGAAGAAACCTCCAGCAGAACCAGGCTCAGGGAGGGGCGGCCATCTGCTGCGACCGGTTGGTAATTTGTTGGTATTTGTTGGTAATAATTTCATGTGGTCTTTAGTGAACAGTTCCACAAGTTCTTGTTACTCTTCTGGGCTTTTAAATAAAGTGAGTAATCTTCTTTGTAACGCCACCATGTGTCAGGTAAACTTTAGCGTACACATGAAAACATCCTAGAGAAGATATTTGGTCTTCTCAATGGGGCCTTACTTTTGAAAATTCTGACAATCATTTTGTCAAGTCTTGGATTTCCATTATTCATTAACCCCAGGACATTGTCAGCACCACTCCACTTTTCCCGGAGTTCATTGTATACTCTCACAGTGAGGTCTTCCATGTTCTCCAAGGAGATTTCAAGATTTTGGGACACAATTTTAGCCCAGATCTTTTCGGTAAGCCTCTGTATAACTTCTTCAGCTGGACGCCATTTCTTCAACCCCTTTATGTTGCTCATTGCGTGCAGAACCAGATCTCTGGCAAAGCGTTCCACAAGTTCTCTGTACTCGTCTCGGTTTTTAGATAAAGTGAGTATTCTTTTGGGTAATGCCAGCAGATGTCTGGTGAATGTTGGGACAGTAATATCATCCTCAAGCTCTTCCTTCAGACTTGAAATCAAATGTTTTTCCTTGCACTTATGCACTTTACAAAGATTGGTGAAAATGGCTTTCGCCATACTGGGCAGCCTCTTTGGACATAGATCCAAATGTTTTCCCTCAATTTCAGGCCAGATTTTCTCCATCAGACGATAACAGTTGGGAATCCTTGTGGAGTCTTTGTGTTTAGCGGAGACTTTCTCTAAGGCCCGTGAAACTACCAACTGAGTAAGTGCATAAACAAACATTTTTTCTGCAGACACATCATCAGATGCCAGACTGATGACAGAAGAAGAATCAACTTCTGACTCATGTACAGCTGGAATCACAGGCTTTTCCACGGGACAAGCTTCTATTTTGTCCCAGTGTTTTGTATCAGCTGTGGGCATACAGCTTTTCTTTGGTTCTGCTGTGGCTTGGGATTGTGTGTCCACATGCTGAAGACATTTGCCGGCCTCTGTCTTCAGTTCTGCAGCATCTGTTTTTTCATTATCACCGCACTTGTCTACAGATATTTCTTTCAGGATGCTGTCTTTTCCTCCTTTTGCCTCCGTTTCCTTGCATTTATCAACGTCTGACTCATATGCAGCTGGCATTGCAGGCTTTTTCATGGGACAAGCTTCTATTTTGTCCCAGTCGTTTGTATCAGCTGTGGACTTTTTCTTCATACAGCTCTTTCTTGGTTCTGCTGTGGCTGTGGTTTGGGATTGTGTGTCCACATGCTGAAGACTTGCACTGGCCTCTGTCTCCAGTATCGGAGTTTCTGTTTTTTTATTATCACCACAGTTGTCTACAGATATTTCTGTTACCATGTCTTCCTTTGCTGGTGTTACCCCTGTTTTCTCATGGGAATCAGCGTCCACTGACTCAAGACACTCCTCTGTCTGTGTGGACACCGGAGCTCCCTTCTCCATGGTTGTCTCTGTTGCATCCACTAACATGGAGCAAAGTTTCAACATGTCCTGTAACAAAGTGGAAGGCAGCTTAGAGTTGCAGTACTCTGGGTTTGACTGCAGAGATCTCCACTGTGGTACAATTGTACCAAAAAAGTAGTCGCTTAAGCACTTCCATGTTTCCACTGAGGAGTAACTGTGTGGAGTTGTCATGTTGAAGGTTGTATTTCTACTTCTTTGACTCTGAAATGGAGAAGTGGAAACAAATTGCTGGGGGGTTGATGTTGTGGCAGGTATGTCTGCTCTTTGTGAACTAAATGTGTTTAAATGTTGCTCGCTGTTCTGATGCATGAATGCGCTCTGAACTAAATCGCAGGTGATTATGGAGTTCTGGAGTTCTATTTATAGGGTCGTGTCCTGTAGGCCCCGCCCACTGCCCTTTGTTAATTGCCAAGCCCCGCCCACATTGAATGACTGTTGCCTAGCAACCGCTAGATGATAGTAGCACGGATGGGCGCAGCCAATGTGACGTCATCCAGTGTTCTTTGATCAAAGAGAAGTAAGTGTTGGCTTTCTTGCCGCTCAGCAATTGATAACAAAGAACCTTGAAATGTGTTTTTAGCTAAACTTTGACACAGCTGCAGGACATTAATAATAATGAGAAGCTACTTAATAATATATATATATATATATATATATATATAATTAAGTAGCTTCTCATTATTATTAAGTAGCTTCTCATTATTATTAATGTCCTGCAATAAATAGATAAATACAAAAAGGGATTTAAAAAGTGTGTAAGAGCCAAAGTGAATGTTTATGTTTTGTTTATTTATTGTGGTGGTACAGGTGTTTAGATTTTCCCTGCACCTCAGGTGATCGCGTGTTATTTACGTGACACAGGCGTACTCGTCAGGGAGGAGGTGGCTCTGATCGGGTGTTCACCCACTATTTTCACAACAGTGATGTGTATATATGTGTGTTGTGGGTGCACAAGTATGCATATATGTCTGTAAATTGTATATCTTTTGACGTATTACTGGGGTTAAATAAATAAAAATTACATGCATTATGTAATGTAATTGTATTGAATTTCTGAGGGAAGAAAAAGTGTTGACTATTAATTACTAAATAGTGGAAAGGGGGTGGGATTAAATAAGCTTATGCTTCTTCCTAGTCCTTTTGAACATGTAAGTTACTTATAAATATTGTTGCTTTGTTTTCCTTTTGTTTGTTTGTCTCTTTTTTCCCTGTTGTTTTTATTTAAACATGTTTAAAATAAAGATTCAATACAAATACAAATGCTCACAAACGATGTAAGTTAATACATGCGCTATTTGTTTTGATTGAAAGCAAACGTTTATTGTTTAAGTTTTAAATAAATACGTGAAACACAAGTGGGACTTAGTATGGCTTATTGGAGACGCGTCACAGTACAGAAACAAACTCAGCCGGCAGCGGCTTTATTTGTGGATAGAAGTCGCAACAATGGGTTAAGATATTTTCAAGATTTAAATTTAATTGCAGGCCGGCGTCCGTGCGTCTGTGATGTCTGGGCGGGCGATGCTTGGACCGACGCGGGACAGCAGCTCCTCAAACTGGGCGAGGGACAGACGGTGGTACCGCTGAAAGTGGCCGTCAGCCAGACGCATCTCCTGGAGCAAGTGGTGAAACTCACCAAACTGCTCACACTCGTGGAGGACCTGATGGACCCAGGTACGGTCAGGACGTCCTTTACGCCGCTGCTCTGCTCTCCACAGTAAATAGAGAAGGGAGACTCTCTCTTCAAACGCTAGATCGACAGCTGCCATCTTGCAAACATACCGTCTGGCACTACTTCCTCCCACATTTCTGGTTCACGCACGTGAAAATTGCATATTTTAAAGTGCGACCAGTTCGCTTTGAACGCGTTTCGAGGTGCGAATGTGCAAGCGACCAGCTAGGGGCGTGTGGCGCTTTTTGGTCGCTTCTATTGCGTCCGGTGTGAACACACCGTTAGTTTCTTTTAAATTGTGAACAATAGATTTCTGGTAAAGAATTAAAAGAAGACAAAATTGTAAAAGCCCTTTCATGCTAACTTAGAAGAAACTTGGAGCCTAAATAATATTTCGGGGCGGGGGGGATTGGTATGAAGGTTATATTTTTCACTTTCTGGAGAAAAATTACTGACACAATTTCGGACCATCTGCTCAAGCCCAACAATAACAAGCATTGCCCTGATGATTGAGGATCAGATTGTCCTCAATGATGTCTGTGATTTCCCTAATGCAGTTGCACTTTTGCTTGGACTCATCTATGCACTTAACCTGGACTATCTAAAGGACTTAAGGTACACTTTTGAAGTAATTCAAAAGGTGTTCGTGGGTCTTGGTACTCAGTGCTCTGCCTGGGGTTCATGCTTTAAAGAATAATTTGCTGAAACAGTGGGCAGAAAAGTGTTCGTGATAACAAAATCTGTTCTCATGCTGGGTTTTTTAACTAACCCAGTGCTATGATTTGACCATGATTTGGTCAATAAAGTCATCTTAAAAGTCACTGCATACACTTCAGTAATTATTTAATTTATTTCTTTTTATATTCATACTAGAAAAAAAAGCAATATCTGACTAATATTTCATATTATCAGTTCCATTGATATCGTACAGATAAAACTATTGGTAACAGCATTGTTTGTTTCTGTGGGTATGTTCTTGGTATCTTAGCAGTTCTTGTCATTACCGCTTGATTATAGTACACCTGAACTATCCAGTGCTGGCTCTGCACTTAGGATGTATCATGATTTAATAGTTAGTTAGATTTTATTTTCATGTGCTATGAAACAAGTGTGTGTTTCACTTTACATGTTTGAACCTTAGGGGTGACACAGGACTTTGTATTGCTAGAAAAACTTTTTAATTGTGGCCCTTTGCTGTCACTATTTTAATGTTTGATATTGGCAGACTTAAAGAGATCATAGTTTTGTTTTATGTATGTGTTGGGGGAAAACCTGTAAAAACCCAGGAAAATAAGACCAAAGACAGGTCTACTTTTTATGCTTTAACGTGCGGTGAGCTGCTGCGAACACCACACATCCTTGTTTGGCATTTTTGACACGAGAAGAACAGTGGACGAGGATAGAAAAAAAACAGATAAATAAAACAACCATAGATGGTTCTAGTCCAGAGAGCGAAGATAAACAATTCTGAGACAATTGTCCTTGACTGAAAGACCTAAACTGCTTTCTTAACACGCTTTACATTTAAAGAAGTGTAGTGACAATATGTTTCCTTAAAGTATTAATTTCAAGTCTTGGCCCTCCACTCTTTATGGCTGGGATTGAAGGACAAGTTTCTGACAATGGGAATCATACGGGTGGTGAAAATTTAGATTACGGGTATGAGTGTCTGGGAATTTGGGTTAATGATTTAGCTTTTTTTTGTTTTTTTACCTGAATGGTATGATTGTACAGTATTGTATCTTTAATGACTTTAAGAAGCAAGAATTGGGGTGCACACGTTTTTAATTTACTGAGGAGAACAAACGGCTATATGGCAGCTGTGTCACTGACAACTGACAATCTAAATGTTCTTGCTTAACAATGACTGTAAAAAAATCACATTGATCAGAAACTTTTATTCCTCATTTATGCAAACAGATTGAAAATTGGAATTATTTCAAATATACAGTTATGTTGTTTAAAAATGTTCAGTATAAATGAGTTTTTAGCTTCAGCCAAAAATGAAAATGTATACACAATCTGAAGACAAATAAAACAAAGCTCAAAATCAAGATCTTTTTTTTAATTTTTTATTATTTCAATTCAATTCAATTCAATGTTATTTATATAGCGCCAAATCAGAACAAAAGTCGCCTCAAGGCGCTTCAGAGAAAAACCCAACAATCATATGACCCCCTATGAGCAAGCACTTTGGCGACAGTGGGAAGGAAAAACTCCCTTTTAACAGGAAGAAACCTCCAGCAGAACCAGGCTCAGGGAGGGGCGGCCATCTGCTGCGACCGGTTGGTAATTTGTTGGTATTTGTTGGTAATAATTTCATGTGGTCTTTAGTGAACAGTTCCACAAGTTCTTGTTACTCTTCTGGGCTTTTAAATAAAGTGAGTAATCTTCTTTGTAACGCCACCATGTGTCAGGTAAACTTTAGCGTACACATGAAAACATCCTAGAGAAGATATTTGGTCTTCTCAATGGGGCCTTACTTTTGAAAATTCTGACAATCATTTTGTCAAGTCTTGGATTTCCATTATTCATTAACCCCAGGACATTGTCAGCACCACTCCACTTTTCCTGGAGTTCATTGTATACTCTCACAGTGAGGTCTTCCATGTTCTCCAAGGAGATTTCAAGATTTTGGGACACAATTTTAGCCCAGATCTTTTCGGTAAGCCTCTGTATAACTTCTTCAGCTGGACGCCATTTCTTCAAACCCCTTTATGTTGCTCATTGCGTGCAGAACCAGATCTCTGGCAAAGCGTTCCACAAGTTCTCTGTACTCGTCTCGGTTTTTAGATAAAGTGAGTATTCTTTTGGGTAATGCCAGCAGATGTCTGGTGAATGTTGGGACAGTAATATCATCCTCAAGCTCTTCCTTCAGACTTGAAATCAAATGTTTTTCCTTGCACTTATGCACTTTACAAAGATTGGTGAAAATGGCTTTCGCCATACTGGGCAGCCTCTTTGGACATAGATCCAAATGTTTTCCCTCAATTTCAGGCCAGATTTTCTCCATCAGACGATAACAGTTGGGAATCCTTGTGGAGTCTTTGTGTTTAGCGGAGACTTTCTCTAAGGCCCGTGAAACTACCAACTGAGTAAGTGCATAAACAAACATTTTTTCTGCAGACACATCATCAGATGCCAGACTGATGACAGAAGAAGAATCAACTTCTGACTCATGTACAGCTGGAATCACAGGCTTTTCCACGGGACAAGCTTCTATTTTGTCCCAGTGTTTTGTATCAGCTGTGGCATTACAGCTTTTCTTTGGTTCTGCTGTGGCTTGGGATTGTGTGTCCACATGCTGAAGACATTTGCCGGCCTCTGTCTTCAGTTCTGCAGCATCTGTTTTTTCATTATCACCTGCACTTGTCTACAGATATTTCTTTCAGGATGCTGTCTTTTCCTCCTTTTGCCTCCGTTTCCTTGCATTTATCAACGTCTGACTCATATGCAGCTGGCATTGCAGGCTTTTTCATGGGACAAGCTTCTATTTTGTCCCAGTCGTTTGTATCAGCTGTGGACTTTTTCTTAATACAGCTCTTTCTTGGTTCTGCTGTGGCTGTGGTTTGGGATTGTGTGTCCACATGCTGAAGACTTGCACTGGCCTCTGTCTCCAGTATCCGGAGTTTCTGTTTTTTTATTATCACCACAGTTGTCTACAGATATTTCTGTTACGATGTCTTCCTTTGCTGGTGTTACCCCTGTTTTCTCATGGGAATCAGCGTCCACTGACTCAAGACACTCCTCTGTCTGTGTGGACACCGGAGCTCCCTTCTCCATGGTTGTCTCTGTTGCATCCACTAACATGGAGCAAAGTTTCAACATGTCCTGTAACAAAGTGGAAGGCAGCTTAGAGTTGCAGTACTCTGGGTTTGACTGCAGAGATCTCCACTGTGGTACAATTGTACCAAAAAAGTAGTCGCTTAAGCACTTCCATGTTTCCACTGAGGAGTAACTGTGTGGAGTTGTCATGTTGAAGGTTGTATTTCTACTTCTTTGACTCTGAATGGAGAAGTGGAAACAAATTGCTGGGGGGTTGATGTTGTGGCAGGTATGTCTGCTCTTTGTGAACTAAATGTGTTTAAATGTTGCTCGCTGTTCTGATGCATGAATGCGCTCTGAACTAAATCGCAGGTGATTATGGAGTTCTGGAGTTTATTTATAGGCTCGTGTCCTGTAGGCCCCGCCCACTGCCCTTTGATAATTGCCAAGCCCCGCCCACATCGAATGACTCTTGCCTAGCAACCGCTAGATGATAGTAGCACGGATGGGCGCAGCCAATGTGACGTCATCCAGTGTTCTTTGATCAAAGAGAAGTAAGTGTTGGCTTTCTTGCCGCTCAGCAATTGATAACAAAGAACCTTGAAATGTGTTTTTAGCTAAACTTTGACACAGCTGCAGGACATTAATAATAATGAGAAGCTACTTAATAATAATATATATATATATATATATATATATAATTAAGTAGCTTCTCATTATTATTAAGTAGCTTCTCATTATTATTAATGTCCTGCAATAAATAGATAAATACAAAAAGGGTTTTAAAAAGTGTGTAAGAGCCAAAGTGAATGTTTATGTTTTGTTTATTTATTGTGGTGGTACAGGTGTTTAGATTTTCCTGCACCTCAGGTGATCGCGTGTTATTTACGTGACACAGGCGTACTCGTCAGGGAGGAGGTGGCTCTGATCGGGTGTTCACCCACTATTTTCACAACAGTGATGTGTATATATGTGTGTTGTGGGTGCACAAGTATGCATATATGTCTGTAAATTGTATATCTTTTGACGTATTACTGGGGTTAAATAAATAAAAATTACATGCATTATGTAATGTAATTGTATTGAATTTCTGAGGAAGAAAAAGTGTTGACTATTAATTACTAAATAGTGGAAAGGGGGTGGGATTAAATAAGCTTATGCTTCTTCCTAGTCCTTTTGAACATGTAAGTTACTTATAAATATTGTTGCTTTGTTTTCCTTTTGTTTGTTTGTCTCTTTTTTCCCCTGTTGTTTTTATTTAAACATGTTTAAAATAAAGATTCAATACAAATACAAATGCTCACAAACGATGTAAGTTAATACATGCGCTATTTGTTTTGATTGAAAGCAAACGTTTATTGTTTAAGTTTTAAATAAATACGTGAAACACAAGTGGGACTTAGTATGGCTTATTGGAGACGCGTCACAGTACAGAAACAAACTCAGCCGGCAGCGGCTTTATTTGTGGATAGAAGTCGCAACAATGGGTTAAGATATTTTCAAGATTTAAATTTAATTGCAGGCCGGCGTCCGTGCGTCTGTGATGTCTGGGCGGGCGATGCTTGGACCGACGCGGGACAGCAGCTCCTCAAACTGGGCGAGGGACAGACGGTGGTACCGCTGAAAGTGGCCGTCAGCCAGACGCATCTCCTGGAGCAAGTGGTGAAACTCACCAAACTGCTCACACTCGTGGAGGACCTGATGGACCCAGGTACGGTCAGGACGTCCTTTACGCCGCTGCTCTGCTCTCCACAGTAAATAGAGAAGGGAGACTCTCTCTTCAAACGCTAGATCGACAGCTGCCATCTTGCAAACATACCGTCTGGCACTACTTCCTCCCACATTTCTGGTTCACGCACGTGAAAATTGCATATTTTAAAGTGCGACCAGTTCGCTTTGAACGCGTTTCGAGGTGCGAATGTGCAAGCGACCAGCTAGGGGCGTGTGGCGCTTTTTGGTCGCTTCTATTGCGTCCGGTGTGAACACACCGTTAGTTTCTTTTAAATTGTGAACAATAGATTTCTGGTAAAGAATTAAAAGAAGACAAAATTGTAAAAGCCCTTTCATGCTAACTTAGAAGAAACTTGGAGCCTAAATAATATTTCGGGGCGGGGGGGATTGGTATGAAGGTTATATTTTTCACTTTCTGGAGAAAAATTACTGACACAATTTCGGACCATCTGCTCAAGCCCAACAATAACAAGCATTGCCCTGATGATTGAGGATCAGATTGTCCTCAATGATGTCTGTGATTTCCCTAATGCAGTTGCACTTTTGCTTGGACTCATCTATGCACTTAACCTGGACTATCTAAAGGACTTAAGGTACACTTTTGAAGTAATTCAAAAGGTGTTCGTGGGTCTTGGTACTCAGTGCTCTGCCTGGGGTTCATGCTTTAAAGAATAATTTGCTGAAACAGTGGGCAGAAAAGTGTTCGTGATAACAAAATCTGTTCTCATGCTGGGTTTTTTTAACTAACCCAGTGCTATGATTTGACCATGATTTGGTCAATAAAGTCATCTTAAAAGTCACTGCATACACTTCAGTAATTATTTAATTTATTTCTTTTTATATTCATACTAGAAAAAAAAGCAATATCTGACTAATATTTCATATTATCAGTTCCATTGATATCGTACAGATAAAACTATTGGTAACAGCATTGTTTGTTTCTGTGGGTATGTTCTTGGTATCTTAGCAGTTCTTGTCATTACCGCTTGATTATAGTACACCTGAACTATCCAGTGCTGGCTCTGCACTTAGGATGTATCATGATTTAATAGTTAGTTAGATTTTATTTTCATGTGCTATGAAACAAGTGTGTGTTTCACTTTACATGTTTGAACCTTAGGGGTGACACAGGACTTTGTATTGCTAGAAAAACTTTTTAATTGTGGACCCTTTGCTGTCAACTATTTTAATGTTTGATATTGGCAGACCTTAAAGAGATCATAGTTTTGTTTTATGTATGTGTTGGGGGAAAACTCTGTAAAAAACCCAGGAGAAATAAAGACACAATGAGACAAGGTTACTTTTTATGCTTTAACGTGTACACGGGTGAGCTGCTGAGAACAACTCACACCATGCACAGTGGTTTGGCATTTTTTATAGGCACAGAGCACAGAGACAGTGAGAACAGGATAAGAAAATAATAAACAGATAAAATAAAACAACTCCATATATGGTTCTAGTCTAGTCAGCAGAGAGCTAAGAAAGATAAAACAATCTGAGACAATATGTCCTTGCTGGGAAAATCTGAAAGACACTTCTAAACTACTTATCTTAAACACAGCTTGTACATTTAAAAGAAGGTAAAGTTACATATAATCATTTTTCCTCTAACAGTATGGTAATGTTCAAAGTCGTTGGCCCCTCCACATATCTTTATATTTTGCTGGGCAAATTTGGTTACCAGGAACAGTAATTTCTTGACAAATGTGCAATCATACAGGTGTGGTGAAAAGTTTAGATTCACTCCTTATGGGTATGAGTGTTATGGGAATTTGGGTTTTAATGATTTAGCTGAACTGTTGTTTGTTTTTTTTTACCTGAATGGTATGATTGTACAGTATTGTATCTTTAATGACTTTAAAAAGCAAGAATTGGGTGCACACGTTTTTAATTTACTGAGGAGAACAAACGGCTATATGGCAGCTGTGTCACTGACAACTGACAATCTAAATGTTCTTGCTTAACAATGACTGTAAAAAAATCAACATTGATCAGAAACTTTTATTCCTCATTTATGCAAACAGATTGAAAATTGGAATTATTTCAAATATACAGTTATGTTGTTTAAAAATGTTCAGTATAAATGAGTTTTTAGCTTCAGCCAAAAAATGAAAATGTATACACAATCTGAAGACAAATAAAACAAAGCTCAAAAATCAAGATCTTTTTTTTAATTTTTTATTATTTCAATTCAATTCAATTCAATGTTATTTATATAGCGCCAAATCACAACAAAAGTCGCCTCAAGGCGCTTCAGAGAAAAACCCAACAATCATATGACCCCCTATGAGCAAGCACTTTGGCGACAGTGGGAAGGAAAAACTCCCTTTTAACAGGAAGAAACCTCCAGCAGAACCAGGCTCAGGGAGGGGCGGCCATCTGCTGCGACCGGTTGGTAATTTGTTGGTATTTGTTGGTAATAATTTCATGTGGTCTTTAGTGAACAGTTCCACAAGTTCTTGTTACTCTTCTGGGCTTTTAAATAAAGTGAGTAATCTTCTTTGTAACGCCACCATGTGTCAGGTAAACTTTAGCGTACAGATGAAAACATCCTAGAGAAGATATTTGGTCTCTTCAATGGTGCATTTCTTATGAAACTTTTGACAATCTCTTTGTCAACATTTCGGTGGCCAATTTTCATTAACTGCATGACAGTGTTCGGATATTTCCACTTTTCCTGGAGTTCATTATATACTGCCACGCTGACCTCTTCAATGTCCTCCAAGGAGATTTTAAGCTTTTGGGACACAATTTTATCCCAGACTTTTTGGGCAAGCCTCTGTTTAATGGCTTCATCAGCCCCTAGAGGCAATTTCCCTGCTTCATTTGTATTGCTCATTGCGTGCAGAACCAGATCTCTGGCAAAGCGTTCCACAAGTTCTCTGTACTCGTCTCGGTTTTTAGATAAAGTGAGTATTCTTTTGGGTAATGCCATCAGATGTCTGGTGAATGTTGGGACAGTAATATCATCCTCAAGCTCTTCCTTCAGACTTGAAATCAAATGTTTTTCCTTGCACTTATGCACTTTACAAAGATTGGTGAAAATGGCTTTCGCCATACTGGGCAGCCTCTTTGGACATAGATCCAAATGTTTTCCCTCAATTTCAGGCCAGATTTTCTCCATCAGACGATAACAGTTGGGAATCCTTGTGGAGTCTTTGTGTTTAGCGGAGACTTTCTCTAAGGCCCGTGAAACTACCAACTGAGTAAGTGCATAAACAAACATTTTTTCTGCAGACACATCATCAGATGCCAGACTGATGACAGAAGAAGAATCAACTTCTGACTCATGTACAGCTGGAATCACAGGCTTTTCCACGGGACAAGCTTCTATTTTGTCCCAGTGTTTTGTATCAGCTGTGGACTTTTTCTTCATACAGCTTTTCTTTGGTTCTGCTGTGGCTTGGGATTGTGTGTCCACATGCTGAAGACATTTGCCGGCCTCTGTCTTCAGTTCTGCAGCATCTGTTTTTTCATTATCACTGCAGTTGTCTACAGATATTTCTTTCAGGATGCTGTCTTTTCCTCCTTTTGCCTCCGTTTCCTTGCATTTATCAACGTCTGACTCATATGCAGCTGGCATTGCAGGCTTTTTCATGGGACAAGGTTCTATTTTGTCCCAGTCGTTTGTATCAGCTGTGGACTTTTTCTTAATACAGCTCTTTCTTGGTTCTGCTGTGGCTGTGGTTTGGGATTGTGTGTCCACATGCTGAAGACTTGCACTGGCCTCTGTCTCCAGTTCCGGAGTTTCTGTTTTTTTATTATCACCACAGTTGTCTACAGATATTTCTGTTACGATGTCTTCCTTTGCTGGTGTTACCCCTGTTTTCTCATGGGAATCAGCGTCCACTGACTCAAGACACTCCTCTGTCTGTGTGGACACCGGAGCTCCCTTCTCCATGGTTGTCTCTGTTGCATCCACTAACATGGAGCAAAGTTTCAACATGTCCTGTAACAAAGTGGAAGGCAGCTTAGAGTTGCAGTACTCTGGGTTTAACTGCAGAGATCTCCACTGTGGTACAATTGTACCAAAAAAGTAGTCGCTTAAGCACTTCCATGTTTCCACTGAGGAGTAACTGTGTGGAGTTGTCATGTTGAAGGTTGTATTTCTACTTCTTTGACTCTGAATTGGAGAAGTGGAAACAAATTGCTGGGGGGTTGATGTTGTGGCAGGTATGTCTGCTCTTTGTGAACTAAATGTGTTTAAATGTTGCTCGCTGTTCTGATGCATGAATGCGCTCTGAACTAAATCGCAGGTGATTATGGAGTTCTGGAGTATTATTTATAGGCTCGTGTCCTGTAGGCCCCGCCCACTGCCCTTTGATAATTGCCAAGCCCCGCCCACATCGAATGACTCTTGCCTAGCAACCGCTAGATGATAGTAGCACGGATGGGCGCAGCCAATGTGACGTCATCCAGTGTTCTTTGATCAAAGAGAAGTAAGTGTTGGCTTTCTTGCCGCTCAGCAATTGATAACAAAGAACCTTGAAATGTGTTTTTAGCTAAACTTTGACACAGCTGCAGCACATCAGGAGAGGGACCTCAAATCAGCTGACGTGGGTCATGTGACAGTGCGTAGTTGATATGGGTTACATATGTGTATATATTATTAGGACTTTTCCTGTGAAAGGAGAAGACGCCGGTATCCCACACGCACTGAACCTAACGGGTTTCCGGTGTTGTGCCAAAAAGTGATCGTCTGCAAGAAAGTGATTGCCCTCCGCGAGAGCGCGTGCAGCTGCTTAAAGCTGTAGCGCCCAGATTACGTACATAGACAGCTACGCCCGTGCTATAAGCAGTGTTGGGACTAACGCATTATTAAGTAACGCGTTACAGTAACTACGTTATTATTGTGGTAACGAGCACGGTAACTAGTTATTATGCCAAAATCAGGAACGCGTTACTCGTTACTGGGATTTAGATAGGCTCCTTATTCGTTACTTCTTGCGGTGGCTATCGCGGAGCTTCCACAGATTCAGTAACATTAGCAAGTGGTGGAAGCCAGCAGGTGGATGAGAGAAAGGGGAGGCAAGAGGAGAGACCCGAAGCGGCCGCCCGTCTGAGTGTCAGGTGAACTGAACTTCAGGTAAGAAGTTATGACCTGCAGTCTATCTCGGTCAGATATAAACTGTAATAGAGTGAATTGTTGCCCCCCAGTGGTAAAATACAGAAGTGCCTGTTACAGGGCTAGTTCTTGGTTGACCAATATATAACAACAAAAAAGGGTAGTTTCTGCACCGCTAAGAAACAACAAGTTAGTGTGTGATGTCCTGCTGTTCAATAAAGGCACCTATCCCCGTTCTTCTGTCCTGATCTTTTCAAAGAGCCTAACCCAGAATATCACAACTGGCGACGAGGATTCTAAAGATTTCCACAGCGTGACAGAGGCTGTAGAAGGGCTGTGTTCACATGTAAAGAAAAAGACAAACCAAGACGTTTTCTTCACAGCTGCAGCAGAACAGCTTTTGGTGAGCTAACATGGCGATGCATGTGGGTTGTGTTGAAGAGTATAATGAATCGAAGGAAGATTTTGAGTCATATTTGGAGCGGTTGGAGCAATGGATGTTGGCAAATGATGTTTCCGATGAGAAGAAAGTGTGCACGTTTCTCTCTGTGATCGGAGCAGATACATACAGGCTGCTAAAGAATCTTGTGTCTCCGAGGGTACCGAGTACCATGGGATATGCAGCGCTGACTGCAGCGTTGAGTGCGCATTATAAGCCGACTCCAGTGGTGATAGCTGAGCGTTTTCGTTTTCAGAAACGTAACCAGAAAGAAGGGGAGGCAGTTTCTGACTATGTTGTCGCCCTGAGGCAGTTGTCAGTCACATGTGATTTTGGGCAATATTTGGATGAGGCCCTGAGGGATCGTTTTGTTAGTGGGCTGCGTTCTGATGCTGTGCAGCGCAAGCTACTATCGGAAAAAGATCTTACATTTCCACGTGCATGTGAGATTGCCATATCCATGGAACTCGCTTCGAAAAATACGATGGAGTTCTCAGGACGCCAGGACCCTCACCACGTAAATGCCTTGACAAATGCTCCACATTTTTTCAACAAAGGATGGAAAGGACAGAACAGGCAAGAGGGCAATAACAAGCCAAAGAACTGGAAGGGACCTAAAAAAGACACAGGAATGAAGCAACCATGTTATCGTTGTGGTGGAAAGCATTTAGCACGTGAGTGCAGATTTAAGAGTGAAAAGTGTCATGTTTGTGCAAAAATAGGACACATTGCACGTGCTTGCAGGAATAAAAAATTCAGTCAGCAAACTCAGTATTTGGAAACTGAGGATGAATGCTCAAGTAGGAATGATGAAGCTGAACTTTTTGGAGTTTATTCAATGTACTCCATCACCTCCAGTGAGAAGGGATACACAGTGGATGTTGCGCTTGGGAACAAGAACACCACCATGCTGCTGGATACAGGATCAGCAGTGTCGGTAGTATCAGACAAGTATTATCAGATGCATCTCACTCATTTCCCTATAAAACCAGCCAGTGGGCTAAAGCTCAAGTCCTACTCAGGCCAACACATTGCTGTGCGTGGATATATTATGTTACCAGTACAGTATGGGACTCAAAACATCACCCTACCACTGATCATTGTTCAGGGAGACAGACCAGCTCTGATTGGACGAAACTGGTTAAAGAAACTACAGCTGAACTGGAAACAGATTTTCACAGTACACAAGGTACTGGTGCAGAAAGAAGCAAAGCCAGGAGTACTAGAAGTGATTCAGCGCCATCAGGCAGTGTTTTCGGATGACCAAGGCTGCATAAAGGGATTTAAAGCTAGAATCCACACTAAACCAAACACTGCACCAATTTTCTGTAAAGCTCGCCCAGTTCCTTATGCACTAAAAGAAGCTGTGGAAAAGGAGCTGGACAGATTGGAAAAGGTGAAGGTTATTTCAAAGGTTGAGAAAAGTGAGTGGGCATCCCCTATTGTTACTGTGCCAAAAGCAGACAAAACAATTAGGATATGTGGTGACTACAAAGTCAGTGTCAACCAGTGTGTTGAAGAGGAAAGATATCCACTTCCAAATACTGAAGATTTGTTTGCTACTTTAGCTGGAGGAACATCCTTCAGTAAACTTGACCTTTCTCATGCCTATCAGCAGCTACAGTTAGATGAAGAATCAGAGAAGTATCTGGTCATCAACACACACAAAGGTCTCTATAAGTACAATCGCCTCAGCTATGGTGTTTCCAGTGCTCCAGCTCTTTTCCAGTCTGTGATGGATCAAATCCTTCAGGGGATGGAGCATGTGACCTGCTTTTTGGATGACATCCTCATCACTGCTTCATCTGAAAGGGATCATTTGAAGAGGTTGGAGGAAGTACTCACACGTCTGGAGAAGCATGGTGTCAGAGTGAAGCTTTCCAAGTGCCACTTTCTTCAGAGCAGTGTGGAGTACCTGGGACATCGTATTGACAGGGATGGTCTGCATCCTTTAGAGGAAAAGGTAGCAGCCATAGCAAATGCACCAGAACCAACAAACGTCACTGAACTGAAGTCCTTTCTTGGTCTTCTAAATTGCTACAGTCGATTTTTGGAAAATCCATCCACCATTCTTCAGCCTTTGCATAACCTGTTGAGAAAAGATGCTAAATGGATTTGGACCATGGAATGTGCAAAAGCATTCAGGAATGCAAAAAGTCTACTGCTGCAGAACAAAGTGTTGGTGCTCTACAGCACAAATCTCCCTTTGAAGTTAGCCTGCGATGCGTCACCTTATGGATTGGGCGCAGTCATCTCTCATGTCATGGAAAATGGAGAGGAAAGGCCCGTGGCTTTCGCATCAAGAACATTAACTGAAGCTGAGCGAAAGTATGCCCAGATAGAAAAAGAGGCCCTTGCCATAATTTTTGGAGTAAAGAAATTCCATAAATATCTGTATGGAAGGAAATTCACCCTCATAACAGATCATAAGCCACTGCTGGCTATACTAGGGCCAAAGTCAGCTGTCCCAACACTCGCTGCACTAAGAATGCAACGCTGGGCTCTTATTCTAATGGCATACAACTATGACATTGAATATAGAAGATCAGCTGAACATGCTAATGCAGATGCATTGTCACGTCTACCTCGGAATACGCCGGACAACATTGCAGAGGAGGGAAGTATCTTCTATTTCTCACATGTGGAAGAGCTACCAATAGTAGCTAAAGACATTGAGAGAGCAACCATGAAGGATCCAATCCTCAGCAAGGTCTGGAGCTACACCATGAATGGGTGGCCAAGTTATATGCAAGACGAATCACTTAAGCCTTACTTTACACGCAGACACGAGCTGTCAGCAGAACAAGGATGTGTTCTTTGGGGACAACGGGTCATCATTCCACCAGTTTACCAACAGAAAGTGCTGGAAGACCTGCATCATGAACATCCAGGTATCTGTCGTATGAAGGCACTCGCTCGCAGTTACCTGTGGTGGCCAGGCTGTGATGGTGATATACAAGAACTGGTTCAAAGCTGCTCAGTCTGTCAGGCTGTACAGAAGTCACCACCCGTTGCACCACTCCATCCGTGGAAGTGGCCTGAGAGAGTTTGGCAACGGATTCACATTGATTTCGCTGAAAAAGGCAAGCAGTACTTTTTAGTTGCCATCAGAATTATTGTCTAAAGGCCAAGAAAGATGCCCAGCGGATTTACTTTAGCAAACTGACCATCCTGGCCTTGCCGTATTGGTCTATTTGATTGACCTTTGTTTTTATTTATTTGATTTTATTTTCACTTGCTACACACGGGACAGACATGACTGGGGGAAAGAAAAGGGAGAAAGAAAGAAAGAAAGAGGGAAAGAAAAACAGCGGGGAAGAGGAACGGTGTTAAAGGGCAAAAAACAAACAAAACAAAACAGACAAAAAAGTGACGTGTCCGTGAGCTCCGCCGGCAGCTGGCTGTGCCAGAGTGACCAAGGCCGAGGGCACCCCACCCCCAGATGGGGCCCGAGCGAGCCCCAGGCTTCAGGCCCTGACAAGCAGCCACCAGGAGTGAGCTGGTGTGTACCCGGAAGCCCATCCCCAGACACAAAGAACCACCAATGCACCAATGTCTGAGGGCGTCTGCCACTGGCAGGGGGAGTGGTGGGGGGAGATAGGCCTCCATACCTTGGAGGGCCTGAGATGTCCCTAGAGAGGTGGCGTCTGATACCCGACCTGACATATAGACACAGACATACAGGCACACACAGATACAAACATCCATTCCCACCCTCATGCTCTCATATGCAATTACTCAACACTCGCCCAACGTGGAGACAGACATAAATAGACACTGTACACACAATCACACTCCCCAACACTCCACTTTGTTTTTTCTAAGTGAGGACAAAAAAAATATTCATATTTAGGTTGATCATTTGAAATTCAGTTGTTACTTTAAGAGTTATTTCATGGATTAAATAAAGACCTAATCAGTGACAGCTAGTGATCTAGTATATCTAGATAACGAGTGCCAAATTTAATACGGTCTAGTCAAAAGAAAAACTGCTGTTTCATCTCATTAAAGAGATGCAGTGTCACCGCCTATGAGAGAGGAAAGTCTTTGGGTGCCCTACCAGTAGTGTGTATACACAGATGCAGTTAGTTTATTTCAGTGATTACATAAAAGAACAACTCATATTAGTGGCTTAAATATTAACCAGATGAGGCCACGTGTCCAAACGAAATTAATACAGTGTAAGCGACAGTTTTACACGTTGCTCTCACTGGAAACGGAGTGGCAGGTAAGATGAATGCGAGAAGAAGAATGATGGTAAAGAAAAATCAGTATGGTTTTCTATACAGGTAAACTCATTTGTTAGAAATGTGTGAGGAAGGACTTACCCATATGGAAAAGAAATAGTAAAAACATATATGATTTACTCATGAAAGTGGCCACTTTCTCATTACTTTCATATTTTTTTAGTAATTATACAAAACATACAAGTTTCATTATATAATTTTCCAAGGGATCTTATATGTGTTTTCACTCTTGTATGCTTTTCATACAAGTTTCACACAAGACAGATACAAACTTTATAAGATTTATATATATCTTTTCCATATGGGTATCCAGAGGAGAGCTGTATTGCAGCTATTTTTAATACTTTTCCACTATTAAACACAAATAGTATATGTGTAACAGCTGTACTATAGAAGAACACAAGACATCTGATATCTGTGGTAATGAAGATAATGTCTAATGTGCATAAATGCTTTTTTTTAGGCTACGGAACTTATTAAAGTCTATTTTACATATTTTAAGATTCAGACATTAAAATGAAACACAAACGCAGTGTCATTATCAGCTGCATTTTGTCTGACATATAATCCTAGGAACAGCAAAGGACTCTCAAGCTCTCAGGCCTCTGGTACGACCAGAGCTTAACGGAGAAGGGGGGAGAATAAAAAGAAAAAAAGCTACAGTGCCAATAAAATTCCATTGCTGATCCACGTCTGATATTGGTTTTGATCCGGCTTTGCATCATTATTATTCCACAAAGTGAATATTAAAATGTGCTTACATTGGGATCATGGTAATTATCAACGCTGACTTATTAAATTAAAACGAAAGTAAACATGAGGTCAGGTGAGCCTGCTGTCACAGCTTCAAAATTTAAGTTTTTCTTACCTGCAAATAAATCACGGCAGAAGAAAAACCCCAGCAAAAATAACTTCATTTCCTCGTTATACTGAAAGCAGCATTGGTAACCGTGAATTTGGTGGACGTTGCTTTTGAAAGCCTGACAGAGTACAAGGTTCAGATTCCTCCCCTCTCCTTCTATGTTGCATGTCCACTGATATGGGATTAATAACCTGCCATAAACTGAAACTGGAAGAAGAAGCTTTGATGATTTAAATAAGTCTAATTCCTGTTATAAAAAATAAGTCTTGTAGTATGCGAGAAATTTTATTGTCTCTATGTAAACATTAGGAAACCAGAGTTCCGGAGACTGTTAGGATATCTATTATGTATTATTCCTGTCAATGTAACATTTGGTGCAGTATTGTCAGCCTGGGACATGCATGGTTTAGTGCTACTTAATTTAATATGAATTTATATGATGTCAATAAAAAAAAAAAAAAAGAATAAATATTTTTCCCAATAGATTAATAAGAACACAGCCTGCTTTGATTGTGGACTTTTTCTGCTTTCCTGTGGAGGATTCCTCTTGTCCTCTCTGCCCATTACAGAGCGTGTACAGAGTTTGAGTTTCAGAATCAGTGAATATGTGATAAAGATTTAACTTTGTCACGTGTTTAACAGAATCAGACTGCAGCTTCTAGCTTGTGAGCTTATTAGGGTTTATTTTTGCACGCGTGATGTGGCTTTGCTTCTATTTGGTCATCACGGTAACTACACCATAAATTTCAAAGCCAGCGAACTATAAACGTAACAGTTACAGCATAACTGCACGCTGGGTACTATCCAAGGTAGTGACATGTATTCGTGACAGATGCTGACAGTAGAAACAGAGAAAATTCGATCCGAGGAAATCTGAACTCCGGACCCTTCCATAAATAACCTAACATTCCAATATTTACTCCACTGTATGTATCCAGTTTTGAGATACCATATTTACAATATCCGAATGAGTTCTTATTTCCATAACTGACAAGATAGGATCGTGAAACACCCCAACACGTGTAGTATCTTAATATTTGACCCAGAGGAGATCCTAGTTACATTTTGTTCAATTCAGTCACATTTTTCATGCCATTTTGGCTGTGCTGAATTAATAAAGTTCATATTTGCCTGAAGATATTCTTTTAAAAAAGGATTTTAGACTTGTCTCAGTTCCTTAAATTAGACTAAAATGTCTAAGCTACACAAAAGCGACACATTTGATTCTAAGGACAAAAAATGTCAGTTTTTGCATTCCTTAATGTTTGTTCTGGATTATACGTACTTTCAATTTTTACATTCGTCCACCAGTTGGCGCTACTTGTTTTTATCATTCATAGAATCTTGCACAAGTCCACACTTTTTACCACAGCCCACATAGCAAAATTGGTATGGCCCAAATGTGGCCCACACAATGTGCTTACACATGGCCCACATAAGCAAAGAATGACAGCCCTTTGGTGGCCCAGATCAGGTTTGCCAGAGGAGGCCCGCACATGATCCAGCACAAGGCCAGTTTCAGACACACTGGTGGTGCCCTTGACACCATCAAGTCACATATCGAATCTGCTGAGAGAAACGAAGGAAAGTGTGTGTGAGTACTGGGGATTCTTGAATAGATAAATCTGTTCAAAAGAGGTTACAGAACTAAAATAAGAGAGTAAGAGAAATGATGTCACATAATACCAATAATAAATTTAAGCTTTATTTTAATATGAAGCATGAAAAACAGAAAATGGCAAAGAAGTAAACATTAAAACGATTTATCACTAATTATAACACATAAAGCTATTTGTTCTAGTGTTTCCAGAAAGCAGTCTAGTTAATGTCATAATGATCTGATGAATAATTCCTCACCACGACATGAAACACACACCAAAAACACACAAAATAACCAAGTGTTCATTGGGTGTTAATAGCCCCTCCCCGGGGCTCAAGACTAACTTTTTGCCATGGGCACACCTGCACAAAAGTTGGGCGCACTCAAATTTTTCAACCGCATCGCTTAACACCGCAGTTTTACATTTTGCACTTTTTTTGGGGGGGGGGATTGCAGTCCATACAGACAATATTCATTTCTAAATTATTAGCTAACAATCTTGTGCTTAGAGTGCTTTGTCAATATTGTAGAAAATGTTAAACTTAATCATCATCTCGGCCTCCTCTGACGACCTGTTTGCTGTTGCATGCTGCTGAAAGGCAGTGGGGAGAGGGGGCACTTGGGCAGTGCATTTATTGCAGCATATAGTGTGTTTTCAGAATCAGAATCAGAATCAGAATACTTTATTCATCCCGAGGGAAATTAGGGTTACAGCAGGCAGCACGCTAATGGCGCATGCGCACTTACAAAGGAACCTTCTGACCAACTTTACACAAACATCACATTGGGCAGACATGTCAGAAAGGTAGGCTGATAGGAAAAAAACAACGAAAATACACTACATGAGGTAAGAGGAGGCGAAAAAAAACTCCACTCAGACTGAGCTCCTAGTGGGAGAACAGTTTGATAACAGAAAAAACACCTCAGCACAAAAGCACATGACTATCAATACACCATAGAAACACAAGACAAGCAACAGGGGCGGGTAAAGGGTAAGAGAGAGCCGGTGTAGACAGCGCATCCGGTCCTGCAGCATCTGTGCTGGTCCAGTTGACTGCTATCTTCCCCAGTAGGGCACAAGCATCGAAGGCGTTGGAAAGGGTTTTCTGGATACACTGTGCTTTTTCACCGTTCAAAGATTGATGGCACCGTGTCAGAGCACTGGCTATGAATTTCAGACGGACCGGACCTTACTTAACTTAACAAAAAAGTTATCAATAGTTCTTTTCATCTTTTCGTATTACCCACAGCTACATCCACTTCTGTCGGGCCTAGGCTACTCACTAGGGCTGGGTATCATCACTGATTTCTATAATCCATTCCATTCCGGTTCTCAAAGTCCTGATTCGATTCAATTTAGCCTCAGACAGTCAGAAATATTATAATTCTGATCATTTATCAGTACTGATACATGTGAGACTTCATCAGAATTGTGAACATCACAGCAGATGCCTTTGTGTGAAAGTAACTGAGAATAAAACACAGAAAAACATAGCAGATAACCTTGAAAATATTCTGCAATATTCTGTAATTTTTCACAATTTTAAAAAGTTTACATTTCTTCAGTATTGAACAGCAGAAATTAGGCTTTCTTGTCCGAGGTCATTTAAGTGAAAAAAAAGAAAAAGAAAAGAAAAAGACAGCGGCCGACAGCGCTGTAAACAACGGTAGACTGGTGGGTAATAAGCCAATGAATAATACAGAAAACAGAGATTGGAGACGGGAAACTGGTCTTGAAGTACAGAGAGAGAGAGAGAGAGAGCTGTGCATGAAGTGTGATTTTTATCGTGGTGGAAGCAAAACAGCAAAAGTCAGAGGGAATTCATGACGACATTTATCAAATGTAAAGCGTAGTTTGCTGCTTCTTTTGCTGCTGGCTCGGTAAATTTTGGTTGGAGAGACAAAACCTGTAGCTCAGAATCAGCGCAAAAAGACGTAAACACAGAACGGACCGACGCATCAGAATCGGTGAGCTCCGACAGCGTGTCTGTCTACAGGCCGTCGTGTGAGAAAGACAAAGCTGATTCTGATGCGTCGGTCCGCTCTGTGTTTACGTCTTTGTGTGGAATCCGTGTACCTGCTCTCATTTGCTGTTTGGTGGTTGCTGAAATAGTTTTGTGAGCTTTAATCTCGCGTTTCTGGCAAAACACAGTTATATTTAAAAGTCAATTCAGGATTTAATGAATTGATATCGCTTTATTCAAGCTACTCACCTCCCTCTATTCACCTGCACTTTCAACTGGACCGCGGCTGATCAGAGAGGTCCCGCCCCTGACTATCTCTGATTGGTTTAGTCCACGATAGGGGCATAATGTGTGTCTGTTGTTGACCACACGGAGAGTTGCAGAGATTTTTTTTTTTGTTACCCGAACAGTTGGCCGCACTCTAGAGCCCTGACCCCCTCCCCGCTGAATTAATTTAATCACTAGTACGTTCAATGAATATCTTTGAACCACATAACATACAGAAGCAGCCAGAGGGAAGTGGAGAGCAGAACTACTTGCAGGTGAGGTCAATCAGGTTTGTGGATTTAGTCTCCCAGACTGCTCAGAGCCATTATCAGGAGCTGTAAGATAAAAAAAAAAAAAAGAAGTCTAAATACAGTCCGGATCCTTTCTTGTCTTTTCCAAAGTATAATAAGCAGTGATTGTAGGTTTCTGTTTGCAAACACAACCCTCTCGGCCCAGAGGGATTAGTGGTTTTTGAGTGATAGAATAAATAACAAAGGGAATCTGTACTGGCAAGACACCCTTAAGGTTTTGCTTTTGCATGACTGTAATTGGCATTAATTTACTTCTTTAATTACATATCACATCTGACAAAATACAAACACAATAAAAGGAAGTTTTACTTACAGGGTGTAGAGCATTCAGCTGAAACAAACAAACAAACGAAAATTATATCAGTTAGATTTTTTTTATTGTTGCATATATAACATGTGCCCCTTATTAATCTTAAAAAAAACACACTTGACAATATGGATAAGAACATTGATGTAAAAACTAAACGCAGTATTACCTCAAATACAATTTCTCACCTTTCTTCCTTTTATAAATCACAAACACCACAGCTGCAATGATAATGAAAGCTAGAAGAACCAGTGCAGCACTAATGAAGGTCATAATGTCGGTGGGCTTCTCTGTTGAACAAAAGTTTGACATTTTATGACACAGAAAAAAATGTGTGCAATTAAAACAAAACTATTACTACTCAGTCATTCCAGATTGCACCAACATTAGTTAACCTTCTTGTGCACTCTGAATCAGTGATACATCATATTGCATATCATACTTCGCTGCTTTTTGATTATTTAATCCCATTATTTTCTTCCAGTTTTAGCTCTGATGTATATCACATTTTTTGCATTTTATTTTAATTTAATTGATTAATTTTTATCCCAGTAACTGTAACCACTATGATTAATGATTTCAATTTGAAATCTAGAGTGTAAAATTAGCCTCTCCACAAAATCAAATGACAGTTTCATAACTGCGGCAGCATCCAGTCTTACTCCAGTTTGTCCTGATCACTGCTTCGTCCAGTTTTGTGACAATGCTGTCATCTCGCCCCATCTTCACTCCAGAGATCTGAAACACACAGTCGTACCTCTTCCAGTCTTCTGATCTGACTGATGAAACATTCAGGTCAACACTCAGCTGGAAGGTCCCATCATTGTTGGGGAGGATCTCTCCATTATCCACGCTTTCATGAAGCTCCTCTCCATCTTTCCTCCAGAACATCTTGGCTCTTTAAGGATAGAAACCTGCAGCGTGGCAGCTGACTGGAGAGGAGGAAGCCTTCTGGAGGAGAGACACTGAGGGAAGAACTACAGAGAGAAAGGAAAAAGTGACAAATGTTAGATTCTGATTTGTACTCTATCTTAGAAAAAAAAGAAAGCCATATGAATTTTCTCTCTTATTACATACTTTCTTTCTCAAGAAAGCTCCTTCCATAGTGCAAATGCCTCTTTAAAATCTCAGGGCATAAATTACTTAAAAAGTTTTTGTAACGCTGTAATCGGCCATGTTCCGTATTCCATTTCAGTTTGGTGGTCTCAGCCTGTTGTTTTGAAGTTATCCATGTCGCTGTCTGCAGGTCAAACACTATAAAGTCTTCTTCATCATAACCATACTGATTGTATCCATTAATTTCTCCAGTCTCATCATCCGATTCACAGCCACTCATCATTTGCAAAACATGAACACCTGAACAAGAGAAACAGCAACAATCATATCTGCAGACACAAAAATACAGGTTCTACACCCACTATTACAGGAAAAGTGTTAAAGGCTAATATTGTAAAAGGTTTTTTCCCTTCTGGATTCTTTTTTCTTAGTTTAGCAGTGTGGTAGGTAAAATAAATTAAGATGAACATAACACTGATATGTACTCTAAATTATTGTTTTACCTGATCCAAGTATCTTAGTGGGTGGTGACGTGTTTGCTATTTTAAAACAAACAATAATAATAAACAAGTGAAACAAATCCATACCTTCAGTTTGATTTAAATGTTGCTTCAAAGTCTTAATAGTTTCCTTGAAGTAGTGATGAAAAGCTGAACCCTGTGAAATATACAGCTGCCGGAGCTGAGGATCATCCTCAAAGAATTTAATCCAGTCTTTCTTGAAGTCCCCTCCTCTTCTGCTATTCCAGCTACCAAACTGAACGTCATCAATAAATCCAACACCCACAAACTCAGGGATGCTCTGGGCTCCAGAGGTTTCAGTGAGGAAATTCTTCAACGAATGTTTTGCTGTAAAATTGATGAGACATTGAATTAGGTGACAATGGTTTTATATAAGTTTTTTCATCATTTAAGAAGATTAAATATTAACTTATTACAGGTTCAGCATTAGGGTTAGGGTTAACTGGCAGCAGTTTTAATAAAAAAAACTTTGGGGAGCGACCAAGTAGTAAAATGCTGACATTGCTATTTTAAATCACATTTCAAGTAATCCAAAAGTGACTCTTGTTACTCCGTAGATGAAACAGGCCTCCAAATATGCATGGCCAGGAAACCGGATGATCACAGCATATTTTCAAATCCCCAGCTACAGCCAAGTAAGACTGTCTGCTCCTGCAGACCATGAAATTTGAGGGCTGCATACATGTCCTGCTAACACCGGGGATAGCCTTTAACAATAAAAAAAAACAATAAACTGAAGCTTATGCCTAAATTCAGTAAGAACGATCTGTACGGTAAATCGACTGATTCTAATATGGTGCTTTTCCACTCTCCCAGAGCAGTCAAAGCACTTAACTCATCTGTCTACTTTCCTACATCATTTCCACTTTACCACACTGTAAAACTCAATGCCAACATCAGCATTGTAGTAAAATAATTTTCATGCCCATCTTCTTCAAGCCAATCAGTCTCCACTCAGCATAGTTTAAATCGCAACGCTCATCTTCCATCCTTCCTTGCAGACTCTGGGGGATCCTGCCTTAATTTGGGGTAGCTCAGGTGGTCAGCTACTAACTGGAAGGTTTGTGGTTCAATCCCAGGCTCCACCAGTCTGCATGCCAAATATCCTTGGGCAAAATACTAACCCCATGTTGCTCTCCGATGCATCCATCGGAATGTGAATGTGTATGAATGTTAGACAGTAAGCACTTAACAGTTTAGAAAAAAGTGCTTGTGTGATTGGGTGAATGCATTAGTTGTATAAAGCGCTTTGAGTGCTCAGACAGAGTAGAAAAGTGCTATATAAGAACCAGTCCATCTACCAATTAATTTCTTGTCAGAGCTTTGATTACATTCTGCTATGATGGGCCATCAGAGTCTCACAGCCAAATAGCTTAAAGGAGACATGAAACGCTCCACATATAAAGGGCAATTTACATCATGGAGCCCTGCTCTCAAAAACTCACATAGATGTAACTCTGTGTGTGGAGCTGGATTTAAGAAATAAGTGCTTAAAGTTTTAAAAACATGTTTAGCGCCATCTTCTGTCAGTACTGAACATGACATCACGTGGTTGGTTGGTTGGGGCAAATAAACTTACACTAGTTTATGTTAGCTAATTAGTGACAGAATTAATAACTCAGAAGAAAATAATGACACTAAAACTAAAAATCAGTTTAAGTGGATCACATGTGTGCTGCAACAATGACAACAAACCGAGGATATACTGTCCACTTTCACTATCTCTCTTTAGCGGTAATTGACTGTTTGCTTTGTGGCTAGCTGCACTCAAATGGGAAAATCCAGCTGTCAGCTGTAATGTTCGGGTTTGTTAAGCTCTTTCTAAATGAGGACTGTGTGGAGGAGACACTGTTTGAGTCAGGTGACAGTTTTTTTACAGGACAAGATGGAGTCAGAAACTGATTTTTCTTCCTGGCTGTTTGTACCGAGCAGCACAATCAGCTGCAATCAGCGCTATGTAATAAGATTTTCTTTCTTTGTTCAAACAGATGCAAAGTGTTATGTTTCTGGTGTAATACGCATGTAGTAACCCTTGATTTTGTAAACTGTTTGGTTGTGTTGGAAAAAGAGAGAATATTTTATTGTATAACACCTGGCTGATTGCACAGCCGGGTACACCCGGCCTGGTGAGGAAAAACTCGAGTGTGTGTGTGTAGATCTTCCCTGGACCCATCCCTGTAATATTGAACGAGCGAGTGAGCGAGAGGAGCGTCAGAGGAAAGGAGTTGGACTTTGCTGGGACAGTGGATTGTGTTTTGGACCATTTCCAATTTCCCAGCAACCTTGGAGCCCCGGACCAAACGTAACCAGAACGTAAGAATAAACAATGATACATCAAGAAATCAAAGATTAACAATACAGAACAGAAAACACTGGGTCACAGACCCAGGACCGTGACAGTTTTAATGTATCATTTTGTATTCGTTGGTGTTCTAGTTTCAGTTTAGCTCATCTAGTTAATTTCCAGGTTGCTGTTTAGTCCTTTGTTTCTTAATTCTTTTTGTCATCTCCCCCTGTACAAAGTCTCCCTGGTTTGTGCGCCTATGTCATGTGTCATATCTGTGTGGTTATGCTGTCAAGTTCTAATCTCCATGTTTCATGTTTTACTTTGAAAGAGTCTTGTGTTCCTTGTTCATTGTATTTAGTTTCACTTACCCTGTCTTGTCATTAGGTTTTATGGCTGTGTCCCAATTCAGAGACTGCACGCTTGGAGTGCGCATTTTGAGACCTATTATGTAACCGCGACGCAACGACGGCCAATCCGAAGTGTACTCCAAATGCGCCGTCGATTTCCCCAAATATCAAGCGTGGTCCAGTGCACGCTTCGTGGTCCCATATATCCCACAATTCATAGCGTGGCGGTGGGTGTGGATAATTTTGCCGCAAAATACGGCAGACGGCAGAAGGGAACAGCCGGAGAGTGAACTTTCAAAAGTAAGTACTGAATATTATGTCACTTATTTATGTGCGAATGTTTAATAATGAAGAACATTAAAACATTACTGTTGGCCACATGTCGGCAAAGTTATGTGACATTAGTGATGTTTGTACTTTCAGCGTTGACTTGGTTTTAGAGCCTTTACTTTAAAATATACACCGTTTAATAGTTGATTTTAATCTTACAGAGAATGTGATGATTTGATGCATAATTAAAGTCAGTCATATATCCACAAACACAACAAGCTGAAAGTCAGTGATGCTGCTCGGTTTGCAGTCCTGAATATGACGGCACAAGCAGGATTCACTGCACTGTTAATGTTAGCTATGTTATATTGCTGCCTCTGTTCGGTGGTGTCGAGCCAAACGGACTTTAACGTGTGTTTGAACGAGCTGACGGTTCACTCGTTAAGCTGAAAGAAAGATGCTTTAATCACAGGAGTCACACATGTGTCCACTGCACCATCTGGGAACTCTTCTTGTTTAGCACTCGTAATAACACAAACACTAAATCCTCCTGTTTGTAGCAGTGTGTACACCTGAGACTGTCACCTGTCTGTCTGTCCTGCACTCTCTCTCTGTTTCTTTCTCTCTGATTGTGGAATAAAAGTATGAACATGTGTTTATAAGTTACACTTGTGTTTGAATCCTGCAGCTTATCACACATTTGATTTCCATGTGTGACAACTGCAAGTGTCCAGAGTGAGGACAGACTGAGGGACCCACTGCTGCACATCATCTGTGAGGCTTTGCACCCCTGATGATCCACCAGGACAAACTCAGCAGTGTGTGAAGAAGAGGAGGAGGAAGAGCCAGCAGCAGCTGACAGATGGAGAGAATAGACAGACTGTTCCCTGTTTGTGAAGGACTGCTAGGAAAGTTTAACATAACTGTCTGTGCTGAATCAGTCTTATTAGGTAATGTTCAAATAATGTTATCATCCCAGTGTTTTCAGTGTGGGAGAAAGTACTCAGAGTACTCAGGGCCTTCAAGCTACACACTATGAAAGGCAGAAACAAGTTTAATATTCAGAAACCCAAAATATGTATCAGCAGCAGAATGGAGCTAAAAATAAATGTTGGTTTCAGTTCTATGAAGCTTTGAGTATTTTGGATTAGTAGCACTGCTGTGTTTGTTGCATCATATTGCTGTAATTGTTTATATGCTTTATATATTCTGAAGTAAGTTGATCTATAGCAGGGGTGTCAAACTCATTTTAGTTCAGGGGCCACATGGAGAAAAGTCTATTCTCAAGTGGGCTGGACTGGTAAAATCATTGTATATATAACTAATATATAAAACAACAACTTCAGATTGTTTTCTTTGTTTTAATACAATCAACATAAAAATAAAGCTAGAGCCTGTGGACAGTATGTTCAAAATAGTACAGGCACAACATAGCTATTAATCATAAAACATCTCAAGTTATTTGAAAATTCTGAGGACAAAGAACACACAAATACACAGTGCCTCAGTGATTCACAGAACTGTTTCACAGATCACAGAACTACATCAGGGTGTCACTTCGCAGGCAGCAATGTAGATAAAAATAATGAAATCCTGTTCCCCAAACAAGTACAAGAACCACAGAATAGGTTAAATATATAAATCAAATATAATCAATTAGAAACAGTCTCACATCAACATAAAAATATATAAACATAAAGCTGGAGCCTGAGGACAGTGTGTCCAAAAGCACAACATAGCTATTAATTACAAAACACCTCAAGTTATTTGAAAATTCTGAGGACAAAGAACACACAAGCACACAGTGCCTCAGTGATTCACAGAAGTATATCACAGATCACAGAACTACATCAGGGTGTCTCATGCAGCACTTTCAGTGGGGTTGCATAGTTTATTTGACTCCTGATACCTGGCATCTTTTAGCTTTCACCAGCTCATCAATATCAGGCTTCACATCCTGAGCGGCAGCTAACTTCAGGATGTGATTCAAGTGCCTGTGCGTGAGCCTTGAGCGCAGTTTTGTTTTATTTATGCTCATTACAGAGAAAACTTGCTCACAAAGATACGTGATTCCGAACATGCACAATAGTTTTGCAGCGAGGGCTGTCAAGTTGGGGTAACCTGGCAAGAGATTCTGATAGAATGTGTTCAAGCCAGCTGCGGCAAATTTGCCCTTCAAATCCGAGTCACACTGCAAGTCTATTATTTCAAGTTGGATCCTGACGGGCAGATCAAAGGGATTCACGGTGAACGGCGAGCAAAAAACTTTGAAGTCTTTCTCCAGTTCACCAAAAATCTGAAATCGTTGCTCAAACTCTAGTAAC
This sequence comes from Simochromis diagramma, assembly GCF_900408965.1. Lineage (NCBI taxonomy): Eukaryota > Metazoa > Chordata > Actinopteri > Cichliformes > Cichlidae > Simochromis > Simochromis diagramma. The sequence goes on along the minus strand of NW_024386786.1, from coordinate 83,071 downwards.
AGTCCCGTTATTTTATCTTTAAACTGCTTCATATCTGCCACACTTTGGATCGTGCACATATTTTTCAGACTGGGGAAGTGAGCTGCATCACCACCAGCGAGCTGCGTCTCCCACAAGAACAGCTTAAATTTGAAAGAACGTATGTTGTCATAATACTGCGTGACAACTTTGTTGTGTCCTTGCAGCTGTTTGTTCAAGTTATTCAGGTGCTCTGTAACATCCACCATAAATGCAAGGTCCTGCATCCATTCTGCGAAATGAAATTCTAACACTGGTTTGCCCTTTTCTTCCATAAACTGTTCAATTTCATCTCATAAATCAAAGAAACACCTCAGCACAGCACCTCGGCTCAACCATCTTACCTCAGTGTGGTATGGCAGGCCATAGATGTGGTCTTTCTCTCTGAGAAGACTGTCAAACTGACGGTGATTGAGGCTTCTAGATCGGATGAAATTAACAGTTTGGATGACCACCTTCATGACGTTATCCATTTTCAGTGACTTGCAACACAAAGCCTCCTGGTGCAAAATACAGTGAAAAGTCCAAAAATCACGTCCTTCATTTGCAGATTGCACTTTATCTCTGAACTTTTTTACAACGCCTGCTTTCTTCCCGATCATTGAGGGCGCACCATCTGTAGCCAGGCTGACAGCGTGGGACCAGTCCACTTCGACCCTGTCCAGCGCGCCGACGAGTGCGGTGAAAATATCAGCTGCGGTCGTTGTATCTGTCATCGGTACCAACTCCACGAACTCCTCGGTGACGGTCAATGTGTCATCAACTCCGCGGATGAAAATTGCCAGTTGTGCAACATCTGTAATGTCCGTGCCTTCATCAATTGCAAGTGAAAACACAATAAATGACTTTACTTTTTGCTTCAACTGGCTGTCCAAATCTGCTGAAAGTTCAGAAATCCTGTCGGCAACTGTGTTTCTTGTCAGGCTGATATTTGCAAAGGCCTGGCGCTTTTCAGGGCACACAATCTCCGATGCCTTCATCATACATATTTTTACAAATTCACCCTCACTAAATGGTTTTGAAGCTAGTGCAATTTCGTTAGCAAAGAGGTAGCTAGCTTTCACTGCAGCATCACTGATGTCTGTGAGTAAACACAGACTGCTGTTTCTTCAGACCCGCCAACAGTTCATTCACCTTCTCTCTTCTCCGCTGTCCTTGAAAGTTGTCATATTTGTCGGCATGAAGACTCACATAGTGGCGACGGAGGTTATATTCTTTCAGCACTGCAACATGCTAGGAACACACCAAACATACAGCTTTCCCATTCACGTCTAGCGACGAAGGCTAGACCGTCCCGCGCCGTACGCGAACTGCGCGTACCAGGGCTGTGCAGAGAGGTTTAAAGGGGCGGGTGCTCAAAGTTAAAAAGGGGCACATTGAACCAGGCTGAATAACAACAACACACATTCACCAAGAATCTAATATGGGCAAAAAGGCAAAGCAAACGTAGCCGATGCTTTACCTGATGGGTACAATGTTGCTGTTGAGGGGTTGCTGTGGATAGTGCTGGAGGGCAGGGCTGTGTTAATCTGAGACTGTAGACATTAAAAAGTCCATAGGAGAGATGGTAGCTGATTAAACAAGTGTCATGAGATAATAACAAAATGCAAAGATTGGTGACAGCGCTTGGAACCATAAGGCAACAAAAACTGTGAGAAATAATTCAGGCTCTGCCTGTGAATCACTCTTTGCTTCTCTTCTTCCTTCCATCCCATCATTTCATATATCACTCTCCACTTGCTGTCTATCTGAGAACAAGGCACAACTTGCTATTGCAATAAACTATAATCTAATTATCCACACCTAACAACTCTTGCACTTAATCTATAATAAAATGATGACAGAAAAATGTTATAGCCCTGCCTTTAGTAGCCTCACACAGCTCTGTTTCCTCCTCATGTCCTTACCAGGCATGTCTGGACAATGTTATATCATGAGTAATATTTTTTTTAAAAATCCATCTAAATAAAACACACACATGCACACACACACAGTGACATTTTAGTCCTTCTTCAGAATACTGTATATACTATGGGCATCATGGTGCTGATCCAGAATCTTTTTTTTTTTATTATTTATTACTAGAGCTACAATAATAAAGCAAAGAGGATCGGGAAGTAATAAATATGAAATAATGTATTTATGATGATTCCATTTGTTTCACTATCCACTCTGTGCAGGGGCAAAGCTTATTACATTTTTAAACTGTAGAGATACAAAACCTTTACTGCTGTAAAATCCAACTTTTGTCTTATTTAAAATATAAATCTAATATAATCTGCTTCTTAATGTATGTTCTTTAAAATACAGTGTGTGTTTTTAATATATTATAATTATAATAATGAATAATTATGTGGACATGCATATTAGATCGTTTTTAGTAAAATACAATCCCTCCAGAAAGGCAGGAAAAGCCCTGTAACTTGCTTTAAAACTAAATATGTTTCTAAATACTTTAAAACTAAATATGTTCCCTAAAACGGTGACAGAGCTACAGACCCATGACAGCCTTACACAGGTAGCCAGCAGCTATGACCAGCACTACTTGTGCAGTTAATAAAAGGACAGGTAATGTTTGTCACAGCACGATCGTTTGTTTCAGTTCGTCAGTTGCAACAAGACAGCTTACCAACGTGTACGTAATAAGCCAATACTCCTGTGTGCTACACACTACAGTGTGTGCTGTACACCTACTTACTGGTTTTGTGGCATCAGTCTGTGTCTCTGAGTTAACTTGTGTTTCTCCTACAGCTCCGGACCGGAAAAAATGCGCGTGCTCTTTGTGAGCTCGTTCCCGGCTCGTAACCAGCGCGTTCTGCCGTCAAGGGCGATCATTGGTTAAATGTGATCATGTGACTGATGCAAGCCAGATCCTTTTATTTAGCAAAACTGTGATTAATAGTTAAATATTATTGTTGAGGGGCACAGACAAGACTCCGCACGCACACACACATTAAAAACAAAAATAAAATAAAATTTTTTTAAAAAAAAGTTGCCTCAACAAAAGGGCACTTTGGGCACCCATCAGGAAAGGGGCGGGTGCTCAAGCCCCTCTAGCCCCCCCCCTGCACGTGCCTGGCGCGTACTACGAAGCGTGCGGTCGCTGGATTGGGACACAGCCAGAGAGTTCCCGGCCACCCCGCCCCTCCCTGTGCGCCAAGCAGCAGGCGCACCTCGCAAATAGAGGGCGCCCTTACTCCTCGCAAAGGGGCAACATAAAAGCGATCGGTGCCCACGCAATCCCCAACATGCGCATGCATAATGTCGGGGCAGCATGGTGCGACCAAGTTGTTTTTTTGAGGATGCCCAGGATGCCGCCCCCACCACAACACTGCCCTGGGCAACGGGCCATGTCGCCCATATCAAAAACCGCCACTGAGCTCGAAATACTGTAATAATTATCAGAGACCTAAAACTAAAACACTGCCACAGGACTAGAGATTTAGTAGAGATTTGGGGGAGGCCAAATCTGTCCACAGCAAATAGGCTGTATGATCTTACATGGACACATTATCCTCAAAAGGATCCATACTGTCACGTATGGCAGAATACCACTCCAGCACTGGTTATAACGGAGCACTGAACAGAGTTGCGACGTCAATAAAGTTTCGTCATATCAAACACAATTGCTAAAATATTGATTTGTTTGGATCCTGTTGTTGTTGTACATATTTATAAAATGCAAAAATACGTGCTAAAATTGAGCTTTAAATATTCAAGGTAAAACAGTTCGCCAGTTTTTCCCTTTTTGTCTTTGCTTCTTGATAAAAAAGGAGAAATATACTTGCCCATGCTATTCCACATGCTTTTAAACCGTTTAAAATTACAATTCATAGTTTTATATGTGAATTATATAATGTTAAATTACTATTACACAAATGACTGACTACGTATTTCAGACTTTAGTTAACTTCAGCCATATTCCATATAAATCAGGTATCATACAAAAATAAAAATAGCTTCAAATACAGTCATGACAATAAAAGAATACGAATCTAAGGACTTAACAACATTACTTTAGTTATAGTAAACCAACATCTCTTATACATTAGCACTAAGGGAACACTGAATGACCTGGTGGTTTTTGTCCAGCTAAGATTACCACAAAGTAAAAGATCTCTCAGCAAAATTATGCAACATTTTAGGCACACTATTGCTCCTATCAGATCAGTGAGCTGGGATTTTTTATGAACTCCTGTTACAGCAACAGACATGGACTACTGGTGCCCCACACAACAACTCAATGTCCACTATGTGAAGGAGCCGAACACATGCCCAGGCACGTGCAGGGGGGGGGGGGCTAGAGGGGCTTGAGCACCCGCCCCTTTCCTGATGGGTGCCCAAAGTGCCCTTTTGTTGAGGCAACTTTTTAAAAAAAATTTATTTTTGTTTTTAATGTGTGTGTGTGTGCGTGCGGAGTCCTGTCTGTGCCCCTCAACAATAATATTTAACTATTAATCACAGTTTTGCTAAATAAAAGGATCTGGCTTGCATCAGTCACATGGTCACATTTAACCAATGATCGCCCTTGAAGGCAAAGCGCGCTGGTTACGAGCCGGAAT